>NW_020838030.1:3496928-3863438 GCF_003676395.1 Aethalodelphis obliquidens | reverse complement strand
GGGGGGGGGGGGGGGGGGGGGGGGGGGGGGGGGGGGGGAGGGGGTGTTCTGCTGCCATCCCTGGGTGTTGTTGCAGGCTGTGTTTCTCTTTTTAATCATCTGTTTATCCATCTGTCCATCCACACGCATAGCCACTTGTGTCTCCCCCACCACCCCCTGGCAGCAGAGAGGGAGTCCTCACCAACCCGCCCCTCCCCGCCTTATGCACACATCCTGCCTGGGATCAAAAGCCTTGTTGCTTCAGCTCAGAAACTGTTCCCTGTGTAACAGGCAGGGGAGCAGGGAGGGTGCAGGAGCCCACACCCCACCCCCACTGAGGGGGCCTTGTGACCTACAGAGAGAGAAGAGGGTGAAACAGAGAAAGAGAAACGAAAAAGACCATCAGAAGCAGATCAGCAAGGCTGGAGAGAGAAAAGCCAAGAGGGAAATCCATGTTGAAAAGGACTGGGACACAGAGACCCAGACAGACGGGCCAAGGCCGGGAAGAGGCCACCAGACGAAAGGCGAAGGAAGGAGAGAGTGAGGGGGAGAGGGGAGCGGGCGAGGCGGATGGGGCGGGGAAGAGAGGAGAGAGAAGAAAAGGAGAGAAAAGCGGGGAGGGAGGGGAGATGGAGAGCGAAGAACTGGAAGCGGGAAACGGGAGAGACGAGGAGGGAAGACAGGAGTGGAAGGAAGGGAGTGGGGTGAAGGGACGCCGAAGAAGCCGCGGAAACGGGGCGCGCGGCTGGCGGGGGGTCGCAGCAGCCCCCTCCCCGGTCTGGGCGGGCTCCGGCGCCCCGGCCCCGCCCCCGCCCGCGCGCCCTCCGCCCCGCCCCCCGCGCGCCCCGCCCCCCGCACTCCCCGCCCCTCTCTTCCCGCTGTCTCTCCGCCCGCCCCCGAGAGACTGAGCGAGCAGCGAGATTGCGGGCGAGAAACGCGGAGCTGAGGCACGGAGGAGCTGGGGAGCGCAGCGCGGCCCGAGGCGGGAGCGGCCCCGCGTCCGGAGCGCACCGGAGGGGCCGAGCTGCCCGCGCAGCGCCCGCCGCGGGCAGCGCAGCCCCGGCCGCAGGTAGGAAGGGACTGCCGGCTTCGGGACGCGGGGCGCAGAGTCCGGGACGGCTGGACAGTGCGGACGGTCGCCCAGAGCCGCCGCCGCGGGCCGGGCGGGATGGGGTCGGCCACGCCGAGTTTCCAGCCCCGGCGCCTCGCCCGGCCTCGGGCCACAGGAAGGAGCCTGAGGTGCCGCTCCGACAGTCGAGGCGCACCCCGGCCATCCCCATGGGACGCGTAGGGGACCGGGGGAACTAGAGGGACCGAGAGTCGCTAGAATCTCCTGCCTTTTCCTGGTCGCGGGCCCCTTGGACCCCCAGCTGGTGTTGAATTCTGCTGGAGCCGTCGAAGCGCCGCGTTCATCCCCAGGGGATGGCGGGGGACCCGGGAAAGAATGATAACGTTTGGCTAGTCGTACGCCACTTCTCCGTCTGGGGTCAGCTGCGCCGAGGTCGAGCTGTGCCCCTCTTCTGTTCTCTCCGGGCTCTGGGGACCAGGCGACTTGAGAATGGGACACCTCCTTTCTGTCCTAGGGCCGCTTAAGCTGTCAAGAAATGTTGGCTGGAAAGCACACCACAGCTCGGGCTTGAGCTGAGCGCGCTGAAGCTCGCGACGCGGTCTCCCCACTCCTTTCCCCGAGGAATGTGGAGTGAGGGGGGGTCTCTCAGAGGGGTTGAGGACGGTGTCTCCTTGCTACCGCAGGGACCATTCTCAGCTTCTTGCCTTACATCCTGGCATTTACTTTCTGAGGATTGGAAAAAGGGACGACCCTGCTCCCCGAGGTTGCCCGGGGGGAAATAATCAGCGGGTCTTCATGCGTGGTCCCTTTGTACCCACACGTCCCCACGGCTGGCACCCACAGATGCCGTGTTCTAGCGTAGCTTGCTTTTTGGACAAGGAACTCAGACCTGGCAGCCCGGCACTGAGGCTCTGGGCTAATCTACTCCCCAAATAGATGTGAACCCCAAGGAGAAGATTGGGTTTTTAAAAGCCCAGTGATGATGTTTAGTGTCTTCCCGATGTGGGGCTTGAGCTCTCTCTCCCTCTCCCAGTAAGCTCAGCCTCATCTTCATGAAGAACTGGGGGCTCTGAATAAAATGGCTCCTGAGCTTTGGTGACACCCCCAAATCAGAGACTGTGTCAGGCTAAGTGAGTGGACTTTGGGGTAAACCTTTATCTGTGACAGGCAAGGTGGGTGCTTGGCAAGAGAGGGGGTGTTGGGTGCTGGGGTATTGCTTAGATTCTCTCTTTGGGAACTTTGGGGGAAATGCATTCATAAGGGAGTGTGAAAAGGCACCCCAACTCCCAAATTCCAGAACAAAGGAGGTCAGTGGGAACAACAGGCATCTGTACTCTCTCTTTCTCCTTGGAATGCTCTCTCTGGGAAGGGTTGACCCAGCCCCTGCTCTGGTCCTGGTCAGAGCAGCCTCAGACCCTCCCTCCCCCTCCTCCCCACACACAGAGGATGATACAAGTCCCTGGAGAAGTGAGAGGGACCCGCCCCCCCCCCCCCCCCCCGCCAGGAATGGGGCAAAATGGCTGAGCCTCCGAAAGAAATTGTCAGGCAGGCGGCAAACAAAGGAAGCGCTCTCTCTCTAGCCAAGCGCTGGCTCAGTGGCCAGTCCTCAGAGGACAAACAGTGAGTCCCAGGCAGTGGGACGCAGCCCGGCTTGTCTGCCAGAGCATCTAGAGAGTGGGGCGATCCCTCAGAATTACAGTAGAGAGGCGGCCGCTGTGGGAGAGAAGAGGGAACCATCTCTGCTGATGTCCTACCCTTTAGTCCATGCTGGAGGCTCAGTGAGAACTGGGTCCCCTAGGAACTCAGGATGGGGCTGGGAGGGGCGTCTAGAGGCCAAGGAGGAGGCAACTCAGAGGGCAAAGGAAAGAGCAAGTCCCTCAAAGCTGACAGAAGCACAATAGACCTGTCTCTCCCTGGATTTCATACGCATGGCAACCAGGAGCTCCAAGTGCTATGAATGTGTCTGTGCGTGGCCCAGCACCCAGCAGGCACTCAGTCAATGTCTTACAATAAAGCCTACATAGATGGAAGGTGAGGACAGCCTAGCATGGACCTCCCTGCGTCGTTGAGCTGGAAGGCTACAAAATACGGCCTCCGAGACCTCGGCCAGGAACGAGCCCTAGAAGGATTGGCTTGGAGCTGGGCTGCTGCCATCTTCTGCAGGTGACCTTGGGCAAGTTCTCATCCCCATGGGAAGGTAGGAATGAAGTATTGAAAGCTGCCAATGTATCCAGCTTATAATTCCTACAGTAACCTTGCGCAGCAGGTACTATTCTAATCCTCCCCTTCAGAGGTGAGGAAACTGCAATACAGAGAGTGAAAGTGACTTGCCCAAGGTCACACAGCCAGGAGGAGGCAGGGTTGAGATTTGAACCCCACTCTTCTGACTTCCAGGCCAACGCTTTGCCCCTTTGATGGGTCTCTGGGCCTTGTTTTTCACCTCCATAAAGTGAGGTGGTGGGGCGATGGTCAGGGTTTGATGACTGACACTGAGACCCCTCTGGACTGCCGTCTGAGCAGTGGCTGCTCCCTTGCCTTCCCACATATGCTAAGAGCAACCTTAAATAAAGCACAGTGTCAGGCGGCTTCTTGCCTTCGCATAAAGACGCTGTTCCTACGCTTGTCTGTGAGCTCAGTAGCTGAGATAGAGACATCCCAAGCCGCTTGGAATTTGGAGATGTCATTTTGTCCCTCTTGTGAGGTGTGGATCACAGGCTGAGCATCGTCCCCGGCTGATTAAGCCTTGCTGTCGCCTCCAGCCCCCTGCATCCTAAAGTCCATCCCCTTTGTCCTTGGGAGCAGGTGGAGTGCCTGAGTCCCTCCCTGTCACCTGGCCTGAGGCGTGCCTAGCGCTTCCTTGCCTTTGATCACCTAAGCCGTCTCCCTCAGCCACATCTCAACGCCAAACCCAGTTAGAGACTCTTAATCCCCCTGCTCCCCAGATGGAAACAGAGATGTGTCAACCTTTGCCCATGTCAGAACCGCCCCTTCCATTCAACTGGGCCAAGTTGCCTGGACGGTGGGCAGAGCACACCTGCCACGATAAAAACAACCTTGAATCGACAGCAATTGCAAAGAGCTGCAGCCACAGCCCACCGCCACCCCCCACCACCGCCCTCAGTGGGGAGACCATCAGCTGTTCATCCACTGCTCTGTGGCATTCCTCGGCACCAGCTCCCCAAATGGCCCCAGCGCCGAGGGGCCTTTCTGCCACCTTTACCCCATTCTCTGCAGGTCGCTGGAAGGTGGTGGGAAACAGGGTGGTACTTGAGAGGGGGAAAGGCTGGGAGGCCCGATGTGGACCCCAAAATAGGGCTTCCCAGAAAACGTGCCTCTGTGAGCTTTACGAATGTCCAGCATGTTCACTCCCAGCTCACCTGAGGGCCTCCGGAGCAGGGGAAGGGGGTGAGAGCGGCAAGCCGGCTAATAGCGGAGATAGGGTTGCCTGGCATAGACCGTAGCTGTGAACGCAAGCTGTGATGTTTCAGCACAGACTTGGATCCAGTCATAAACAGGAAAGAAAAACCCACTAAATGTTGTTCCAATGATAATATCATCAATAACAGTTATAACTAAGAGTTATTGCAAGTTGGTGATCTGCCAGGGAGTGTGCTGTGTGCCTTCCTGCTAGTATTGCATTTAATTTTCACAAAACCCTGTGAGCTACATAGTGGAGTTGTCCTTGTACTGATGAGGAAACTGAGAAAGAGAGAGGTTTAGGCACCTGCTGCAAGATCGCTGGCCTAGGAAATGGCCCTGGAGCCCAGAGGCGGCCACATGGTGCTGACACCCCTGCCACGGAAAAGGCCCTGGCCTTGCTCACTTGGCAAGGCCCACGATGCCCTGTTTAAGGAGCTGTGCAATAGAAAGCACTTCCCAGTTCGTTCCATCAGTTGAGCTTTGCCACAGCTCAGGAGGCCAGTAGTGTGATAGCTGCTATTTGCTAGCTGGGGAGGTTGAGGCAGAGAGATGAATTTGTACCCAGTGTCCCTCAGTTGCTAATGCCTCTGCTGGATTTGCACTCAGGTGCCCCCCTGTACAGCGCATTCATGACCTATGCTGTAGATTCATTTAAAGCTGCTGTTGACGTTGTGCACCCAGCCACCTTGCCCTGACTCTCGGTGCCCCCCAGTTTGTCACCACCCTCTTGCTGCTCTGGAAGCCATCGAGAGCAGCCGAGGAAGCCGTCAGCTCTGTGTACCGTGATCTGACATGACACGAAAGTGGCATCCGATTTGATGAGAGCTGCCTGCAGCGAATGGCCTTCTATTTTTACATTTCTCACAAATTGGAAATTACAAGGAGGCCAGGCCTTGTGGAGCGATTGGCTGGAGCCCTGTGCAAGCAGGGGGTGTGCAGCTAGGTGGAACGGGCCACATTTAGGGTGCCAGGGACCGTCTTGGCTACAGAAGGGGCTCCCAGCTTCCGGGGCTGGATGAGATCCTGGCATGCAGGTCAGCCTGGAGGATGCAGGAGTTAGTGGCTGCTTCGGACAGTGACCTGCAGCTCTGCCCACCTGTCAGCTGCCCAGTGTCTGCAAGATTGGTGTCGCATGCCAACTCTGGAGATAACTGAGTTCTTACCAGAGGGACATTCAAGGTCAAAGATGCCCGGAAAGACATTGACAGCGGGTTGCTTTCATGGCCTTATTGTTTGGTAAGGAGGTTCTGTGCAGGGAGAAGGCAGCAGCCACAAGAAGGTGAGAAATGACATTTGGTATCAGTGTTGCAGTTTTCTGGAACTTAGTGCTGAAAGCAATTCTCCCAGTCATCAGAACAACACGGTTTACAAAAAAAAAAAAAAAAAAAAAAGCTCTTGTGGCTGTTCTTTCTTTTGCTCCTGTATGAAGTATGCCAGGGGAAGAAAATATGGTTCTTGATATCCTGGAGAACGGTCCTCTGTCAGACAAAAAGAGACATCTTCTGTAAGTGACTTTTCTCAAAAAGCCCAAATCAGAATGACCTTGACTCAGATGAGGCCTCTTTGCACACACGTAAAATACACACACACTTAACGCTTAAGCAGAATTTCACAAAATGCTTTCCATTGAAGTTTGCATGAGCCCTGGGAGCTCCAGGTGAAAGCAATATTATTATTATTATTACTACTATTATTATCTCCACCTTTTGGTTGGGGAAACAGGAGCTCTGCAAGCCCTGAACACCCTCACCCATGACCTCTGGTTTCCCAGTTGAGGGGAATCACCTTTCCTAAGCCCGAATCCGAATTCACCAGGTAGCCCCTTGGAAGGAACCCAGAGGAGCCTCTATTTGTAGGAGGCAGAACACAGCACCGGGGTCAAGCCTGCCAGATAGTGTGGAAAGGCACAGCGTGAGGTTTGAAGGACAGGGTCCCTGATCTTGTTCTAGCCTCCCCTGAGCTCTGGCCAGCAGCTGACATGTCCTCCGTCGCATCCAGTTTGGGGTCTGAAGTGTGCTCATCTGGCCAGGACTCCCCAGCGGTGGCAGCACCCGGGGAAAGGAAGTATGGTTGCTTTCAGATGCTCGGGCACACGCACACGTGTGTGTATCTAGATGGATTTAGATGAAAATGAACACCAGGGGTCCTGTGAGATCATCTAGAAAGATCAAGGGCCTTGGTAACCAGGAGAGGTGTGGGCAAGTGTTTGTATGTGAGCCTCGGGTGGTTTGGGACCCGCATTGTGGCTTGGAGTCTTGCCCCACCCAAGAGGGAAGGGAAGGGATGGGGGAATGGGATGCAAACCACTCACCCTGGCCCGTACCCCCTTCCTGTCTGCCCATGGACTGCTGCCCATGCTGAAGACTGTGGAATATCACGAGGTCTAGGGGCTTCCTTCTGGGGGTGGCAGGGACACTTGAGGGTCTGACATGTCCCCTGGCTGCGTGGCCAGCCCAGCCCTGACCACTGGTGCAGGAGCACCTCCCAGGCATCAGTCATGGGCCGCCCGAGGCTGGTGAGAGCAGTGCTAGGGGATCAGTGTTGCTGTCCCCATAGGCCGGAGGAGGACCCTGAGGCTGAGGGAGGTGGAATCGCTCCCCCCGGGGTACACAGCAGGGTTCAGACCCAGGACTTGCTGATGCCAGCCCCCTGCGCTTCCCATGCCACCCGCTGCCCCTGGAGAGTACCTGAGTGAGAGCGTAGTAGGGGGAGGTGGGGCTTTCACTCAGTGAGGCGGAGGATAAACAACACAAAAGTGACCACAGCCAGAGGCCGCCGCTTCCCATGCGCTGTGCGCTGTCCAACCTGCGTCCAGCCCTCGCCGCCGCCCGAGCCTCTCAGCGCTCGCGTTGGCTGTTTCCAGAGCTTGAGGTCAAGGACCCACCTATGATTTTTTTTTTTTTTTTAAAGTGGGCTTGGGGATGGAGAAGAAGCAGTCTTACTGAAGGACTTTATTTATTTATTTATTTTTTACTGAAGGAATTTAAATGCACTCATTGTACTGCACGTATGCTCCTAACAGGTCGTCTCAGTGCTGTGACACGCAGTCATCAGACGCGTACAAGCCCCGGTGTTGAGCGCTGATGCAGCGCTGAGCCCAGCACTTTACAAGCCATGTCCCAGGATCCTCAGTAGGACCCTGAGCCCAGGGCACTCTTGTGGTTGCCCGGGTCGCCCCCTGACTGACAGGTGCTGGGAGACCCGAGGCCTGGGCTTGCAGACCCCAGGAAGTGGCGGGAGAGCTGCCTCCTATGCGGGCTGCCCGTTAGCCTGGGGGACAGTGGGCCGGCTCCTTCCCTAATCTGGGCGTCGCTTTCTCAGTCTGTAAAGCCAAGGGGTTTGGACCGGACACGTCGATCGGCTGCTCCCTGTGCCCGGCGCCAGCTCCCCAAGCGGTAAAGGGGGGCTGCGTGCCCCACTTCCTCCTCCATTTCCCCATAATAGCGTCCCTGAGACTAATGACTGGGAAACTAAGAGCCCTTTTTCCAAATGGCAGTGAATGCCGCTAATGACAGAGCAGATGCAGCACTGTTAATTATGCCGCGGGTATTAAACCAAAACGCCAGCCCGGGAGGAGTTAAATAGCGCCACTGGGCTGGCCACGGGTGTGCCTAAAAGCAGCGCCATCAGCCTGCGCCAAGGCAGAAACGCCCCCTCCCCAACCCGGGAGCCAGCCAGGAGTCACAAAGCCTCGTTCGCACTGGCCCCTCCCCAGCATGGGGTCCGCAGCGGCTCCTTGGAGCTGAGACATCGGTATCTGCTCTGGGAGATTTTCTTAGAGGCCTCTGGGGGGTCAGAGGCAGATGTGGGCCAACAACTGGACCATATAAAACTTTGAGCACCTACTGTGTGCTGGGCCCTACTGTGGGTCATGGAGGTAAACCAGGAGCAGGAATGCCATGTCTTCTGGTGTCTCTGGTGCCCAGAATAGTTGGGGACGCGTAGCAGGTGCTTAGCTCTTGCTTGTGTTTGTCTATGTGCCTCCTTAAGTGGGAGCCAGAGGCCACACAAGTGGGGGCCAGAGCAAAACCAGCCGTGGGCTGAATGGAGCAGAGGGACAGGCAGGGGACTGTCGCACTTCCCTAGGCACCACCCTTCCTGCCTTTCCGGGAGTCGGACCTTTTACTTGCTGGTGCCCATGGACCCCTTTGCCCTCCCTGAGCCTCATTTTGCACACCTGCAAGTTGGGTACGGCGAGGGCTGTGATGGCAACTCCTCAGGAGAGAACGTGGTCACCAAAGGCAGCTTCTGGTTCTTCTTGTGGATGTAAAATGTCACTCAAACCTTCAATCCTCTTCAGTAACTCTGGTTCCCTGCCTCCTGCTTCCTGGACCTTGAAATCTGTTTCTCAGGTTTTTCTAGGCCAGAGAAAGTCACAGAAGCCACCCATTTCAGACACCTCTGTTACAGATGGGTAAACTGAGGCCTAGAGAGGAGGGGGGTCTAAGGCCTGCAGGTGCTGGGACCCAGAGCTCCTAACCCCTAACCCCGTGCTCTTTCCCCTGCCCCAAGCCAGCCCAGCTCTGCTGCTGAGAAATCATTAAATAGAGTTGTTGGAAGGACTCTGGTTGCCATGGCAATGGAGCCTGTGTCCTCAGGAGATAATGGCGTTGCACAAGGCAGAGTGATGTGTGCTGAATGCTGATTCAGGAGCTGCTAGAGCGAGCGAGTGAGTGGAGGGGACTGTGTCTAGGGCTTGAGCTTCCCCAAGAAAGAGGCTGGTAGTGAGGGCAGCTGCGGGGAAACTTGCTTTGTCTGGAAGCATCCTTGCTACAACCTCGCAGAAAGGGATAATTTCCTTCACTTCATAGAGGTGCACAGTGAGGTGCAGAGGGGGGAAGTGACTTCACCCAGGTCACATACCTGGGCAAGAGATAGAGCTGGCGTTCAAACCTCCAGTGGCTTCAGGGAGTCTAGGCTACAGAGGGCCCATAAGGGGGCACAGCGAGAGGGAGGGCAGTTGGGGACACAGTGTACTCGGAGCACGTGGACCTCTCGAAAGACTGTTGAGAAGAGTCTCAAACATGAAGATTCTGGTGGGCCAGGAGCAACAATTCCAGCCCAAGAGGAATGGGAAACAGTAAGTCCAAAGTCGAAGCCCGCCCTCCCATATCCTAGCTGTGTGACCCAGGGCAAGTCACTTCACCTCTCTGAGCCTCAGTGTCCGCATCTGTAAAATGGGTAATAAAAGACCTACTTCTTATGATTGTTATGAGACCAAATAAGGTAAGGTAGGAAGAGCATCAAGCCCCACTGCTGAGCACAAACAGTCACTGTTATTAACCAAAGAGAAGAGGCTTGGAGAAGGGTCTGCTCCCAACCGTGTATCAGCTTGTAAGGTGTGGTGTTGGAAGAGTGAAATTGGCTAAAACAAGTGCAAGAGCAATAAATAACAGGGATCTTCATTCCAGGCTAGTGAATATCAGCAGAACAAATGAACAGTCCCCATCACCAAAAATATAAATAAATATTTTGTCTTTGTAAGGCATGATTGGTGTACCTCACTTTAAATGTGCTGTCCCTAGAAGCCTATTTGCAAACCACATCCGGGGAAGCCGTGTTTGCTCTATGCCGGCTATCCACAGGACCCTGCGCTGCAGCCCCGTGGAAAATAAATACTCTCACCCACACTCTTCATTTCTCTGTCCCGAACTGCTGGTGCAATATATTCACTTCCCTAGTTGGGGGTTGAGGATCATGGGGGTAACACCCCAAGAAACCCCAAAGTATATCATCTGCATGCTGGCAAAGATGGGATGCAAGCTGGCAGACAACCCCACTCCATTTTGGAAGCAGAAAGAGGGTGCTGGACTCAGGCGTTTTGGGCTATTTCAAAAGCAGTGGTGAGAGCTGGGATCCTGCTTACTTAGAGGCAAGCAACCATTTTGTTTGTTACCACAAACCTGTCTGAGCAGATCCACCCCCAGAGTAGAAACCTGTTCCTGGGTTCCTGGAGAGGGAGCGTCGTTTGTTCGCTGCTGCTCCTGAGGCTGGATGGCAGGGTGCATGGAAAGCAGTGAGGCCAAGCGCCCAGGTTCTGACCCCTCCATCGTCGGCAGGCGGGAGAGAGTCAGGGAGATTCATTCTGTGGACAAATGAAGACGGTTGACATTTAACGGGATTTGAGCAAACGTGCTAATTACAGGGATAGGTACCCATGAACACTTCAGGGACCGTGTTTAATGAGCAGTTTGAGAATTTGATGTGATTGGCGTCTGCCAGTGGCTCAACCATTCCCTTTTATCGGTTGCATGTGCATTAAGATAAGTGTGGGGCTTCCCTGGTGGCGCAGTGGTTGAGAGTCCGCCTGCCGATGCAGGAGACACGGGTTCGTGCCCCGGTCCGGGAAGATCCCACATGCCGCAGGGCGGCTGGGCCCATGAGCCATGGCTGCTGAGCCTGCGCGTCCGGAGCCTGTGCTCCGCAACGGGAGAGGCCACAACAGTGAGAGGCCCGCATAACGCCAAAAAAAAAAAAAAGATAAGTGTGGCATTCTGCCCAGGACTTTTTTCCCATAACTATCTTAAAAAGTAATAATACTAGCCCTAATCAGGTGATTTATTATAATCTCTGCCAGGTAACAAGCAAGTACTATGTACCAGGCTCTGTATGAACCACTTTACACAGTCTCCCATGTAATTCTCACAGTGGCCATGAACATAGATATCATCACCTCTGTCTTAGAGAGGTTTTGTAGTCACGCAGCATCCGAACTGAGACTCAAAACCAGGTTTTCTTGACCTCAGGGCCAGTGCCGTGAACCACTGCCCTATTCCGTCTTGTCTCGTGACAAATAAACCTCTGAGTACCCTTGACTTCTCAAGTGGAAGTTACTCATGCATTTCTTCATTGTTCGTGGGACTTAAGGACGTTTACTTAATAAAAATCTCACTTTCCCAAATGGATAGGTGCTTCTCACCACATGGGCTTTTTCGCTTGACAAAGAAGGGGGGATTCATGCTATAAAGATTCCTTTAGAAAGCTTGGTGAATGAATCAGGAACAGATGTGTTGGCTAAAGTGAGCATTCGCTTGAGTCTTTTAAAAACAAAATTAGCTTTCTCTTGTGGGAAATGTTTGAGACCCAGGAATCTGACCCTTACTCGACTCTGAAAATACACTCCCTCCTCATTCTTGCAAAATATTCTGAAGCAATGTCTCTCAACATTTTTTTAAATCTAACTGAGCTGTATTATAAGAACAATAGGATTTGTTGTTTCCCAAATATAAACTCATGTTGCTGACCTCGCTTTTTTAACCAACCCCCAAATTTTGCATATTTCCTAGGGAAGGGGCAGCAGTAACCCCTTCTTGTACCACTTTGAGAAAAGAGCTCTCTGGAGTGACTAGACTGCTCCTATATATTAGGATTGCGAACTCAAAGGCCATGGAGGGCCATGCGGGTCAAAGAAATGAGTAAAGAGGTCAGGAACAAGGTGACGGTCATGGTGGGACTTGTAGCAAACTGGAAAACACATACCTACTCCCCGTCCCCAAAGCACGCAACCAAACGCGTGTGGGACCCATTCGGCCCGCAGGCCATCAGTGTGACATCCCTGGTGGTCCTTATTGTGACTTGGTGTGATCTCAGTCCAGACAGTTTGTCTTTGGGGCTTTGGAGTGTGCGTCTCCAGAAGGGGGCTGATAAAGGCTGCAGAGCCATCGAGAGGAGAAAATGGAGTCCCAGGTGTGGACACTTGGTAAGGAACCGTGGAGCTGCCCAGGGCCACCGTCACCAAAGTACCGTTCCGTGACACGGACTCAGCTCTCCATTCCAGCTGCGCGTCTGCCCATGACTTGTTACGGATCACCATTTAGTTCAGCCAGTCCCTGCGGTATTATGTTTTTCTTTTTCCCAAATCTGAGTTCTTAAAGGGCCTTAATCCTAATGCCCTTCAGAGTCCTTGAAGAACATCTTGAACAGGAGAGAATGGTCATTTAACCCCCTGGTTTTCTTACAAGTGTGTCTTAAAAGGCAAAGAGCAATGTGAAAGAATGCTGGGTGGGCATCCTGTCCCTCTTATTTCCTGATCTGAATTAATCCTTTCTGGCTGGTGGAGCAGGGTCTTTTCAGAGGCGTCCCCTGGAGCAGAATTCTCCAGAATTCCCCACACCAGGCAGAGGAAGGGAGGAAGAGAGACTCCCTCGCAGACTGCGGGGGCATGGAAGCCGGCAGCCTTGGCTCTTCCACTGCGGGTCCCCTTGTACCCCTGGGTGGTTCTCAGGGGTGCTGGAGCCTGCCCTGGCACAGCCAGTTAGGAAGGCTAGAGGGAGCTGGGGGGAGGGGAGGCCCAGCGGCCTGCTTCCAATCACAGCTCTTCAACCACTTGCGACCTTGGGCTCTGCCGGGGGTTTCTGAAACATAGGCTCCCTCTGTCCTTGGGGTCTTGGGCAGGTTCTGTGCGATCGCAGAGCAGAGCCTGGTGCAGCACAGAGGAAATCAACAGCACACCTGCGTCTCCTTCCTTCTCTCCTTCATCCCTCCCTCCCTTCCTTCCGTCTTTTCTTCCTTTTTCTCTTTCCTTCCCTCTACCTCCTGCCCCTTCTCCCCGTTACTCTGCTGCTCCCCTCCAGTCTCCCTCTCTCCTGTCTCTCATTTTTGACGTCCAGGGCATTCCTTACAGGAAGCAATCAAAAGCCTGTGAGGTTTGCTGAGTATGCGCACCTCTTTCTGATCCTGTGACCTCATGGTGGACCCTGACCAGGCTTTGGTGGGAACATGGACACCACAGAAATCAGTAGACGCCCCCAGTCAGGACTATCACTTGCTTTCCGGAGAGACCTTTGTTAAAGCTTACCAGCACACCACTGCTTTGGAGACAGGTGCCAGCCACCTCCTCTGAAGCAGACATTTCTCGAGGACTTGTAATAACAACGTCCCCTGCCACCAGGGTGGGACTCGGGATGTGCGTCTGGCACTGTGTGAGCTGCTGTGGGGGAAGCAGAGCAAGTTGAAGACCCAGGTCCCAGTGGTACAGAGGGGACAGGGGAGCTGGGGAGGTAGGACAGAAGAATTAGTTACGCATCAGGATAGGAGCCAAGTTGTGTAGAGTGACTGGGCCTTCCCCATGGCCCCCACCCCCGCCCACAGTCCCAGCTCAGGCACTGTCCTTCCATCCCTGACCTCCCCACATACACAGCTGACAGGTTCTTGCCAGATCACCATCAGATCAGATCTCTCCACCTTCAAAGGCTCCAAGGTCCCCAAGCTCCCGCCTTCCCAGTACTCACTGTGGGGAGGGGCAATTAAAAGCATGGGCTTCGGAGTTGAGCTGTTATCTCCAGATCTGGGACCGTGGGCAAGTTGCTGTCCTCCTTTGAGCCTCAGTCTCCGTATCTGTGAAAATTAAATGCGAGCATCTATGAGATGCACTGAACAGAGTAAGCACTGAATAAACCTTTGGCATGATCACTGTTCTTATTGCAGGACACAGGGCACCCCCTTTCCTGCATTCAGAGCCCTTTACTGCTACTGCCACCTCCCCAGCCAAGCTCCCTAAATGACCCCAGATTCTGTCCAACCAAGCCAGGCCCCTCACTGTCTCTAAAAACATTATGCTTTTCCCCCGTCCTCTCTGCCTGAGATGGACCAGAAGCAGTTAGGCTTGTGGTTGGAGCAAGGATTCTAGTCCTGCTTCTGTAGCTGTGATTATAAAAGGAATGTCCCCATTTCTGTCCCCTTTCCACTAGCCCAAATGCCATCATCTCCCAGTTTCTTGCCTGAACCCAGGCCCCCTCTATCTGGGCCATGGAAGAACTTACCGCATGGATGTTGGTTATCCACGCGGCCCGTCACCCAGCTGTCCCCAGCGCTCAGTGGCGGCAGACTCAGACGATCCCTCTGCACCCAGCGTGGGACCTGGCTCCCTGGAGGTGCGAGGTTGATGCAGGTCGGATTGGATTGAAAATTACCTCGACAAAGCGAGGTGCTCGGTCGGGCATTGTGGACAATTAGCGGCCAAACAGATGTTAGCAAACGGCTGATTGTGTGAGCGAGGCAGGGGGGCTGAGATGAGAATGAGGATGGGAGTCAGGACGATGCTGCCGGCTAGAGTCTGACTCCTCTCCTCTCACACAGAAGGAGACCCAGGCACAGAGAGGGAAAGGGCCTGGCTCAAGGTCACACAGCTGGTAGTGTGTGGAGTGAGGATTCAGACCGGGGTCTGCAGACTCCAGAGTCTGAAGCTAACTGTGCTTCCTCCTCTGCTGGGCCCTAGAAAGGCCCTCTCCCTGCTGCAAGCACAGGCCGTGTCTGCAGGTGGAGGAGAGCTGGGGACTCCCAGAGGGGATCACCACCCCTGGGGCTGGCTGTCTCCTGGGGGGACTCTCGTTAGGGCCCCAGCCCCAGGGGCCTGGTGAGAGCTGCTCAGCCTGGATCCCACGTGACCTCTTGTCGGCTCCCAGGACCCCTGCAGGGTTTGCCCAGTATGACCATGGGGACAAGTTAGCCTTTCATGAAGCCAGACCTCAGAGGATGACCTCAGCAGCCCCTTTTGGGTTTCCTATAAAGAGCAGCAGGCCTTGTCCTTGGGGGTTTGCCCTGGAAGGAATTACCATTCTCCCACACCCTAAAGGTGGGGCTCAGGGGTTCCGCAGGCACCCTGCTAGAGACACTGGTTGAGTGTGGACACAGGAGCCCTGCTGCCTGGGTTCCAGTCCTGGCCCCCCATGTTCCTAGCTGGGAGACCTTTGGCAATTCCCTTTCCCTCCCTCTGCCTTGGTTTACCCATCAGTAAAATGGGGGAGAGGGGTGAGAACGGCCGTTTACTATCCATAAAGCATTTAGAGCAGGCCCTGGCATTGTCAGCTAAGCACTCAGCTGACTTCTTTCTCGTACCGTGAGCTCTCCTTTCTCTTTCCTTTTTGTTAATGAAAAGTTGGGGATGTTTTCCTGTGTGCAGCCGCAGAGAAAAGAGCAGCATGACTTATTTCACCTTTGAATGAGTCTAGGAAGCCTCCAGCTGATATAAACCTGATTTTTTTCTCCCTCTGGTTGTTGGTGTGGGGTGGTGCCCTCTAACCTTCTCGTACCTTCTGGTTTAGGGGGCACCCTAGAAAACCAGACTTCCAGGCTCTCCAAGGCTGCAGGCCAAGGGGAGGGGCTTGCGCCTCGGTTTCATCGTCTGTCGAGGGCTGTGGGACCAGGCAAACCCCCTTCCATACTGTCACCTCTCTTCCTCCCCAGAACCCAGCAGGCAGACGCTTCAGAGAGTTTCACCCAGGCCAGCGTCTGGGAGGCAGGTGGTAGGTGAGCAGAGGGCCTGGGCTAAATTCCTGTGTGACCTTGGGCAGGTTATTTGACCTCTCTGAGCCCCAGTACCATTATCTGCAAAATGGGACGAATAATCATTTTAGCTTCACTGTATTTAGCATTTGCTGGGCCAGGCCAAGGGCTAGAAAATCTAAATCTAGCCCTGGGCCTGTGTAAAGTGGTGACCATTGGCCGCATTTCCTGTTAGAACAGACAGTTTGGGAAAATATGTAACTTACATGAAAGTCACACTGGGATGTTGTAGAGAAGAGGCATTCAACACTTAATACTGGGAAATGCGCCTGGGGCTGCAGATTACCTCTCAGGTTTGTTGAACCAGCGGAGGGCTTTGCACCTAGATGTGAAGCTTCTTTCCTTCGTGTCTTAAGTAAGAGTGTGCAGGGGGCTGAGATTTGGGGTGGTGGGGGTCTGTAAGGGTCATATGACTCATGTGCTATGTGACCCTGGACCAGCCACCAGCCCTTTCTGGGCCTTTTTTTCCATCTGTAGACTGTTGCTATAGGCCAGGTGTACCCGTGTGGCATGGAACAGACTTGAACCAGGAAGGAGGCTGCCTTGGTCCTGGCCCCAAGCCCCACTGGTCCAAGGATGAGAGCCTAACGCCTGGACCTGCAGCCATCCATTTAGCCTGCAGCTTGCACCCTGGCAAAGACTGACTCCTCACCGCCAGACTGGGTTCAGGCCTCTGAGGCCTAAGCCCTGAGGCCTTGGAGAGCCTCTCGAGCTGCCCCTTCTCCATCAGAGCACCTTCTCCAGGGAGCCGTCACGGACCTCCAGGGCAGTCCGTGGCAAGGGCCGCCCACAGCACCAGCCCTCCACCTGCACAGTCCACCCTCCCTCTACCCTTCTGCACTGGATCATCAGCTATTAATTGGTCCTCACATTTGTATGGCGTTTTTCGATTACAAAGCACTTCCGCGGCCATTCATCTCTTTGAATGGCAATCTAAGCTGCTATTTATTGAGTGCTTCCTGTGTGCCAGGCCCTCTGCTTTCCCTGGTCTCATTCCATGCATTATCTCACTTCAGAGTTTCACAACAATCCTATGAAGTGTAAGGGTCCGTATTTGCAGACAAGGGAACTGAGGCTCGAGCAAGCTAAATACCTAGCCCCTGGTCACGCAGGGATTTGAATCAAGCTCCGTGAAATAATCAGGGTCACCCATAACCTACCGCCTCTGAAGCTTCCGTGTGCACCTGAATCCCTGGGACCTTGTTAAAGTGCAGCTTCTGATTCTGTGGGTCTGGAGTGGGGCCTAGGACTCTGCATTTCTGACAGGCTGCCAGTGATGCTGATGCTGCCCACGGAGACCCACACGTTGAGTAGCAAGGCTCTGGATCGCTGAGCCATGTGAGACTCCTTTACAGTAGCCTCAGGCTGGCAAGCCTTAGTTTCCCCATCTGTCAGATGGGTGAAATAGCCCCTGGCTTCTAGAGATGGGAGGAGGACTGGATGACGTAGCACCTGTGAAATGCCTGGCACACAACAGGCGCTCAATAAATGCTGGCTCTTCTCCCTTGGTAGGAGCTGGCGTGGGTCTGGGTGCACAACAGACGCTCAATAAAGCCTTGTCCAATGGACTGAGCCTAGCATTTCTCCCTAAAGGAGAGAATAAACTGTATTGTTTCCCCTTGGCATGCTGCCAAACCCAATATTAATTTTTTTCTTGAACCGCAGAGTTTCAAAAAGAAAGAAAAGGGAGTAGAGTGATTGCAGTCTGAAGCAAGGCTCTGTAATTTCTGTAATTACAGAATGGGAGCAAAATAAAGCAGGAGTGCGCACAGCGTCATGGGAGGGAGCGGCCCCCTCCCGGCCTGCTGCCCCCCCTCCCCGCCTCTGGCTCTTCCCGGTGCCCCACTCACTCCCAGTGGGTTCTGGGCCCAACCCTGGCCCTAGACAATGACAGCCTGAGACTAGGCCTTGGCCTTTCTGCCTCTGCCCAGGTCCCTACCCCACGCAGCCACCCATCCCGCTGGTGCAGTAGGACAGAGGGAGATTGTCCAAGGCAGCTGCCACATGCTCCCCTCCCCCAGCCTGCCATCTGGCCTAGGGCTGGGCTGCTGACAGCCAATCCTCCAGCAAGGTTTGCGGGGCGCCACCTCCAAAATAGATCCCCGTCCACTCCTCACCATCTCTGGCCTGGCTGCCACTGTTCAGGCCACCATCATCCCTCGCATGGACTCTCAGCTCCTAAGGAGCCTCCCTGCTTCCACCCTTGCTCTTGGGCAGCCTCTTCTGGGCAGCCAGGGTGAGACTCATAAACGTAAGTCAGGCCACCACCACCACTTAAACCCTCCACTTTCTCCATTCCCCTTTAGAATAAAATCTGAGCTCCTTGCCGTGGTCTCTGAGACTTTGCATGATCTAGCCCCTGCCTGCGTCTAACTAGATCTGTCCCCTCCTGCCCTGGGACTCCCACGACCCTGGCCTCCATGCCATCTCGCAAACATGCCAAACTTATTCCTGCCTCAGGGCCTTTGCACTTGCTGTTCCCTCTCGTTAAAATGCTGTATTCTAGAGCATCACATTTCTGGCTCCTAATTCAAACTGAAAAAAAATTTTGTTCAGGCCAAATAAAGCAAGCCCAAGGGCCAATTTTGACCCGTGTTGCCACTCCTGATCTAGAGCTTCCAAACTCCACATGTTTTCTTTTCCTTACAAAGCATTTCCTCATTCAGGGATTGGCAGACATATTCTTCCTGTTTGCTTTGGCCCCATTTTTATCGATGGTGCTCATTGAGGAAGGATGGGGCATCATGGGAACATCTTTAGCATCTTCCTGTCTCGAATCTCTTTCTCTAACTCCATCCTCCCCAGAGCCTCCCTGAGTGAGTCTTCTTCTATAATATGAACTTGACCACATTGTCACCCCTGTCCCATCCCTGCAGTTGGTCCCTAAGTTCCCTAGCCTGGCTTTTGAGTCCCTTCACAAACTAAACTTCCTAGCTTCAAACCTCCCTACCTTTGTTCATGTGTTTCCCTCTACTTGGGATGCCCTTTCCCTCTTTTTGAGCCTATGAACACCTATGGAACCTTCAAAACCCAGCTCAAACGTCCTTCATCTGGAATACCTTCTCTGGCTGAATTAAATCATTCCTTCTAGGCCTGTCTGGTTCATACAGTCTTGTAGCACTTATCACAGAGTATTATGAATAACTGTAGCAGAGCTATTTCTCTTTAAAGGCTGTGACCTTGTCAAGGTCAGGAACCTTGTCTTATTAATCCTTGCCACCTAACCATCCAGCCCAGCTCCGTGCACACATTAGGCTCTCAGTATGTAGTTACAAAATAGGATCTTTCTGCCGGCACCTGTTAGATCACTGGTTCAAACTCTGGTGACCAGTGTGTAGTTCAGAATGCAAAACGCTTGGAACAACTGTCCCATCGCCAATTCAGCTCTTGGAACGAGCTCAGTAAATGCTTGTTGAATGAATGAAGGTGTGAAGGTGAGTGAATACAGAGTACTTGTCGCTTGTGGTCTCACATTAACTGTACCATTTAGAACGTTGCTTTGGTGGAGTTCAGTGAATGTTGGCACGTGAACGACTGGATTCTTGGTCTGCAGAATATTGCCACCTGACGAGGAAGAACGGGGAGACTCTGGAAGAAGTCCTTGGAAACATGCTTCAAATCTTGAGGTGGTGAGGCCTCTCCTTCCACCAGCTCCGCCAGCAGATAAAGGAGGAAGAGGAAAGAGAGGTGGGGCCTCCCGGCCACCGACCCGCAGAGCCATCCTCTGACCCCGAGCGGCGCCGGCACTGCAGAGCACGGGTGCCAGTTTCAGGAAAGAGAGAGTAACACCGGTGAAAAGGTTGCTTCTGCTTCAGAGATCATTAATTTTCTAGAAAGACAGTGGGTTCCTTTGCCATGAACATGCATGTGCCTGTGCTTTCTGTGTGCCGTTCTTCATGGGGGAGGGGGCGACAGGTGAACCAGCCAGGTCAGGAACTAAAGTTACCTGAGCAGTGCGTGAATGAGGCCGCTTCCTGGAGCCGCTCTGGGTTAGCACCGGGTCCCAGGCTTTTTCACTAATGGGGGCCTTTTATCATTTTCCTCCCATCGCTGAGATGTTTTGGAATTTCTTTTCTTACCAGATTTTATTTACTACAGAACAATACTTTTTCTTATTAACCAAACACACAAAGGTACCACTGCTGGCTTCTGACTGGCCCAAGGTGATCAGCTAGACCGCTCTGAGCTGGTATAAAGACAGCCCAAAGCAAAGGGCTTGACATTTTTATTAGCTAGTATTCCCCATGATGACTAAAAGATTGATTTATATCTGGCTTCTGAAAATGCTGAAAGTCGCTCCAGGGCCTGAATAATAAGCCCTCAATAAATGTTAGCTGCTATTCTTATTACAGTTATGGTTGTTACATCATCATCATCTCTGTGGCCTTCTGGGAAGCTGAGAACACGAGATTAAGAGCCACGATCCGTACACAGATGGCAGCAATCACAATGATGATAACGGCTGAAACTCCCTGCACCCTCGCTATGAGCCGGGTGTTCTTTCCCATGCTTTACAGGCATGTCTCATTTAATCTTCCCACAAGCCTTGGAGGGAGGCATTATTTTCCCCCCATTTTACAGATGAGGATCAAAGAGGTGACGTAACTCGCCCAACATAAGCGTCGGAGGGAGCGAAGGTCTGTCTGATTTAGGCCTGGGCTGGTCCTTGCAGGAAGGGCCTTCTCAGTCTGATTCCTCAAAGAAGCATCATTTATATTAATTCCTGGCTTTACATTCTTGATCCTGGAAAACTGCACGTGTGCTTATATGGCTCTTCATGGGGAAGTTGCAGACATTTGGCTGAATCTGTATACGTGCCCTAGTTCTGGAAACTGCACATATGTCTTCCTCGTTGTGAGTTCTCTGGAGCAGCCGCCCTCTTTGATCTCTCCGGAGGGCTTCGATATACTCATGGAGAAGACGATGGAATAAACTTCCTGGTGAACCGGAGCTCTCCTCCTTCATCCTTGAACGGTTCCCGCAAAGGATATACACACCCCGTTCCACCTGGTTCAACACGCCCTGCCATCTTTCTCCCTCTCTCTCTGAATGGCGTCAGATGACCCTGTGGCCCAGGGCACACACCAGTTTCCAAAGCCCAGTAGATTTTAGAGTTTGGTTTGATTTGAGTCTCCCTGAGAATCAACAAGTAAACCCAGAATGAAGCCCAGAAGTTGCTGTTCTTCCAGGACACAGGGGTGTGTGCAGAGATTCAGGATTGTAGCAGGAACCCCGGACCCAACCTGCAAAAATGGGGAATTTGTTTTACAACCATGGGGATGCTTTGCAAACTCTGAGAGCAGGAACGTAGCCAGTCTTAAGAAAGCCTGGAACCGCAGAGTAGAATGCCTTGAAGACCCTCTCTTTGTCGTTTGATCTCTGATTTCCTCCCTCCTCAGCACACCAACTCTCTCTGCTGCTCTGAGGACAAGGTGGGCAAAAGATGGCCGCCTCAGAGTTCCCAAGTCGCTGGAGAGACTGCCTTCTTTCTCGGCCCCGCGCCGGATTCCCAGGGAAGGAGGCTCGATTGACTTGCCAGGGTCAGGTGACCAGCCCTGGTGCAAAGTGGTTGGATCATTTTGAACAAATATGGAGGCTAGTACCTGTAAGGTTAAATTGTGGAGACAGTTAAGGGCATCATTGTCTTAACAGTTAATGGTTGACCCTTCCTCCTCCAAAAGAGGGTCTGCTTTAGCCTCTCCCCACTTTCCTGAGGCTGCTCTGTCCCCAAGATTCCCTGGTGGACATAGAATCGGCTGCCTCCTGCCATTCCTGATGTTAGGAGGCAGTCACCCTACCCGAGTCTGGAGTTCCCTCTGATGTTCCCCTGCTCAGGCCAGGATCTAGATGGGCATCTGAGACCATCCTTGAGAACGAGAAGCAGGGTTGGCGGTAAAGTTTGGATTATCCGAAGGTGGTCTTGTTCTCTGTGAACTCTAGGAAGAGACAGTGGAGTTTGGTAACGGGGACTGCATGTGGTGGGGGGATGAGTGCACAGCAAACAGGGTGCCCCCAGGTGGGGCAGAGCTGAGGGGAGGGGCCGCTGGGACAGGGCCAGGCCCACGCCACACGTTGCTTTGGCTCAGCTCCTACAACTGAGAGCCCACTGGCCAGTGCTCACGGGCTCCGTTTGCTCTGAGGGTTCCATAAGTTTATTCTGGTATTTTAATTTTTTTAAAAAATGTGGAACATTATAGAAATCCAGAAAAGCATAAAGAAGAAAATACAACTCACTTAGAAACTACTCACTGTGAATGTCTTAGGGTATATCCTTCTGGTGTTTTAGGTTTTGATTTTTTTTAATGAACAGTTTTGGGGGGATGGGGCAAAAATGGGGTCACACTAAATGAGCTGTTTTGAAACCTACTTTCTTCACTCTCTCCCATATTCGTACATGGTCTTTGGCAACACTTCTGCAAGTTTGGATGGAGGATGGAGAAAAATATCTGCTGCATTCATTGGCTCCCCACGGGGCCCTGCGGAGCTGCAGCCCCTCTCTTGATTTCTCTTTTCCTTCTGGTAAAATTATGGAACGTCTTCCTCATGTCACCCTCATGCCCACCCCCACTACTGTCCCGAGGGCAGCAAGCCCACTCCTGCACGTTCCCAGCGCCGGGGACTGGCATCTTGCTGTGTGCACATGCTGTGGTCACCCCTTCTGGGTGGCTCCATGGGGCCCGTCTGCAGCTCAGATGCTGGCAGGCTTCCTGCACCCCTGCTGCTCTCTGCCCAGGGCTGCTATCAGCCCGTCTGTCTGTTCAACGTCCCTCCTGTCCTCTGCTTTGCAGGCTCTCACCCAGGGGTTGCAGAGGGAGCTGCTCTGGAGCTGGCCCAGCACAGAAAACCATCAGGTAACATCAACAACCAAAATCAAAACAACCATCTATGGAGTTCTTTTCTGAACCATTTGGGTGAAAAGCACCCTCATAGCCATTAAAGTTTATTTTGGCCATAATTCTACAAGCCAGATAGGATTCCCCCCCCCCACCATTTTATAGGTGGAAAAACTGAGGCCAGAGAAATCAAGAGTAGTACTTAGGGTCACTCTGCTGGTAAAAGGTGGACTGGAGATTTGAATCCAGGACAGGTCTGATCCAGTGTCATACGCTGTCTTCTACCCCATGCTGCCTCTGCAACTAAAGAGGTAAGAAGGGTACAGAATGTAGGTAGAACATCTGGGGGAGACCGAGGGTCAGAGAGGTCATCCAAGCTGGTAGTCCTTCCTTGCCTGAGGGCTGGGCTGGGCTCCCAGCCTAAGAATCTCCTTTATCGGGATTTGTTAAAAGTATAGATCCGTTCATTGATGATGTTTCCATCTCTTGGCTATTGTAAATAGAGCTGCAATGAACATTTTGGTACATGACTCTTTTTGAATTATGGTTTTCTCAGGGTATATGCCCAGTAGTGGGATTGCTGGGTCATATGGTAGTTCTATTTGTGGCACATATATACAATGGAATATTACTCAGCCATAAAAAGAAACGAAATTGAGCTATTTGTGATGAGGTGGATGGACCTAGAGTCTGTCATACAGAGTGAAGTAAGTCAGAAGGAGAAAGACAAATACCGTATGCTAACACATATAATATGGAATTTAAGAAAAAAAAATGTCCTGAAGAACCTAGGGGTAAGACAGGAATAAAGACACAGACCTACTAGAGAATGGACTTGAGGATATGGGGGGTGGGGAAGGGTAAGCTGGGACAAAGCGAGAGAGTGGCATGGACATATATACACTACCAAACGTAAAATAGATAGCTAGTGGGAAGTAGCCACATAGCACAGGGAGATCAGCTCGGTGCTTTGTGACCACCTAGAGGGGTGGGATAGGGAGGGTGGGAGGGAGGGAGACGCAAGAGGGAAGAGATATGGGAACATATGTATATGTATAACTGATTCACTTTGTTACAAAGCAGAAACTAACACACCATTGTAAAGCAATTATACTCAGATAAAGATGTAAAAAAAAAAAAAGTATAGATCTGGGGCTGTCTCCTAGAGATTCTGATGTGGCACATCTGGGGAGGGACCTGGGGACCTGTGTCTTTGTAGAGCTTCCTAAATGACTTGGAAACACAGCCAGGCTTGGGGACTGCTGGTGAATTAGTAGCAGGTCCTCACTGTTTGCAGCCACTGGGTGCTCACTAAGTGAAGAACAACAGCCCGGTAAGGGGTCCACTACGATCATCCTCAAATTAAAAGATAGGGAGAGTGAGCCCCAGAGAAGTTAAGAAGCTTACTGAAAGTCACACAGCTCCAAAGTGGCAAAGAGGACTTTGATCATGACCAGAGTCTGTGCTCACATACCGCCTTCATCTACCGGGGCAGCCAGGAAACCTCCCTATTCAGCCTCACAGGAAAATCCTGCATTGCTTACCCTGCCTTGGCTATTACGGCCTCAGCGAATGGAAAATCTCCCAACTGCATCCTGGGAGGCAAAGGTGAAGTGCACATAATATTTCTGTTTGGAATTTTGGTTGCCTGGGGCTACTCTCTGACGTGGACACGTAATGGAGGGCACGTGACACAGATGGCCAGCGTTGATGCTAGCCCAGGAGATGTCAAGACCACATTCTCACATGCTGACTTTGGAAGCAAAAGGCATCTTCCTTCCTCCTGGGGCAGGAGCTGGCAGGAAAAAGAGGGAGAGCCCTCTTCGTCCCTTGGTTTGTGGGTTATTTTGTTATTTTGGGACGACTCCAGGATCTTAACACCTTCAGTGCCTGTCACCCTATCCCTCTGTTCTCCTAGGGTGACCTTGAGCCGCAAAACTGCTGTCCACGTAGACCAGGGCTGACATCGCACGTCCGTCTGCCAGGACCCCTGCGTCCAAACTCCGAGACATGGCGACCAATGGCAGCAAGGTGGCCGATGGGCAGATCTCCACGGAGGTCAGCGAGGTCCCCGTGGCCAATGACAAGCCCAAAACGCTGGTGGTCAAGGTGCAGAAAAAGGCGGCGGACCTTCCAGACCGGGACACATGGAAGGGCCGCTTCGACTTCCTCATGTCCTGCGTGGGCTACGCCATCGGGCTGGGCAATGTCTGGAGGTTCCCGTATCTCTGCGGGAAAAACGGTGGCGGTAGGTGCTGGCCTGGTGACCTCCTGCTGGGTCTGCACCCCCCCCCCCGACACACACACACGGAGAGTGTCCTGCTTAGGCATTTTCTGGGGTGACCTTGGGGAAATGGGTCCCCTGAAGCCTCCAATGGGAGTGCCAGGCCCCACTTCTGCTTCTTGTCCTTTTCCAGAGGATTCCCAAAGGGCAGTAGTCCTCTGTTAATGATGCCCGAAAGGTCCCGTCTTCATTCTGCAAAGTGCAGGGCATGGATCTTGAGCAAAGGACGTCCTCGGGCCTCACTTTGGCTTTGGGGGCTGCTTTTAAGGCAGAATATAATGAAATCGTGGCAGGGACCCCAGAACGCCCCGCTGTGATGCTCTCTCTGACCGACCGGGTTTCTAAAAGCTCAAGGCCACGAGCATCTCTCTTCTCGACCCCGCAGGGGCCTTCCTGATCCCCTACTTCTTGACGCTCATCTTTGCGGGGGTCCCGCTCTTCCTGCTGGAGTGCTCCCTGGGCCAGTACACGTCCATCGGGGGCCTGGGGGTGTGGAAGCTGGCCCCCATGTTCAAGGGTGAGTGTGCAGAGTGGAGCTGTGGGTTGTGGTCGTGCTCCTGCCCACAGCTCCGGGCCCTGGACAGAGGGAGCTGTTGGGTCACGTCTGAGCAGCGGGGAGCCCTTGCAGGGGCCAGGTGACCCATGGCAATGCTGGTCAGAGGAGGACCCAGTCCAGAGGCCCCGCACGCACGTCAGCCTGCCCTGCCCCTTGAGCTCATTTCCCCAGCAGGGGCTGGGCGCGACTTCCTCTGCTTCCTTGCTCAGTGCCTGACGGACACTCGGGTGGACACGTGCAGGGTCGTGCTTGCCTGGCAAGCCAAGGCCCCGGTCCGCCCTGCAACCAGCCTGTGCTGGGCCCCAGACGCAAGTCCTGGCTCCCTCACTTGCCATGTGTGTGTGACCTTAGCCAAGTCCCTGCTTCTCTCCAAGTTCCAGTGACACTGTAGATGTCCTGGAAAATGACAACGATGACAGGAGCTGGGATGGTTATGATTCTTACTGTATTAAATGAAGGTCGTGATGATGTGTCTGGTCCCAGGTGTGGGCCTTGCCGCTGCTGTGCTGTCGTTCTGGCTGAACATCTACTACATTGTCATCATCTCTTGGGCCATCTACTACCTGTACAATTCCTTCACCACAGTGAGTGGCCCCTTGGACCACCCGCCCCCCAGAAGGAGGCAGACCCAGACCCCACCCTCCCTCTACTGGGACCACCGTTCTGCCGACAGGGCCATTCCTCCGGGTGGCGGGCGTGGTTTGCCTTCAGTAGCCCTTGTGTCCTCGTCATAGCACCATTCGCCCATGTTATATAGACCCAGACAGCCTGGGTTCAAATCCTGACCCTAGTCTATACCAACTGTGCCGCTTCAGGAAAGAGACTTAACCTCTCTGAGCCGCAGTGCCCTCATTCATAAAATGGGGCTTAAGGTAAAACTCACCTCACCTCATACGGTTGTGTGAGGATTAAGGAGTAATATGTGTAAAGTGCTTAGAACCATACCCAGCAAAGAACAAACACTGTAAGTGTTCACTGTTAACTTCATCGTGCACAGGCTCAGACGGGCACGGTTACTTACCCAAGGTCACGTAGCTGGGAAGCGGCCCCAGGGTGGACACAGGAGACCTTTCGGTACAGCTCGGAGAGCTGGTTTTCAGAGTGAAAAGGCTGAGGTTCAAATTTCAGCCCTGACATGTAGGAGCTGTGTGGTCTTGAGCAAGTTGCTGCCCCTCTCTGATCTCTAAAATGGGGCTCACAACATGACCTGCATCTGGAGCTGTTGGAAATGGGAGGTGCGGTAACGGCTGTGAGCAGGCTCAGAGGACTGTGAGGATGTGCGGGATGTGCTGGGGCCACTGGGGCCAGCTCTTGGGGTCTTATGTGGTTTATCTGGGCCGCTGTGTCTTTGCAGACGCTGCCGTGGAAACAGTGTGACAACCCCTGGAACACAGACCGCTGCTTCTCCAACTACAGCATCGTCAACACCAGCACCATGACCAGCGCCGTGGTGGAGTTCTGGGAGTGAGTGCGGGGCCATCCCTGGGGGCGGTGGCGTATCACTCAGGGCCAGTGAGAACAACAGCGAGCTATGCACTGCAAGCTTTTAAGCAGGAAAGTGACATGATCAGACATTAGAAGGGGCTGGAGTGGGGACAGAGCAGAAGTGAAGGGGGGTGGTCCTGCCGGGAGGCCTCTGCAGACATCCAGGTGAGCAGCCGTGGTGGCAGAACTAAGTCACTGGCAGGTCCCTTGAGCAAACAGCACTTTATCCCGATTAGTGTAACGGACCCGTGGCCCCCGCCCAGCTCCTAGAGCCCAGTGATCACAGCTGTCAGCACCATCACGCCCTGGGCGCCCCCGGGCCACTCCAGCCCCCGCCAGCCCCATGTAACTTTGTCCTCCCTCCGATGTTCCACCAGGCGCAACATGCATCAGATGACAGACGGGCTGGATAAGCCAGGTCAAATCCGCTGGCCTTTGGCCATCACCCTGGCCATCGCCTGGATCCTTGTGTATTTCTGTATCTGGAAGGGTGTTGGCTGGACTGGAAAGGTAAGAGGTGTGCACAGTGGGTACCCAAGGGGGATGGGTCTACAAAGGGATCTCTGCTCTGGGTGAGGAGTCAATAGCTCCCAGGAACCCCATCCAGCTTTGACTTAAGCAGGTGCCTTCATCTCTCTGTGCCTCAGTTTCCTTTCCTGTAAAATAGGAATAAAAGGATTAAAGGAAATACTGCAAGTCATGCTGTTAGTGCAGTGCCAGGCTCATGGTGAATCCCTTGAGATCGAGATTCCCCTGGGCCGGGCAGAGCCATTGCAAAGCGGAGGGCAAATGTGGCTCCTGGACCATTTGACAAACCATCCCTGAGATCTACTCTGTTCCAAGCTTTGTTCTAGGTGCAGGTGATCCAGAGGTGAGCACAGTTACATCCCGGCCTTTGAGGAGGTAATAGAGATGGATTGGTTCATGGTTAAATACTCAGGCCCTGTGTTCAAACGGTTCTGACCCATCTTGGCCATTTATGTGGCTGTGTGACCTGGAACAAATCGCTTTGCCTCTCTGAAACCCAGTGTCCTCTTCTGTAAAATAGGACCAATAACCGCTTATCCATTGGTTTGTTATGTGAATCAAATGAGCTGCTGATTTTGTGAAGAAATCAGAAGCTAGCAAGAGGAGTTGTTATTGTTTCTGTTTTTGGCAAAGGCAGAGCCGTGCCAAGCTGGGATGTCCAGCCTGGGGACACCTGGGGATTAAATTGCCAATCAGATCGGGGGTGAGGTGGGGACTGGCCTCACCCCCACCTCTTTCTGTTTTCAAGCCCCATCCCAGGAGTCTGGGGACAGAAGATGGCCAAGTCTCTCACTGGCCTGGACCGGAAGGAAACTCACAGGGCAAGGGTATTGTCTGAGGTCTTAGAGCAAGTAAGAGAAAGAAAGGAATTGAACTGAATCCGGCTCAGACAGGGAGGTCCAGACTGCCCAAGAAGCTGAATCGAGCAAAACAGAACCTTAGTGAATTACACACTTGGGCACGGACCCAGCTAACGAGAAGCTGCCCAACTGCAGTCAGGTGGGACCTTCGGATCCACCGGGTTCTCAGAACCAAGGCCGCTGTCAAACATCTCTGCTTTGTCCCTAGGCTAGGTGAGCAGGAGGAGGGCACGGGTGTCTCCCAGCCCAACTTCAGGCAGCAGAAGAATGTAGGGCCCAAGGGCTTTGGCGGAGACAGAGCTGAATTTGAATGTCAGTCCCCTGGGCCCTAGCTGTGTGCACTTGGGCAAGTCACTTCACTTTTCCGAGCCTCAGTTTCCTCATCTGCTAAATGGTCACAGTATTAGTGCCTTACAGGGTTGTCTCAAAGGCTAAGTGAGATAATCAGTCTGCATAGAATGTAGAGCGTCTGCCTAGCACACAGTCGGCACTCAATACATGATGCCTATTATAATTATTTGTGGGTTGTGGGTGGTACCTAAAGTTCCTGCTGCCTTAGGAGACTGACTACTTCTTGGGGACAGAGAGTAGAGCCCCTCTCACTGCATCTTTTGAGTGAGTCAACCAGTCTATCAATGAGCATTTACTGAGCTCCTACTGTATACCTGGCTCCATGCCAGAGACCCAGTGAAGAGCAAGACATAGATGACATGGATTAAGCATGTTGTATGTCCTCATACACCCAACCTGTCTGAGCCAAAAGGTTGATTGTACCCAGACAAGAAAAAGCTAGGTTCAGAGAGGATGAGAAATTGACCCAGTGTCACACAGCTTGTAGGTGACACACATGGTTTTAAATCCCCTTTTCCTAATTCCAAGTACAGTGTTTTTTCTGCTGGATCGTGGCTGCCTTTCCTAAGCCTGAAGAGTCTCAGAGTCGTCAGGGAGATGAGACTAACCCAGAGAATAATTTATGCTGACCGGGAGGTAGGGGCACGTCAGACTTGGAGGCACAGAGGTTACTGACCTTGAAAATTGCTCTTTCGTACTGGTGAGCAAAGAAATGCCATTTCAGACAGTGACGTCAGTCTCTTGATTATCAATTTAAAGTAATTTGTAAGGTGATTATCCTCAGTGCTGGCCCCTTTGTGGGAAAGGCACTGTCTGTAGTACTGGACGAAGTTCAGTTTCTGGGAGGTAATTAGGCAATGTGGATCAAAAAGCCTTGAGAAGTTTATTCCTTTTTACTCAGTAATTCCACTTCTAAGAATTTTTCTCGAGAATAGTATAATAATTTTGTAGACAAAGTTTTATCTACAGGGTGTCCGGTGTAGTAGTATTGAGACTCACATAAAATTGGAAATAACCTGAACGGATAACAGTAGGGGAAATTTTAAAAAGGGTGGTGGGACCTCCTGAGGGACTGTTTTGTATAATTAAAAATCACAGTGTATGAGACAGTAAAACAGCATTCAGTAAACGAAACAAGAAACAAAGCTGTACGTACTGTGTTATTTAACTTTAAACGTGTTAAATGAAAAGGCAAGTATATAATTTGCGCCTCATTTGTCAGAAAATGTAATCATATATGCAAAGGAAAGTCTCAAAAGAGAATATTAAAATATTAACACCCATGCACTTATGTATTTGTCAGGCAGTTACTGAGTGTCTGCTATATACCATGGACTGTTCTAGGCACTGGGAAAACAGACAAGTCCTGTCCCTCATGTAACTTGTATTCTATGGGCTGTTGAAAGGAACTCTAATTTGTGTGTGTATTCATATGTAATTTAAAAATTTCCTTGTCACCACATATATTATTTGCATACTTTAAATAAAAATTAAAAAATAGGAAGGGTAGGGAAAGGAGAAAAAATGGGTGCTGAGCTGGTTGATTCAGACACCAAGGAGCAGCTTCAGAAAAGTGGCCAAGAGGAGCAGGTTAGGAATCCAGGAAGGCTTCCTGGAGGAAGATGAATTGGAACCAAGCCCAGAGCCACAACAGGTAGGGATGTAGGTAAAGTGGTTAAGGAAAGCATGGGTGCGCTGGAAGGGGCGTAACCCTTCGCCCCCTTTCCTCCCAGGTGGTCTACTTCTCTGCCACGTATCCCTACATCATGCTGATCATCCTGTTCTTCCGAGGAGTGACGCTCCCCGGGGCCAAGGAGGGCATCCTCTTCTACATCACGCCCAACTTCCGCAAGCTGTCGGACTCTGAGGTGAGCGACCTCCCAACCTGGTCCTGGAGCGCCCCCCACTGGGTTAAGAGCACATCTGAGTCCTGAGCCATCGTTTACCACCTTTAGGATAAGTTATCGCACCTCTCGGAGGGACCCGCGTATGTGAACTGGGGTTGCTGCCTGGTAGAGCTGGTTAGCACGTGTAAAAGGCCCTGGGGCGTTCCGGGCTATGATTATGACTTTGACGCTTTTTTTTTTTAATCATTCTGCCTATAGGTGTGGCTGGATGCGGCTACCCAGATCTTTTTCTCCTATGGGCTGGGCCTGGGATCCCTGATCGCTCTCGGCAGCTACAACTCTTTCCACAACAACGTCTACAGGTGCTTCCCCGAGGCCACGCCCCTCCGAGACCACGCCCCTCCCTTGGCCTGTCAACTCCACCCATCTCTGAGCCAAAACCTTCTGGCCACTCCTTCCGGTTCCACTCCTTGGGGGGGGGGGCGGGGGGGCACACCAGTAGCTCGGCTCACAGGTACACTACTCCGCCTGGCCCCTTGGTAACCACGGCCCACTAGCTCACCTTCCCGCCAGCCCCACCCTTCCTGACCCCACCCCTCCCTCTCTGCAGGGACTCCATCATCGTCTGCTGCATCAATTCCTGCACCAGCATGTTCGCAGGATTTGTTATCTTCTCCATCGTGGGCTTCATGGCCCATGTCACCAAGAGGTCCATTGCTGATGTGGCGGCCTCAGGTCAGCACCGCACTGGGGAGGGCTGGGGGGAGGGGCTAACCCCGCGGACTTTGTACATCTTCATCGCTGTCACCGTCATCACCACCGTGGCTCGCTGGCGTTGAGTGTCCCTACCTGCCAGCAGTGCCCTGAGCATTTACATGGACAGTGTCCCTGAATCTTCCCAACACTATGGGGTCAGTGCTCTTGTTATCCTCATCTCATAGGTGAGGAAACCGAGACTCACCAAGGTCACCTACCCAAATTAACAGAGCTCAAAGGTGGTAGGACTGGAGTTGACCCCAGACCTGGCTGGTTGCAAAGCCAGGCCATTCTGGCACCTCCAGCACGATCCTGGACATCTGGGGGGAGCAGACCTACTCTTGTCCCCTGGGATATCAACTTCGGTCCAACCCAGACACCTTCACCATCGTGACTCAAAGCGCCCGCATCGGTGCTTTTGTCCCACTTCCAAAAAGGTTCTCACCGACTGGGCTGTGCCCACTCTGCTCTCCACACAGTCATCCATGCCACAGGGTCCGAGGACAGCCCCAGACACACCCCCTTCCCTGCTCAAACGCGGGGGACCCACTGTGTGCTCAGCAGAGGCTCAGGGAGGCAATGTGACCTGTCCCTTCTCTGTCGTGGGGAGCTGGGCGTGTCGTGTGGAAAGGAACATTCCCCTCCAAGGGCTTGCTCTCCCCTGCACGGGCAGCGCAGCATCTCATTTCTCTGGAACTTCCCAGCCAACCCCCTTTCCAGAGCCAGACCCCAGAGGGGTTACAGTCTCTTTCTTTCTTCCACTGTTTTCCCTGATCTCCTGAATACCCACCCCCAGACACTCACAGTGTCCCAAACTCATCAAGCCTTCTCCTACCCTGTTCTCCCATCGTAGCAAAGGGTTCCAGTGTCTAGTGCCCAGGCCAGGCCCCCAGCATCATCCTGGACCCTTCCTTTGTCTTCCCTCCCCTTCCCTCGCAAACCAACCAAAACCAGGGCCTGCCCACTCTGCCTCCTGAGTATCTCTCCATCTAGCCCCCTGTCTGCGCCTGCACTGTCCCCAGTCCCCACCGCTGGCCAGGTCACTGCAGTCCCTCCTCTTATCTCACTGGTCCCCTTGCCTCTGGACCCAACTCTGTAGCCTCCTGCCTCCCCCTTCCTCAGCCCCTCCCCCCAACTGTTTCCTTGTCTGGAAAGGGAGGCTGATAACACTCACCGAAACGTTTCCTCTGAAGATGAGATGAAATAAAGCTCAGGAAGTGGGTGCGCTGGGGATGCCGCAGGGGCTCAGCGCCTTGTATTTTTTCCTCTTCTGCCCTTCCTGCCACAGGCCCTGGGCTGGCGTTCCTGGCATATCCGGAGGCGGTGACACAGCTGCCCATCTCTCCCCTCTGGGCCATCCTCTTCTTCTCCATGCTGCTCATGCTGGGCATTGACAGCCAGGTGAGGTTACCCTCCCTGGCGCCTTGAGGAGCCCCCACGCAGCCTCACTGGTCCAGGACCAAGCAGGGAGAGGAGCCCATTGTCTTAGGCCCCCTAGAAGCTGGCCAAGAGTTTCAAACCCTCGGGATGTTCTACCACATGACACTTCAGGGATCAGCTCAGCTACCTTCCGCATTTTCCAGATGGGGAAACTGAGGCCCAGGGGGAAGGGATTCTCCTGAGGTCACAGAGGGAGGCAGAGGGAGAGTCAGGCCTGGAACCCAGGGTTCCCCTGGCCCTGCTGTCTCCACAGGGTGAGGCTTTGGGTGGGTGGGGCTGGGGCTGCCTGGGGTGGCTGACCTCCGCCCCCCGCAGTTCTGCACCGTGGAAGGCTTCATCACTGCCCTGGTGGATGAGTACCCCAGGCTGCTCCGCAACCGCAGGGAGCTCTTCATTGCCGCCGTCTGCATCGTCTCCTACCTGATCGGCCTGTCTAACATCACCCAGGTGAGCGCGTCAGCACCTGGCACACCTCTGCTGCTGCCTGCCCGGGGCCACTCCCAGGCCCTCTATGCCCCAGCCTTGTCCCATCCCACCTTTCATTTTGGTGGACAAGACTGACATGCAAATTAGATCATTAAATGCCATGAAGAACAGAGGATAGTGGGACAGAGAATGAACAGCAGGGGTGGGAAGGACGGTGCCTTGGACAGAGTAGTCAGGGCAGTCCCTCTGAGGAAGTGACCTTTCAGCTGAAACTCACATGGCGAGGAAGAGTCAGCCAGGGGAAGATCTAGCTAGGGGAGGGAAGCACAGCAGGTGCAAAGGCCCTGGGGTGGGAATGGGCTTGGCAAGCTTGAGGGACAGAAAGAAGGCCAGCGTGGTAGCGACAGAGGGAGTGGGGGAGTAGGTAGTGGCTGCAGAACCAGATCATGCAGGACCTTCCAGGTGGGCATTCGGATTTTGTTTTATTTTATTTTACTTTATATCTCTTTACATTTTATATATTACATTACAGTCTTCTTTAAACTATGGAAGAGCTTCTGGAGAGAGACATGACTGGTTTAACATTGTGAACAGATGGCTCAGATGACCAGCTCCTCTTTCTGCCCTCCAGCCCTCCCAGAAATGGGACATTTCCCTCCACCACCTGGGCATTTTCTTCCCATTCCCCAGAGTCCATGCCCACATCCTTGCAGGGTCGCAAAGACCTCTGTGCTTCCTCTCATCTACCCTCAAGCCTTCTGGATGCAGTGTAGCCTAACCCCAACCCACACAGCCTGTGTTGACCGGGAACTGAATGCACTGGTCCCCCGGGGAAGTGGACCCTCTCTCACCTCTTTTGCTTTCGCAGGGGGGCATTTATGTCTTCAAACTCTTTGATTACTACTCCGCCAGTGGCATGAGCCTGCTGTTCCTCGTGTTCTTTGAATGTGTCTCCATTTCCTGGTTTTATGGTAAGCACCAACCCCGCCTCCCTCCCTCCCTCGTTCATTTGTTCATTCATTCATTCATCCCTTTCTTCAGTCATCATTCAGTAAATACGACTTGAGCACCAGGCCCTTAATTTATTCGGTCCTCACTGCAGTTCGATGAAGTTAGCACAGGACGTCCCATGTTTAGAAGATACCATAAGAAGAAGAGTTAAATAAACTCATTTAAAACGGGAGTCAAAATTTCTTCATAAATTTTGCCATAAAAGACCTCTTTGAGATTTTATCGAGAAAAAGGAAACTGAAACTATAAAAAAGTTCTAAAGTTAAATATTTTTTAAAAGCTAGGCTATAATTAAAAGTATGCACTATCTTAGAATGTAGGGCATGATGATTTTTATTTGTTGATTTTGTGGGCTAAGTTTCCTGACCCAACTGCGTGGTAGTGAAAAGGCTGTCCTTCCGGGCACTTTGGTTGTCACAGCAAGATGATGTTTTTGGAAGAAGTGTTTTCCAGAGTCCCTCTGGGTCCTTGGTATTCTGTGTATGTTGTTTGTAGTCCTGCCACCTCACCCTTCCTCATCATTTTCTTCTTGCTTTCTAACTGGTCTAGCGCTGTCAGGTCCTCACTGTCAGTGACTTTGCTGATGATCTGAGCAGTGCCCAGTGCCCAGTGTCACTCTCATGAACTTCAGGACATCTGCAGTGGGTTTTTTTGTTTGTTTTTTTTGCAAGATTGGCAGTTCTTCTTTGCAATTTGCAATCTATCACCAGTTGCTTATGCATCAGATCAGCAGGGAAAACCACCCCTGCCCAGCAAAGCTTTGAAGGAATGGCTGGGAGAGATGTTGGGTGGGAGGGACACTGAGAGTGACGGGGATGCTTTTTGTAAGTACATCCTTTTGTTGGTGGATGTTTTCACATTCAGGTGACTTGCTCTCCCATACAACTCGTTTGCTGGGGGATTTGGTTATTGAATCCTTAGCTAATAAGGACCCCCACCCCCACCCCAGAGCATTAGCCCCATGTTACAGATGAGGAAACTGAGGCTCAGAGAGGTTAGGTGACTTGCCCGTGGTCACACTGTGACAAAACAGCAGGTCGGGGCCTTGAGCCTGCAGTCCCCACGGCTCGCCCATCCCTCCTGCTCTTGCTCCAATTGTCACAGGTGTCAACCGATTCTATGACAACATCCAAGAGATGGTTGGCTCCAGGCCCTGCATCTGGTGGAAGCTCTGCTGGTCCTTCTTCACCCCCATCATTGTGGCGGTAAGGGCAGGGCCAGACCGGGCCCTGGGGTGACTCAGGTCCAGAGAGACACTTCTGGAGCCAAAGGCAGGGGGAAGAGACCCACAGACCTCTGTTCCCTAGGAATACTATTCTCTCATTTGTGCTGAGCATCTACTCTGTGCCCTGCATGGTACCAGACACACTGAAGCATCCTCAAACATCAGCACAGTAGGCGTTATTGCCCCACTTGACTGCTGTCGGTCCTGGGGCTCACCAGCCAGCATCACCCAGTGGGCTGGTGCTGCACTCAAACCTGATTCTGAAGCCAAACCAGTCACTCGGGGAGGCCTCTTATCCTCAGCATCCCTCATTCCCTCCTGCAAGGGGAAGCCGAGGCACGAGCAGGCCTGGGAGGGGCTGCCCAGGTCCTTGCAGTGAGGCTGGGCCACTGCATATGTTGTGTCCTGCACAGGGACACTCAGCCAATGGCCGACTCGGGGCGACCTCCCACCCTTGTTCTGCTTGACAAACTGGTTAACCTGGAGGAGGGGATGCCTTTTTCTGTTGGTCCTCCCGGAGAAGCTACCTTTTGCTATTGGTCCTTCCAGAGAGGGCACCTTCTTCGTATTGGCTTTCCCAGAAGGGATGCCCTTTTCTATTGGTTGCCACTGAGAAGGCACCTTTTTCTGTTGGTCCTCCCAGAAGCAGTGGCTTCTTCTGTTATACACAAAGGCACCTTATGTCCTAGCAGTGGCCTTGGGTGCAGGATTCCCAAGATGCTGGGCCCTTGTGAGGGTCAGCCCCAGGGCAGGGGTAGAGGGCAGTGGACCTATCAGCTGCAGGGTCTAGGGAGGGGCCTTGGCAGTCCAGCTTGGGTGACTGCCTGCCTCCCTCCTCTTTCCTGTCCCTCCCCAGGGTGTGTTCATTTTCAGTGCTGTGCAGATGACCCCTCTCACCATGGGAAGCTACGTTTTTCCCAAGTGGGGCCAGGGTGTGGGCTGGCTCATGGCCCTGTCTTCCATGGTCCTCATCCCGGGGTACATGGCCTACATGTTCCTCACCTTAAAGGGCTCCCTGAAGCAGGTAAGTCCCTTCTTCACCCTTCTTGTCGCTGGGCCCCTTCCCCACTCTGTTGGGCACCACGCCTACGCTCGTGGAGCACAGTCTATTTGGGGAGACAGACAATTTGATAGCCAGTGAAAGTAGAGTGTCAGAGCTCACGATTGGGGTGAACCAGGGAGACATCCTCCTGCATTATGGAGGGTTAGAGAAGGCTTCCTAAAGAGGGGACAGCAAAGAAGAGAACTAAGGACTATCCAGACTTAAAAGTAGAAGCAGGGGGGGGAAAAAAGATACAAATGAAGTTATTTACAGAACAGACGTAGACTTACAGGCATAGAAAACAAACTTATGGTTACCAAAGGGAGATAAATTAGGAGGTTGAGATTAACATATACACACTACTGGGCTTCCCTGGTGGCGCAGTGGTTGAGAGTCCACCTGCCGATGCAGGGGACACGGGTTCGTGCCCCGGTCCGGGAAGATCCCACATGCCGCGGAGCGGCTGGGCCCGTGAGCCATGGCCGCTGAGCCTGCGCGTCCGGAGCCTGTGCTCCGTAACGGGAGAGGCCACAACAGTGAGAGGCCCGCGTACCGCAAAAAAATCAACAACAACAACAACAAAAAAAAACATATACACACTACTATATATAAAATAGATAAACAACAAGGACATACTATAACACAGGGAACTATACTTAATATTTTGTAATAGCCTATAAGGAAGAAGAATTTGAAAAAGGATGTGTATATACACACACACACATATATATATATACACATATATATAAAACCAAATCACTGTGCTGTACACATGAAGCTAACATAAAATCAACTCTACTTCAATTTTTTTAAAAATAAATAAATAATAAAAGTAGAAGCAGAGAGAATGTTCCTGGAAGGGGATGGGAAGCATGTGCAAAGTCCCAGGGGTATAAACTGATCAGTGAGGCTGGAGGGTAGAGTGGGGAGGGGTGCAGGGAGGTGATAAGACATGAGGCTGGGAATGTAAGAAGGTTGGACTAGATCATGAAGGGCTTTGAAAATCAGGACAAGAACTTTGGACTTTATCCTGAGTTTATCCAGTGGCAAATGGGGAGCCATTGAGGTTTCAGAGCAGGTAAGGGTGGGATCAGATGTGTTAAGAGCTTAACTCTAGACCTCATGTAAGGCACGCTGCCCCCAGCAGGGACCCACTGGCATATGTGAGGTCCACGTCAGCTCTTTGTTAAATTATATTGAATTCTTGAGTGAAACAAGGCAGTGCTGGAGGTCCAGGTGCTGAGACATTGATGAAGTAAGTGTAGCCCGGGGAGATTTCACTGAGGAGGTGGAAGGCCACAGCTGGGAGGACCTAGATCTGTGCCTCTCAGCCTTATTGCCCACCAAGATGTCCCTGCCAGACACACTCAGAGCCAGAAGGAGGGTCTGTAAGGTCTGCATCATAGGGGTGGTGTGTTGTGCGCAGCCCCCGGAGTTGCTGGGCCAGCCTCCTCCCTTCACAGAAAGAGCACATGAGGTGCCGGGTGGGGAAGCTGCTTCCCCATCCCTTGCAGTCAGGTATTAGCAGAGCTGGGGTCTTACAGCCCTTTCTTCCAACTCCAGGTCCAACACTTTTGTTTACCATGATTCGCTGCTGTGTCTCAAAAGGTAGTCAGGTCTGAGAGAGGCAGAAGGGGTGCCTTTGTGGAAGGGAGCACAGCCTGTGCAAAGGCCCAGCGGTGGGAAGGGGAAGACTCGTCTGAGGACAGTGCTGATGGGGCAGGATGGCAGGGCGGGTGTGCAGAGAAGGTGGGGAGGTTGCACCCCTTTAGCAAACATGCATTGAGCACCTGCTATGTGCTAGACACTATTGTCAGTGCTGGGGACAGAGCCATGAGCAAAATCCTACCCTCATGGACCTTACATTCTGAGAGAGGAAGATCAGCAATTAACAAAATAAAGTCACATTTGATGGGGATGAGGAATATGGAGAAAGAGGGTTTAGGGGGTGCCGGGCAAGGCCTCGCTGAGGAGATAACGCTGAGCCAAGACCTAAGGAGACAGAGACTGAGCTGTGTCACTGTCTGAAAGGGGTGTCCCTGGAGAGGGTACGGCAAGTGCAAAGGCCCTGGGGCAGGTGCTTGCTTGGTGCTTGTGAGGAGCAGTGAGGAGGCCAGTGTGGCTGCAGTGTAGAAAGCAAGGGGCTGAGGGGAGAACACTGAGGTCTGCGGCGATGGGCGCCAGATCCTGTGGGGCCTTGTAGGACTTTGGTGAAATGGGAGCCCTCGTGGGGTCCTGAGGAGCAGAGGGATGTGATCCCCCTCTGGCTGGGGTGTTGAGAGTAGAATGAAGGGGATGAGGGGCAAGAATGGAAGTGGAGGGCTGGGGGCAGTTACTGCAGGGACTCAAGTGAGAGGGAGTGGGTGTGGCCCAGCGGAGCTTTGGAAGGTGTGCAGGAGGGGGCTGGCACCTGGGAGCACCTCGCAGGCAGAACAAACAGGGGAGACTTGAGAAGAGGGTGGGCCGACGAGAGGCCAGCCCCCCTCTCTCCCAGCCTGAATCCTCCCGCTGTCCACAGCGCATCCAGGTCATGATCCAGCCCAGCGAGGACATTGTCCGCCCCGAGAATGGCCCAGAGCAGCCCCAGGCCAGCGGCTCCGCCAGCAAAGAGGCCTACATCTAGGGGTGCAGGGCGGCTCGCCCACCCACACTCTCACCCCGACCCTGGCTGTACACGACCACCACTTGATGTCTGAAGATACCGTCTATCTCAACCTACCTCGAGTGGCGAGTCCAGACACCATCACCATGCAAAGAGAGGGAGGTGGGGACAGTCACACCCCCGTGGGCCCCGCCGTGGGCAAAGAAGATGCCCGATGGCTCCAGCACCTGCGGGCTGGTGACCTTTTTAATCTGGGCCCCATCAGCATCAAGCAGTCGGCCTGTGTGACCGCTGTGATAGATCATTTTTATCCCGCCAGCGAGTGTGATGCGGAGAGGCCGCGCACTCCTGGCTTTTAGTTGTATTCCTGACTGTTCTCTTACTGCCGAAACCCATGACTGTTATCTCGGACTTGGCAGGAGTTCGGTTCCGTCGGAACACTGCTCTGTGCACATGAAAAGGGCATTTTGTATAATGGACATTTCCAGGGAGAGCTCACTCTTAAGAGCAGAGAGCCAGCAGAGCTCTTTCATGTTTTGGTTTTCTCCTTCCCGAGGCAGCTTGACAACCCCCGGCCCCTTCGGTATTCCCAGAACTGCTTTCTCAAGCACTCCGCCCAGTGTCCTGTTTCCCTGCCGCCCGGCGGAATGAGCATCTGTGCACTAAGCTTTCCTGGCCCCCCCGCCCCCCGCTTCTCACCACGCCATTCTGCTTGCGCCTGGCCCAACAGCGATCGTTCCCGATGGGCGCTGCTCCTCGGAAAACTGCCACAAGCACAACTGATTTTTTTAATCACCATTCCGGGGACCTCAGATCCCGCTGGGGAAATTCCCTAATCAGGAGCCCCAGTTTCTCCTAGGCTGCCCGGCTTTGCAGAGCACAGAACAGTTGCAGAGGAAATCAGAGTGAGGCTCTGTCCTTGAGGCAAAGTGGATCCAGCGATCTTTCTGTCTCCTTCTTAAAACGTCTCCCTCACTGCAACCCCAGTCAAGGCTGCTGCCCTCTCCCCTTCCCTGAAGTCCCCCAGTGAGAATCTCCTCACTGCCACTAAAATCTGCCAGCCCAGTAAATGAGGAGCTAGTGTTAATCCAGACCTGCCCCGCCAAGTGCTTCCGAGATTAAAGCTGCTTCGTTGGGAAGTAGTATTTGTTCCGTTCCAGAACTGGGCTCCACAGTGGTGGCAGCAATCGGGTGAAGACAGTTTCTTGCAAGCTCCAGCAACTCAGCGCTTCTCATTTGCCAGGAACATGGGTTCCCATGTAGCAAATCGTATGTTGTGCCCTGTACTCCTTAGCTAGTTAACTCACGAGTTGTGTTTTACGACTAATCCTTAATAACTATGGTAAATAACTGTGACTGTGGGTTTTTTAATCTGTCATCCTCGTCCAAAAGTGACCAGCATACCAGTTCTTGCAATAAGGTATTACCCTCAGAATATTAAGCACATTCTTGTAGAGAAAAAACAAAAAGTCTGCGTACACATATAAATGCACACATATGTACATTCATCCTCATGCTTGGTACATAGGGTCTCATTTGATATTGTGTAGGAAATCTAAAAGCTTTTCCTGAAGTCATCTGTAAAATAGTCTCATTACTAAGGCATCCCAAATGCCAACTGGTGAATCCAGGATCAAAATGCATATGTATTGTTAAATTATAGGGTTTAGAACAAAAGGAACCCTTCACTGTGTCTCATGGTCCCAGCCCCCATCCTTTGTGTGAATTCCTTTAGAATAAGGGCAGGAAGACTTCTAACCTTCTCTTTGTTCTTCATTCTGAAACTAAGAACAAGTCTTTCGAAGACAAATGCAGCGTATTTAATGTTTGTAATCAAATCTAAGTGAGATGTTTGGCAAGAAATCCCTTAACTGATTTCCATCCAAACCTACTTATATAGCACAATATTATGTGTCGTACAATTACTGTGAGAACTGTGAATATGTGTAACTTTTTTTAGTATTTGCCCTGGGGAGGGAAAGATATTGTATTATCATATATGCTTTTTTTTGCAATAAGGATTTATTCTCAGAACACCAAGTAAATCTATCTCTATATTAAAAAATATATGTAATATATACATATTCAAACTATATACAGAGCCTGTTTTAAAAAATATTACAGTATTATTTAGTAAAATTATCTGTTCTATGGACCAAATGTAAAATATTTATACATGAAGATGCATTTTAAATGTCTATAAATGGTGTTATAACTAGAGCACGGGCGTTATGTACGTTTCTAAGAATATAGAGGAAAAATAATAAAGGTTCTATGATATACAATGTCAGACCTTCATTTCTTTGGGGTGGGGGTCACAATAGCCTCTTTCATCAAAACAGCGAGAGATACACAGAAAACATTTTTCCCCAACAGAGAGAGATTTGGGCTCAAAATCCAGGGACATGGAACTGGACTTCCCCAGAAGTCTTGGAATGAGTGGATAGAAAATGATTCTGAGCCACAGAAGGGAGGTGCTTTCACTCTTCTAAGAAACTTAAATGTGGTCAACGAAATGAAGGTCTAAAACTAGGATAATAGGAGCACATTAAGTTAACATTCATTCCCTCGTGATTCATTCCTCAAAATATTTAATTTTAAAATCTTATTTAAAATTTGAATTCTACAGAGAAGTTGTAAGAAAGGTTCAACAGTCACCCAGGTTCACCAGTTTTTGACACGTTGCCACCTTAAGTCTGTCTGTCAAGGTTCAGTCTGGGAAGCAGGACCACTATGAGTATTCTGGAATAAGGTGTTTATTAGAGGAACAAGCCTTATACAGTTGTGGGAGAAGGTAGGAAGTAATGGTCTGAAAGAGAGAGTTGGGAGATCAGAGGAAAGTCACTAACCAGGTGAGCAGGAGAGGTAGGAGTGGGCCTGGTACACATCAATGCTCAGATGGGCCCATTCTGAAGACCAGCTTTGTGAGTGCCCATGATAGCGACAGCAGATTACTCCCCTCTCAGTCCTGGCAAACCATCCCTTTCATGGTCCTCCGTAGACCCTCCCCCGGGACACGCCTCAGGCTCACTGAGCTGTTGTGGGGCTGCTTGGGGGAGCTGCCCCGTGGGCGGTTGGCCGTGGGGATGGTCACAACAGTGATGATGATAACAGATCCATTGTGGTTCCACTAAGCAGCAGGCCCTGCACCAACTCCTCCCAAGCATTTTCTCAGCTGACCCTCAGGACACCCCCATGATGTGTCGGCGCTCTCACGCTCATGCCCTGGCCTCACCCCTGCTCTGGCTCCCTTCTCGTTTCCATTTTTTGTGCGCACCAGCTCCGATATCCACCACCTCCACTCTGTGCCACAAACGTGGCTATTACCTTTTATAATGGGAAATACATAACAAATGGTATTTAACAAGAAAACCCACAAAGCCACGTGGGCTTGCCAGTGTGGAGGCGGACAATTTACTGACAAGAACATCTCATCATGATGCACATACATTTAAGGACTGAATATTTTGCTCTTGAAGGAAAGTCTTCTTGTGCTAAAAAAAATGCTAATGGGGACATGGAGCGGGGAGCCCAGCCATGATGAAGACGATAACATCATAACACTGATCAAGGAGAAATCAGGGGCTCAGGAGACCTGCTTGCTGGAGGTGTCCCCTGATGTTTTCAAGGGGTTTTGTTGGTGTTTTCCTTGAGGTTTGGGTCCGCTCAGGTCTGAAAGAAGAAGACACCAAAGACAGAGCTAGAAGTGCAAGAGATCTGAAGGGGGAGGTAAATGTCTTTAAATGGTACAGGGGAGAAAGGACAGGAGCCAGCAGGGAAACACTCGGGCACCTGTGCCAGGAGAGAGAGAAGGAGGGAGGCTTGAGTAGGAAGAGCCTCAGACTATGGGGCAGGGCTGGGATGGTATCAGCCAGACCAAAGGACAGCCCCAGTGCCACGGCTGTCATGAAAGGAGCCCCACATGGAGGACTGCCCAGGCCACAGCACCTCCACCATGCTGGGTCCTGACTGGGCTGCCAGGGGAAGGTGGACTTGTGCAAATGCTACAGCCGCAGCTGGAGACCGCTAGCCAGCTGCACTCCCCTCAGCAGTTCTCCAGGAGTGCAGGGACAAGGAAAGGATGTCTACATTTCTGAAGGCCTTCTACCTGCCCAGCACTTTCTCCTGGAATGCTGTTTACTCCCCACCACCAACCTGCAAAAAGGGGCAGGCTATTATTTCCATTTATAGATGAGTATGCTAAGGCTCAGAGAGGGACAGCAACTCCCCCAAGGCCACACAGCTCTAAGTCACAGGACTGGACACCACAGCAGTCTACTTGGGCAGACAAATGCACAAGGCACCGGCCCCATCTCAAACTTTCTGATGGAAGTCGTTCTGATGCAGGAAGCCCGCAGGTGCTGGAGCCATCAGGCAGGGGCTCAGGAATTGTCTTCTAAAAAGCACTCCAAGCCTTTCTGATGGAGAAAGTTGGTAGCCAATCATATCAAGAAACATTGTTTAAAAGAATCTAGGAACCCAAATTGAGGGACGTTTTACAAAACAACCGATCTATGCTCTTAAAAAAATGTCAAGGTCATAAAAGACAAAATGGAGGAGTTTCAGATGAAGGAGATATGACAACTGAATGCAATGCCTGATCCTGAATTAGACACTGGGCCAGAGGAAAAAAAATTTTTTTCTTTTGCTATAAAGGGCATTAGTGGAACACTAGGTGAGATTTGAATAAGATATGTAGATTAGATAATAATATTTTATCAGTGTTAATTTCCTGATTTTGATCAATGCATTGTGGATACGTAAGAGAGTGTCCTTGCTTTTAGGAAATATTCAGGGGTGAAGGAATATCTTGCCTACAATTTATTCTCAAATGATTGAGGAAAAATAATTTACACATATGTGGTATGTGTATGTGTGTGTTGTATGTGTCGAGTGGGAGAGTGATGAAACAGGCAAATGTGGAGAAATAACACCTGAGGAATCTGCGTGAAGGTTGTACAGAAACTCTTTATACTAGTTTTGCAACTTCTAAGTGTGAAATTATTCAAACAATCTAGGAAGGGCCTGGGTGTCACCTTCATTTGATTAGCGCTGTACAGGGCTGTGGGGATGGGGGTTCCTGCCGGGGTGAGGGGGGCGGAGAGATGGACACAGTCTTTGGTTTGGACCAGGACCACTCCTCACTCATGCACTCCCATGGCTGTAATTGCCCCTCTTCTCCTGGAAAGCCTTCAGGTCTCAGCCCAGAAGTCACCTCCTTGGATCCTACCAGGCTCACCACCTCCTAGGCTGCGTGGGGGGCCCCTCGCTTCCGTCAGAGCTGCGGGGCAGGGTCCTCCCCTCTCTGCTCACGCACTGTCTCCCCACCGGCCCACGAACCTCTGCGGGCCGGAGGGGAGTGGCTGTGTCTCATGGGTCTTTGGGTCCCTAGTCCTGGCATGAAGTTTATCACACACCAGTGCTCAAAAGAGATCCGCTTTTGGTTTCTGATTCCTGAAATACAGCATTTCACAATACACACTAGCTAATTAAGCCCTGCCTAGCCTCTATCTCATTAATACCCACAAAACCTATAAGGTACTGACCCTTTGGAGTCGGGCCCCAACAAGGGTCCTCCTGCCTGGTGTTGTTCAAGCCAATAGAACAAGACCCAGTTCAGCTCATAAGCAGAAGAAAGCTTTCTTCTTTGACCAAAGCCTGGAGAGGTACGAGCTCGCTCTAGTGCGCGTGGAGAGGTGCGAGCTCGCTCTAGTGCGCGTGCTCTTGCCGACAGACCGTGGGCGGGGCTGCTGCGTAGGGCTCTCCTGGGCGGGGCAGGGGAGGAGGCGGAGTCCTCACGGGGGTCTCGGCTCCAGGTCGCGGTGCGGAGCGCAGTGCCTCTGCACACAGCCCGCAAGCGGAGGTGTTGGCGCCGCCATTTTGTACCAGTAACTCTTCTCTGACGAAGTGTCTGCCTGCAGCGCCCTCTGAGCGAGTGAAGCTAGACAAAGCACAAAGGAAAAAAAAAAAGAAAAACGGTTAGACTTGATTTTATTACCCAGATTCTATTTTTATTTCCCGGGAATTGTTAATGGGCTTTGCTGGTGACAAATCCCCCCTGTGTCGTGCGTCCTCCTCCTCACTGTCGAGGGGCGCTGAGGGGCCCTGGCTCGTCTTCTGTGGCTGCTTCCTGCTGGTTTGGGGCATCATGATAGCCCCCGTGGAGGCGCGGAACTGCTCCGCGGCTGCCTTTAGGTACGTTTGGTTGCCCCCAGGCCTCAGCCCTGACTGTTCGTATCCCTGAGCGACCCCCATTTGTCTAACCTTTTGGAGACAAAGGACACCAGACAATTTAAGATCCGTGGCCCAAATATTAGCAAGAGAATAATGGTCACATGTCAAGTTTTTCCTGAAAACACGGGTCTCTCAGTCTTTGGGCCGTGGGCGAGCGTGCCCTGACCTCGAGGCTCTGCTGGGGCTGAATCTCCCTGGTCACACTTTGGTCGTTTTTCGGAAGAGAAGCTTCAGCTCAGAGAGAGGTTCCCCCAGGTAGTCGAGGGGCCGTTGCTCCAGGTCGTCTGTGTGGAGGTTGGGGGGTCTCTCCCCTCGAGTGTGAGGCACCCATGGAGTGAGCTCTGTGACTTCCGGTGTGACGGGTTAGGGTCACGAGTGGGGTCCATCTGCTTAGGGGCGAGCTGGGCTGGCGGGCCGCCGGTTTTCCAGGGTTTTAGATGCACTTGGTCTCCTGGCCGGATGGGCTGGGGGCCTGGTGGGTGGGTGCGGGCAGCACCTGGTCACCATATTCCGTGAGAGCTTCCTGGTTTCTTCTACCTGGAGGGCACACTTGGGTGGTTCCATTTCAAGGAGGTTAAGGTGCCCCATCTCTCGGGCTTGGAGAATGGGTCTACCGTACATGAGTTCAAATGCACTTAACTTTAACTCATCCCTCGGGGCTGATTGCGCAAGGAGCGGGGCAATCAGAAGCAACTTAATCCAATTTTCTTGAGTTTCCTGACATAGCTTGGCTAAGGCCCATTTCAGGGTCTGATGGGATCTCTCACCGTTCCCCAGTGATTGAATGAAAGGTCCATCCTTTGCCCAGGGCACTCATTATCCCCTGTGTCACTTCAGACACAAATGCTGGACCGTTATCACTTTGTAGGGATCCTGGGAGCCCAAACCTGGGGGTTATTTCTTTTAATAATGCCTTAACCACTTCAGCTGCCGTTTCAGCTGTGTCTACTAGCACCGAGAGATGCCTGAAATTGGCCGGTGCCCTCGGCCTGACGGTGCAGTGAATCTGCCTGTCTTCTCCAGGATATGTTCCTCTGGTCTGAATGGGCCTTATCTGGGGGCCTCTTGGGGGTCTTGTGTCGGGGGTGTTACCTATCAGGCCAGGAGTTACCACGACCTCAACCAACTAAGCAGTTAAAACGGGCTTTCCTCCCGTAGTGAGTTTCGTGATGAGCCTCCCTGATGGCTTGACAAGCTGCAGTTTGGGGAAGGAAGGATTGCCCATGTTCTTTAACTAGCCACCCCTAGATCTCTACTGAAGTCCCATTTGGGGGCTGTGTCTGATTCTTCCTTTGTGTAGACGGGGGAATAATTGGATGGATCTGGCTTTCAGGGTGTGAGGAGTGGTCGCCAAGTTACTGGTTCTAGGGCCACCCTTTTGGCAGTTCCGTCCACCTTGTTTCCCTTTATTAATTCTGCATCCCCCTGTTGGTGACCCCTGCAGTGAATCACTGCCACGTGATTTTTGGAAGCTGTACTAGTGCTAAGAGCTTCAATATGCTTAAGCCAGGTTTCACTGTTTATTCTCTGCAGTAAGCATACCTCTTTCCTTACAAATAGCCCCGTGTGTATGTAGGTTGGCATATGCGTACCGGGAATCTGTGTAAACGTTTAAGATCACCGAGCTCTAAAGCTCCGGTGAGGGCTATCAGCGCAGTTTTGGGGCAGAATCCTTGGAGGTAAGCTGCTTGCTTCTATGACTTGGGTCTGGGAGGTCACTGCGTGTCCCACCAGGCTTTTTCCCTGCCCATAAAGCTTCTCCCATCTGTGAATCACTCCTCTTTGGGGTTTGGGAGAGGCTCACTTCCTAGGTTGGGGTGGCTGGAATAGGTCGTGTCTATGGTTTCTGTACAGTCATGCTCCAGGGGCTCCGTTTCTGTGGGTAGCAGGGTGACAGGATTTAGCGTGTGACGGGTTTTTGTGGTAGCTATTGGGTTGTCTGAAAGCATAGCCTGAATCTGAACTGACCTGGGGGATAGCCATTCTGTTCTCTTAGAACTAACTAAAGCCTGAACTTGGTGTATGGTCCATACAGTGATTGGCTGACCGAACATGAACTTTTAACTAAAGCCTCCTTTGGCAGGGTTGTAGTAACTGCTGCTGCCCATAGGCAAGGAGGCCACCCCTTAGTGGTTTGATCTGATTGTTCAGAGAAAAAAGCAACCGCCTGAGTAAGGGAGCCCAGTTTCTGAGCTAACACTCCAAGGGGTTTCCCCGTCCCTCATGAAGGTAAAGGTCAAAGGTTTAGTTAAATTTGGGAGGGCCAGGGCCTGATGCAAGTGCTTTTTCAATTCTTAAAAGGTCCCTTTGCATTCTGAATTCCATTCAAAAGAGTCATCATGCTCTCCTTTCAGCTTCTCATATACAGGCCGAGCTATTAGATCGTAGTTAGGGATCCAGATGCGGCAAAACCCAGCCATCCCCAGGAAGCCCGTAAGCTGTCTTCGAGTTGTAGGAGGGGTGAGGCTGCACATGGCTTCTTTTCTTTCCTGGGGTGGCTCCTCTGACCTTCTGTGAGAATGAAGCCTAGGTAGGTCACCCTAGTTTGTGGCATTTGAGCCTTTTTCTTGGACACATTATATCCTTTATCAGCTAGGTGGTTCAGGGTGGTTACAGTATTTTTGTTGGAGTGTATCTTCTAGGTCTTCCGCTAAAGTTTCCCCAAAGATGGTGGGGGAGTTTTCGAACGCTTGGGGCAGGACTGTCCAGCAGTATTGTTGTTTTTGTTGTGTGTTTGGGTACTGCCACGGAAAAATTTCTCATGACTCTGGGGCTAATGGGTAACAGAAGGCGGCATCTTTTAAATCTAATACAGAATATCAGGTCCTTGTGGACCGTAGAGTGACCAGCAGTGTGTAGGGATTAAGAACTACTGGATGTGTATTCTCAGCGGTTTCACTGACTACCCTGAGGTCCTGTACCATCACATATTCCCCCCTGGGTTTCTTTATGGGGAGATTGAGGGTATTACAGGCTGATTGGCCTGGCCTAAAAAGGCCCTGGTCATTTAGGCCCTGTATCACAGGGGCGATGCCCAACAAGGCCTCCCAACAGAGAGGGTACTGTTTTCTACTGGGCCATGTATGTCCAGGTTTTAGATGGACTACCATGGGACTGGCTCCTACAGCTCATCCCACCCGTCCCTCGGCCCAGACCTCAGGATTTACTCCAGGGAGGTTGACTTGCTCTGTCCGGGAAGGTTTGTCCTCAGTCATTAACATTATCCTCTTGTGCCCCTTGTCTAAGGGGACAACAGTCTCCAGTTTGTCTCCCATTAGGTGGATAGTAGCCCCCAATTTATGTAAGATATCGCTTCCTAGCAGGGGGGTATAGGGCATTTGGGGACATATAGGAAGAAATGGATGAGAGTGTGTTCATCCACTTTACATTCTAATGGCTCTGTGAACGCCAGTTCTTGGGCCTTTTCTGATACCCAATAATTTTACAACTCTTGTGACCAAGTTTGCCTGATCTGGTGTTCAGAACCGAGTAAGTGGCACCAGTAAGAGACCTCCCTCTCATCCACAGGTCCCCACCTTTCCTGGGCGTCTGGTACCATTGGAAGGCCATCCAGAGGCAGGAGACAGACATGCCTGAGTTTTCACTCTCTGATCCCAGTGATGCCACAGTGTGATCCCTTAAGGGGGCACAGTCCAGATGACTCTGGGGCTGTACTCTGTGTGTAGCACACCTGGGTATTGGGTTGCTGGGCAGAGTTGCTCTGTATTCCGCAGAAGGCTACTGCCGTCCTACCCCATCAGTGTCCTCAAGTCAGAGGAGATCATTTCCATGTGAACCTCCCAAAGCCTCTGCCATCCTCCTGCTGGAGTCGGGGCAAGTCCGGAGCCTAGTGGATAGGTGCAGGCAAAAGGCCATGGTCCAGCCCATCTGGGTCACCAAAACTTATTACCAGCCCTTCTGAGTCAGGCCCCAACAAGGGTCCTCCTGCCCCGAGTCACTTGCATCAATAGAACGAGACTGAATTTGGTTCAGGAGCAAAGGAAAGTTTTATTCTTTGATCGAAGAATGGAGAGGTGTGAGCTCGGGATCTAGAGCACACGCTGTCCCCAAAAGGCCACCTGTGGGGCTGCTTTATAGGGTTCCCCCCAGCAGAGAGGGAGCGGAGTTCTTACTGGTTGGGCGCAGTTGTGCTGCTCACGGCTTCAGATCCAGGTGCCAGGCATAGCGTCTCTGCACATGGCCTGACATCACCATCTTGAATTGCAGTGTCGTGTGCAGAAGTGTCAGGTGCGGCCTTGTCGCACTAGGAGCTCTGGTCTGAGGAACTGGGTGCAAGATCTCTGCATGCAACACCCTATGAGCGAGTGAAACTAGACTAAGGGCAAAAGAAAATTTTTAAAAAGGTTAGACTTTTTCATTACCCAGATTCCATTTATATTCCCCAGGAATTGTTCACAGGTTTTGCTGGTGACAGTAGGCCTGATTACTCCCATTTGACGGATGAAAAAATAATGCTTAGAAAAATGAAGTGATTTGCTTTAAAAAGAAACATTTATTGAATAAATGAGTAAGCAAATAAGGTAGAAGGTCAGGTCAGGGTGTTCTGTGATCCCAGAGGGGCCAAAGGTGTGTGTATTAGGGGTGGGTGGGTGACGGACTCCAGTTCAACTGAAGGAAGCACATTCCCCTGGTCAGGACTCTCCAACAATAGAACACGCTGCCTTGGTAGTGAGTGAGGTCCCCATCCCTGGAGGTATGCAGGCAGAGGGATCCACTTGATAGAGATGCCAGGAAGATGAGAGTTGGCTGCCCACCTGGGAGGGGCTGATTCTACGATTCTCCTGGTAGAGATGATTTCTGAAATGGTCCAGTAGGAAAAGGGACTTGGGACACCGGATACCTGAAGATAAGCATGTACTCTCTTTCCTCATCCGCTACCCCCACTCCAAGAATAACACTCCCCCAAGGGCTTGTTGCCAAGTCCTGGCCCATTAAAACATGAATTTGAAAAATTGGCCCTTGCACTTAGAATATTTTCAAGCTGAAGCTTTTTAACAAAACGATGGCCTCATTAGACTTCGTTTGAAGCAAGGGAGCCAACTCCCAGTGAGACTAATAGGGTCACATGGGGTCCACAGCTGGTCCCATCTGGGGCTTGAGAGCCAACTGGGACATTCAAAATTGCATCTTCTGAGCCTCAGGCAGGATCGGGCTCTCAGCCTCCACCCCACCCAGCTCTCCCACCCCAGACCCCCACCAGCCCTTGATCTGGGAGTTCCCCCCTCCAAATATAGCTCAGCTCAGACCTCTCCTCTCCCCCATCTCACGATTCACCTGGTGGCTGCAATGCCTCCCTCACTGGTCTCTGGCTTCCACTCTCGAGTGTCTAACCCACTGTCCACACATAGCTCTTTCTAAAGCTTACACAACTCACGAGACTCACCTGCTGGAAACCCTCCAACAGCCTCCTGCTGTGCTGAGAATTAAGTTCAAGCTCCTGGCTGTACCCCGCAAGGCCCTGTCTCACCTGGTCCCCCACCTTGGGCCACATCCAGCTGCTCCTGGCCCTCTGCACACTCATATGGCCTTGCACGTGCCTGTCCTTTGCCAGGTACGTCCTGCGCCTCTCACTGTGCTCTGCTCTGTAAACTCCTGCTTATACTTCAAGAGCCCTCTGGGGCATCCTCTTCCCCCAGAACCCTTTTCTGAGCCAGACCCCTTGCATGCATGCCCTGGGGGCCTCCAGACCTGCCTGGCTGTGCACAAATGCACTGTATTGATGTGTCCCCTCCCATTCTCATTCCCCAGATACACTGTTAGTCCCACGAGGACAGGAACTGTCCCGCTGCTGTTTCCTCAGCACCAAGCACGTGCCTGTCAGGTTGTAAAGTTCAGTAACCATGTGGTGACTGAAATGGGGGGATGGATGAACCAGTGAGAATACAGGAAGACAGATTAATCAGCAAATATAAACACAAATGAATGATTAAATAGATGAATACGTAAATGTCAGTAAATAAGTGACAGCATTCCCCCAGATCGTTTAAAGCAATGGTTCTCAACCCTGGCTACATGTTGGAATCACCTGAGGAGCTTTTAAAATATCTTGGCAGGCCCCATCTTGGATCAATTAACTCAGAATCTCTAATGGGGAGGCTGAGGCTTCAGACTTTTTAAAGCCTCTGGTGATTCTAACATGCAGCCAGGGCTGAGTGGTTGTCAGAATGTGGTCCCTGGACCAGCAGCATCCGCTGTGCCTGGGAAATCAGTGTTCCTCCAACATGAGCATGGTCATCACCTGATTCTGGAAGCCTGGGGTGGGTCCCAGATGCTGCTGGTGCTACTGGCTGGGGTGCCCTTGGAGGTCCAGGGTTCTAGAAGCCCTTTCTCTCCAGTCCTTTATAGAGAAAGAAGGATGGGAGGGGTTGACAAGTAATGCGTGCAGGCCTGGGGCAGGAAGCTATGTAAGGGTGGGACAGGGATTGCTCTATCAATCTTTCTCCTTTTTCTTTACTTTCCCATTTTCATGATGAGGAAGCTGAGGCCTGGGGAGGATTAGTAATTTGCCCAAAGCCTAGAATCAAATCTTTTTAAAAATTGATTTAATGGCATATTTATTGAGCACTTGCTATGTGCCAGGCATGGTTCTGAACTGGGGGGCAGGCCTCTTCACTCAGACCTGGCCTCTTCCAGGTTGACACAGCACCCCAAGGTTGGAGCTGTGGATAAAGAATGTCACCTTCCATTTCAGTAAACAAAGGGTGTTGTGGCCATCAAGCCTTCAGCCACTGCAGCCACGCCAATGGTGCACGTGGGATTCAGAATGAAGAAAAACAGGATACTGGGCCTATCTAGTTAAGGTTCATATCAAAGGAATAATTTCAACAGGCCCAGACTCTTGCATCTTCCCATAGATAGAAAAGCGCTAAATTCATTAACCTGAGATGTCTGGGTTTTCTTTAATTAGCAGTCATCTTTTGATGTTTAACTACCTGGGTTGTTTTTTTTTTTAAACTTCTGTATATCCTGACTTCTCACTTAACTCTTCGGAACAGTCCCCGAGAGCTATCTGAGAGGCTATCTCAGGCTTAAGTCCTCAGTAATGCCCCAAATGAGACAGAATCCTCAACTTATAGGTTGTGCTTTTTTTTTTTTCCAGTCAACAGAACTTAGGGATGGGAGGTCCCTGATGGCAGCTCGGCTCCAACTCAGCTAGACCAGTATTCCTGCTTCTCCCCTACCCTGATGGAAGAAGCAGATCTATCCCCTGCTTCCAGGGCCCCCAAGGCCTGCCAAGACCCAAGGGGGTCACAACTAGGAGTAAATGAGGCAAGGCGGCCAACTGGAGGCGCCCAGCTCTCAGCCGTATGGGATGCTCCCTTCCTTGGGGGATGCTTAGCTCCCACGCAGCCCATTTTTCTGTCTGCAAAGGTGGTGTCTGGAGACAGTGAACCAACAGCCATTTCCCCCCTTCTTCCTCAGTACCAAACCCTGATCCTATTCCCCAGCTCCAGAGGGTAAATCTTGATTGGTCTATGTCAATCATGTGATTTCTGTTCTCCTGGACAGTGATTGGTAGAGTCATAGGCATGGGAGCAGTTATGGCCAATGAGGTGTGAGGAGCCAGATGGTGAGAGAGGTAGGGGAATTTTTTGGTTCTTGAAAATATGTAGATGCTGGGGAAAAAAAAAAGGGGATGAATGGATGGAAGATGGATGGATTGATGGAGATATGATAAAACAAGTATAATAAAATGTTAATGATAGAATCTAGGTGGTGGTATGTGGGTGCTCACTATACTATTCTTTCAGCTTTTCTGTATGTTTGAAATTTTTCACAGCAAAATGTTTTAAAAAATGAAGCCTGAGTATCCACTAAAGCTGAATATATGCATACTCTATGACCCAACCATTTTTATCCTAGGTAGAACAGAAATGCATGCTCATGTTCACTCAAAGGTGTGTGTAAGAATGTTCATAGAAGCACTGTGTGTAACAGCCCAAGACTGAAATGATCAAATGTTCAGTCACAAGTCGCATTTTCAGACTCCCATCCTCTCCCTCACCATCCACTTCCTCCACCTCCTGAGGCTCTTCTAACCTTCGGCCTTTGCACATGCTGTTTGCTCTGCTTGCAGCCCCCTCCTCCTTATGTCCAGCTGGCTGACTCCAACTTCTCTTTCAAGTCTTGGCTTTGGTGCCCTTCCTCCAGGCAGACTTCCTGGACTGTCTGCACCTCTTTTTGGAATATGAGGCCCATAAAGCAAGAAGAGAGGCCACAAACCCTCACATGTGCCCAGCCCTCTGAGAGGGAAACCCTCATTGATTTCTTCCAACAGCCCTCCAAGATGGACAAGGCAGGCATTCTCAGCCCCACTTGACAGATGGAGAAACTGAGGACCAGAGAGGACATGAGACCTACACAAAATCACACAGTGTTCTTTCCTTTAGCAGACAGGCCCTGAATTATGCCTGTGAAATTTGGCAGCAACAGCAACAAAGATAATGATACTTGCTGAGGTTTATTTGACATTTATCAAGAAGAACTCTAGCAGGTTTATATGTATTAACTCATTTTATCTTCACAACAACCCTATGGAATAGACATTATTATTATCCCCAGTTCACAGTTAAGGGACCAGAAGCGCAGAGAGATGAGACACTTGCTCTGTTAGCTACCAAACACTCAACACCAAATACCAAGATGCTCATCTTTTCACCTAGTAACTAAAAAAGCTTCTATAGGGAATCTTCCTCATCCATTAAATCTGCAAAATTAAAAAAAAACATAAATGGCAGTATCAGCAAGGATGCAGGGAAATGAACACATTTATAGATGTAGGACAGATACCTAAATTGATTTTTTTAAAACTTTCTGAACATAATTTGGCAATAGAGTAAGAATTCTCTTTTCTTTTTTTTTTTGCGGTACGCAGGCCTCTCACCGCTCTGGCCTCTCCTGTTGCGGAGCACAGGCTCCGGACACACAGGCCCAGAGGGCATGGCTCATGGGCCCAGCCGTTCCGCAGCATGTGGGATCCTCCCAGACCAGGGCACGAACCCGTGTCCCCTGCATCGGCAGGCAGACTCCCAACCACTGTGCCACCAGGGAAGCCCCTCTCATTCTTTTTGACTCAGCAATTCCACTTCTAGGAATCTCTTAGAAAATACTCAGCAATGCTGGGCAAAATTTGTATTAAAAGTTTTTCATTACAGTATTATATATAACAACAACAGAAGAAAGGAATTCACCCATTAGTTCAGCAGTAGGGTTTGTGGGATAAATGATGGCACTCCCAGCCCACGAAACATGACCCAGCCATTAGAAGTGATGTGGTAAAAGAAAAGTCAGTGTCATTTTTCTGAAAGTGTCGAAAATTCAATGATGAGTAAAATAAGTAGGATTCAAAATTATACATACATAGTGTCATTCACATTGTATTCAGTTGCGTTGGGTTGGGTTGTATTGTATTGTATTGTATGCCTGGAAGGAAATCTCCCCAAAGGTTAACACTGTATGCAGCAATACTGGCTAAATTTACTGAGCAGGGCAAGGCAGGATATGCATTGATCTCATTCCCCTTCATAACAACCCCTGAGATGGCCTTTTATGATTCCCATTCCACAGGTGGGACCATTGAGGCACAAGAAATTAAGTTTCTCATCAAGGCCAAGATTGTCTGACTCCAGAGCCCACATTTTCTATACTCTTCTCTATAGACAGTCTCTTGGTGTGCCTTTATGGGTAAGTGGTTAAAACTTTTTGTATGCTTTTAAAACTTATTTTCTAAGCTGTTTACGATGAGCATCTATCACTTATATAATCAAGAGGGGGAAGGCAATAAAATGATTTGTTTAGGCAAAGTGTCCAGAAGTTCTGGAAGGCCGTACATACCCAGGTGTTTGCAACAATTATCTCCAGCTGGTGGGAGGACTAGAGCATTCTGGTCTCTTTATCTTGCTCTGTTTTGTCATTTTTTTCTGTAGAAAGTGAGCACAGGCATTATTTAGAGTTGGGATATGTTTGGTGTCTGGGGCTTCCACAGGGTCTGCAGCAGCTGGAGGGGGCCTGCTCTGAGGGGGGGCGGGGTTGGCGTCTCCAGCCCCCTGCTCGCCTTCTGCCCCCCGGCCCCTGGTCGCTCCTCCCTGCAGGAAAAATGCCAACACCAGCTTGTGTCTCTCCTCCTTCCCTCCCAAGAGGGCTGTGTCCTTGCTCATGTGTAACTTTCAATTAACCAGGCACCAGGCTCCGGCTCAGAGGCTGAGCCAATGTGCCAAGGAGGAAAAGAAAAACCAGCCCAACAACTCTGGGGAGGACATTTCCTTTTAACTAAAGTGAGAATCAGGGTGGCTCTGAAACCCCTGTGTGCTGAACGGTGACGTTGGCCAGGGAGGGCAGGGCAGGCTGGGGTGGAGGGCAGGGCAGGCTGGGGTGGAGGTCGGAGGGAGCAGGGCTGTGGGGAGGGAGCCACCTCCTATCCCTGCAGCTCCCTCCTGAGGCCCCTGCAGGACTGGGGTCTTCTAATTGCAGTGAGGAAGGGTGGCTGATCTCAGAACCCAGGACCCCCCGAGAGGGCCCCTCCCCGCAGATGAGATTACTGTGACTACTAGCTGTTAGTGGTGTAGGGGAGGCGGGAGAATGTGGTGTGGGCCACAGGGGCGAACAGGGGCTCTGTGTCTCCAGGCCTCCTTGCTCCTTCTCCTGCTCCCCTTGCCCCCCTTGCTGGCCGGCCTGGCTTCTCGGGTTGTCTACTCAGACAAAATGAAGGGGAGGAAGGACCCTCCCTGCCCATGTTTGTCCCTTCTCTTGAGCCATCTCCCCAGAGGCCTGGCAGCAGGGCTGAGGTTCAGGTGATGGTGGGTGATGCTGGTGCTGGTGGTGGTGATGGGTGCAGTCATTGTGGCCAGCAGTTATTGAACATGGTTGTCCCTCAGGGTGCACCAGTGAGAGAACGGACTGAAGAGCTCAGCCTCTGCTCTCCCTAGCTGTATGACCGAGGGCAAAGTGATCCACCTCTCTGGGCCTCTGTTTCCTCATCTGTAAAATAGGGTTAATAGTGAGTCCTGTCTCATAAGGCTGTTGTGAGAATTAAATTAATAAATATGTGTGAACTTTAAGAACAGTGCCTGGTACATGACCTGCACTCAATAAATGTTAACTGTTATTAAAACATTTATACAAGCTAATTCATTGGTCCATCCCGATATCTCACCTGGTAGTCACTTTCATTATCCCGTTTGGCAAATGAAAACACAGAGGCACAGGGAGGCTAGGGAGCCTGCCCAAGGTCACACAGCTCTTCTGGTAAGGAGAGGAGCAGGATTCAGGGCCAGGCCCCAGGGCTCCTGGCCTGCACGCTGGGTCCTCAGTTTATTCTGCTTCTCAGTGTGGACGTGTGGATGTGGAAATCAGGCATGCATTGTACTTTGTAGCAGTTTTTTTAAGATGACAGATATTAAGGGAGTTGAAAGGGCGGAGGCTCAGGGGTCAGGCAGGTGTGTTCAAGCCTCCATGGGGCTGCTTTCTCAGTGTGTGCCTTTGGGCAAGTCACTCAGCCTCTCTGTGCCTCAATTTCCTTGTCTGTGAAATGGGATCCCTGCCCCTTCTCAAGGAGGCAATAGAGTAAGAGGCATTGCAGGAACAGCCCCTGTGCAGGGTTGTGACATGGGGTGGGGAGGGTATGGCCACCAGAAGAAGGGCCTGTCCCCTGTAGATCCTGGACCCCTGCCCCTGGAAGGGGATCCTCCTCCCTCCTCCACTCTCTGCCCCTCTCAGTGGTTCTGAGTCCACAGAACAGCCAGAGGCAAAACCCTGGACCGCGTAACCACCACTTCCTGCAAAGTGATGAAGCATCAGGCTCCCATCACTTGAGATCTCAGCGGGGGCCCAGTCAGCTGGGCTTAGAGGAGGGAAGGGGGGCCTGCTGAGGGCAGCTGGGGCTGGGAGGCAGCGAGTGAGAACCCCACAACACTGGCTACTGTAATCCGGTCACTTCCACAGACAGCTAGGCAGCCCGGGACCCCCTCGTCTGGCTCTTCCCCACCTTCCTCGAGTCCCGCTCCCTCCAGCCCAGCCTCCAGCTGCAGCAGAGGGATCTGTCTAGGATGCAGATCTGATTTAATCTTGTCACTCTCTTGCCTAAAACCTTCCAAGGCTCCCCATCTCCCTCCATCCCTCCCCATGAAGCCCAGACTCTTTGCCATGATCCGGGGAGCCCACATCCACCTGGTCTGGGGCTGGGGTCCCTCTTCCGTCCTTTCTGGTCACTGCCCTCCCTCACGTCCACTGTTAACTAACTCTGAGCTCCCTGAACATTCCTTTGCCGTGCTGTCTCACCTCCACACTCGCAGTTCCCTCTGCAGGAAGCCCCCTTCCTGCTCCTCCTCCACCCCACCCCTCCTGAAAACTGCTGCACTTGGGGAAGCCCTCCCTAACACTCCCCTAACTCCAAGCCGAGTTAGCTGCTCCTGCTAAGGGTTTCCACAACTTCTCAGCTTCCCTCCTTGAGCATTTGTCGTACTCTGTTGTAATTGCTTAAAAATATGTCTCATCCATTGGGCTTAGGGAACTCCTTGAGGTTAGGGACTAATTGGGGCTGCTTGTCATTAAAATAATGGTGCCTGGAACTGAGAAGGTGCTTAAGGTCTGATGGATGGGTGAATGAGTGGATGGATGGATGGATGGATGGATGGGCGGTTGGTGGATGATTGGGTAGATGGGTTGCTGAGTGGATGGATGGGTGGATGGATGGATTGATGCGTGGATGGATGGATGGATAGATGGGTAGGTGGATGAACAGACAAGTAGCTGAGTGTCAAGAGGCGATGATATATTGGTGGATGAATAATAAGAGTATAGATAGATTAATCATAAATTGTGGATGAGTAGGTGAGAGGATGGATACATGAATGATTGGAAGGCTGGTGGACACATAGACAGATGAATGGATGCTGGTCCTTCCTCAATTATTAGAGGGAGTAAAGCTCTAGTCTTGGATTTCAAGGTTTGGAAGGCCACTGCACCTGCCCACCAGCCTTATCTTTGATAGTCACAATAACAGTAACATATTCCTAAATCAGACTTCTTTTTTTTTAAATTGAGGTGAAATTACCAAAAAATCAACCATTTTATAGAGAACAATTCAGTGATGTTCAGTCCATTCACAACGTTATACAACCACCTCTATCTTGTTCCAAAACATTTCGTCACTCCAAAATAAAACCCCACTAAACAGTTTCTCCTCATCCTCCCCTCCCCCAGGCCCCGGTAAGCACTAACCTACTTTCTGTCTCTATGGATGTACCGTCTCTGGACATTTCATATAAATGGAATCATACCATATGTGAGTTTTTGTGTCTGATTCTTAAATCAGACTTCTTGTGGGCAATAAAAACTAGTTTCTGAGATTAGCAAGGAATCTGTAAAATGGGGATATGACCACTCCTGCCTGGTCACTCTTGCTTGGAAAGAAAAAGAGCTTACAGAAGCAGCTGGGGCTGAGAAGCAGGCAGGAGAGCCTTCGGAGCCACAGGCTATAAAGTGGTTTGGAGAACTGCTGACCTCCCAGGGTGGCCAAACACCGGGCTCAGGGGCTGGCGGGCAGTGAGAACTTAGTAAGTAGGGAACAGGGTGACCCTTAGTGTGAACGGCAGGAAGAGGAATAAAGATTCCCCTCACCTCCTGGCTCTGCGATGGTCACAGAGAGAAACTTTCTCTCGTCCACATCAGTAAACACAAATAAATACCAATAAACAAGTAACACTTGCTGTGTTTTCACTTTTCCTGACTACCCTGCAGAGGGTCTTATCAGGAGACCTATTTTACAGATGCTGAAGTGGAGGCTCAAAGAGGTGAAGAGACTCACCCAACACCACACAGCAGAAAAGTGGCTGAGCTGGGCTTGAGCCCACATGTGTCCCGTGCCAGCCCGTGCACTTTCCCCTATAAATGCTGCCCCTTTCTCTCTTCTCCTCTGCCTGCTCCTTGTTGGGGCCTTGCCACCCATCTGCACTGGATTCAAACCCTTAAGGACATAGGCCCCTGTATCCCACCCCCTGGAATCTTCTTCTTAACCACTTCCTGCTGCCCCTGGAGCCCCAGACAGGCCCCCTCTTCTGCCAGCATCTCTGCTCCCCTAAAGGCAGCAACCAAAGGCCTCTTCATGGCGAGAGGCTGCCACATGGTGTCCGTGCTGAGTATAGCAGCCACAGAGAAAAATAGAGACAGGAGTCTGAGAATTAATTCCCTGCCCAGGCTGCAGCACCTCACAGCTCCTGTGACGGGCCCTGTTCCAGGTGGTTTACCTGCATTGATCTCATCCAACCCTTACTGTAACACTACAAGAACCACTTCCTGCGTATGTAGTAGGGACTCAGAAATACATGTGACAAAAAGATAAAACGGTGATTCCTCTTGTATGAGGTCCCTAGAGTATCCAAAATCATAGAGACAGAAAGTAAAATGGTGGTTTCCAGGGCCTGGGGGCGGGGGATGGGGAGTTGGTATTTAATGGGGACAGAATTTCAGTTTGGGAAGATGAGAAAGTTCTGGAGATGGATGGTGGTGATGGTTGCACAACAGTGTGAATGTACCTGCACACTTAAAAAATTAAAGAATAAAAACCATATGATCATCTTAGATGCACAAAAAGCTTTTGACAAAACTCAACACCCACTCTCCAGAAAGTAGGCATAGAGGGAACCTACCTCAACATGATAAAGGCCGTATATGACAGCCCCACAGCAAGCATCACTCTCAATGGTGAAAAACTGAAAGCATTTCCTCTAAGGTCAGGAACAAGACAAGGATGTCCACTCTCTCCACTCTTATTCAACATAGTTTTAGAAGTCCTAGCCACGGCAATCAGAGAAGAAAAATAAAAGGAATCCAAATTGGAAAAGAAGAAGTAAAACTATCATGTCATTTGCAGATGACATGATACTGTACATAGAAAATCCTAAAGATGCCTCCAGAAAACTACTAGAGCTAATCAGTGAATATGATTAAGTGGCAGGATATGAAATGAATGCACAGAAATCTCTTGCGTTCCTATACATTAACAACAAAAGATCAGAAAGAGAAATTAAGAAAACAATCACATTTGCCATCACAACAAAAAGAATAAAATACCTAGGAATAAACCTACCTAAGGAGGCAAAAGAACTGTACTCAGAAAACTATAAAACACTGATGAAAGAAGTCAAAGATGATGCAAACAGATGGAGAGATATACCATGTTCTTGGATTAGAAGAATCAATATTGTCAAAATGACAATACTACCCAAAGCAGTCTACAGATTCAGTGCAATCCCTACCAAATTACCAATGGCATTTTTCAGAGAATTAGACAAAAAATTTTACAATTTGTATGGAAACACAAAAGACCCTCAAGAGCCAAAGCAACCTTGAGGGAAGAAAATGGAGCTGGAGGAATCATGCTCCCCGACTTCAGTCTGTATTACAAAGCTACAGTAATCAAGACAATACGGTACTGGCACAAAAAACAGAAATACAGATCAATGGAACAGGATAGAAAGCCCAGAGACAAACCCACACACTTGTGGTCAACTAATCTATGACGAAGGAGGCAAGGATATACAATGGAGAAAAGACAGTCTCTTCAATAAGTGGTGCTGGGAAAACTGGATAGCTCCATGTAAAAGAATGAAATTAGAACACTCCCTAACACCATACACAAAAATAAACTCAAAATGGATTAAAGACGTAAATGTAAGGCCAGCCACTGTAAAACTCTTAGAGGAAAACATAGGAAAAACGCTCTCTGACATTAATCACACGAAGATCTTTTTTGACCCACCTCCTAGAGTAATGAAAATAAAAACAAAAATAAGCAAATGGGGCCTAATGAAACTTCAAAGCTTTTGCACATCAAAGGAAACCATAAACAAGACAAAAAGATAACCCCTAGAATGGGAGAAAATATTGGGTTGGTCAAAAGGTTTGTTTGGTTTTTTCCGTAAGATGACTCTAGTAGCACTTAGTTGTCTTTAACTTCATTTGAAACAATTTTGTTAGATTGTATGTGACAGCTGTCATATCAGCATGCATTTAAACAAAGATTTATCAAAATTGGTGAATTTTTGTGTAGCCATTTTAATATTGAAAATGGAATTAAAAAAGCAACATTTTCAGTGTATTATGTTTCATTATTTCAGGAAAGGTAAAAACACAGCCGAGATTTGTGCAGTGTATGGAGAAGGTGCTGTGACTGATCAGACGTGTCAGAAGTGGTCTGCAAAGTTTCATGCTGGAGATTTCCCGCTGGATGATGCTCCACAGTCGGGTAGACCAGTTGAAGTTGATAGCGATCAAATTGAGACATTGAGAACAATCAACGTTATACCACGCGGGAGATAGCCAACATACTCAAAATATACAAATCAAGTGTTGAAAATCATTTGCACCAGCTTGGTTATGTTCATCGCTTTGATGTTTAGGTTAAGCAAAAAAAACCTTCTTGGCCGTATTTCTACATGCGATTCTTTATTTAAACATAATGAAAACATTTCATTTTTAAGACAAATTGTGACACATGATGAAAAGTGGATGCTGTACAATAATGAGGAATGAAAGAGATCGTGGGGCAAGTGAAATGAACCACCACCAACCACACCAAATGCTGGTCTTCATCCAGAGAAGGTGATGTTGTGTAAGTGGTGGGATTAGAAGGGAGTCCTGTATTATGAGCTCCTTCCGGAAAACCAAACGATTAATTCCAACAAGTACTGCTCCCAATTAGACCAAATGAAAGCAGCACTCGATGAAAAGTGTCCAGAATTAATCAACAGAAAACACATAATCTTCCATCAGGATAACGCAATACCGTGTGTTTCTTTGATGACCGGGCAAAATCTGTTACAGTTTAGCTGGGAAGTTCTGATTCATCCATCTTACTCACCAGACATTGCACCTTCGGATTTCCATTTATTTTGGTCTTTACCAAATTCCCTTAATGGAAAAAATTTCAATTCACTGGAAGACTATAAAAGGCACCTGGAACAGTTCTTTGCTCAAAAAGATAAAAATTTTGGGAAGATGGAATTATGAAGTTGCCTGAAAGATGACAGAAGGTAGTGGAACAAAAGGGTGAATACGTTATTCAATAAACTTCTTGGTGAAAATTAGAAATGTGTCTTTTGGGCTTCCCTGGTGGCGCAGTGGTTGAGAGTCTGCCTGCTGGTGCAGGGGACACGGGTTTGTGCCATGTCCATGAGCCATGGACACGCTGAGCCGTGGCCGCTGAGCCTGTGCGTCTGGAGCCTGTGCTCCGCAACGGGAGAGGCCACAACAGTGAGAGGCCCACATATCACCAAAAATAAATAAATAAATTAATAATAATAATAATAAATTAATAAATAAATAATGTGTCTTTTATTTTTACTTAAAAACCAAAGGTACTTTTTGGCCACCCCAATATTTGCAAATAAAGCAACGGACAAAGGATTAATCTCCAAAATGTACAAACAGCTTATGCAGTTCAATATCAAAACAACAAAAAATACAATCAAAAAAATGGGCGGAAGATCTAAATAGACATTTCTCCAAAGAAGACATACACATGGCCAAGAGGCACATGAAAAGATGCTCAACATCACTAATTATTAGAGAAATGCAAATCACAACTACAGTGAGGTATCACCTCACAGGTCAGAATGGCCATCACCAAAATATCTACAAACAATAAATGCTGGAGAGGGTGTGGAGAAAAGGGAACCCTCTTGTACTGTTGGTGGGAATGTAAATTGATACAGCCACTGTGGAGAACAGTATGGAGGTTCTTTAAAAAACTAAAAATAGAATTACCATATGACCCAGCAATCCCACTACTGGGCATATACGCTGAGAAAACCATAATTCAAAAAGAGACATGTGCCACAATGTTCATTGCTGCACAATTTACAATAAGCAGGACATGGAAACAACCTAAATGTCCATCGACAGATGAATGGATAAAGAAGATGTGGTACACATATATAATGGAATATTACTCAGCCATAAAAAGGAACGAAATTGGGTCATTTGTAGAGATGCAGATGGACCTAGAGTCTGTCATACAGACTGAAGTAAGTCAGAAAGAGAAGAACAAATATTGTATATTAACGCATATATGTGGAATATAGAAAAATGGTACAGATGAACCTATTTGCAGGCAGGAATAGAGATGCAGACGTAGAGAATGGACGCGTGGACATGGCAGGGAAGGGGAAGGTGGGACGAATTGGGAGATTAGGTTTAACATAAATACACTACCATGTGTAAAATAGATAGCTAGTGGGAACTTGCTGTATAGCACAGGGAGCTCAGCTCTGTGCTCTGTGATGACCTAGATGGGTGGGATGGGGGCGTGGATGGAGGTCCAAGAGGGATGGGAGATATGTATACATAATAGCTCATTCACTTCATTGTATAGCAGAAACTAACACAACAATGTAAAGCAATTATACTCCAATAAAAAAATAGAAAATAATGGTTAAAATGGTAAGTTTTGTGTTATATATGTTTTACCACGATTAAAAATATATATATGTGAGTGAGTGAATCAACTAAGAGCTGAGCAAATGAATAAATGCATAAATGCATAAATGAATGCATAATCACAGTAACAGTAATGTTTACTGAATACTTAGTGTTAAAATACAAAGTGTGTTTCAACCCATGAATATTTTTGTTGAGCTGTGCGATGTACCCAGCCCTGCAGGAGGCTCTTGGGACACAGCAGTGAACGGAGTCTTTACCATGACAGACGTGTCATTTTGTGGGAAAGATAGTGAACAAGGAATATTAAAATGTCAGATGGTGGTACGTGCTATATATATATAATGAAAAAAACAAGGCAAAGTAAAAGGATAAAAATGGCTTGGAGGGAGATGGGGGAACTCTCAGGAGGGCATAGTCTGGGAAGGCCTTTTTGAGGTGTGTTATGTGGTCATTACCAGGTTGACCCTCACCACATCCATGAGGTAGGTGTTATGATCACACTCGTTTTACAGATGAGGCACCTGAGGCTCGGGAGTAGCTCAGGGTTCCACAGCTAGAAAATGGTCCAGCTAGGAACTGCACCCAGGTCTGTCAGAGCCCAGGTCTGTCAGAGCCCGGGTCTGGAGCTCTTAACCATGCTGTGAATAAATGTGGGAATGATGGGGTCTCTCCACTCATGCCCTGTAGGCACATACTTCAAATCTTCGAGGGCCTCAGGGCTAAGTCCCAGAGCTTGCCTGGCCCCTTCCCTCCCCGCCACCAGGCAGCAAGAGATGCAGAGGGATTCATATCTCCAGCAGGTGGCGCTGCTGCCTGACTCAGAAGCCCCAGAAGCAACAGTCCAGAGCCCTCCACCCCACAGATCAGTCTTTGCCAAGCTGGGAAGGGGGACCTGGGCAGTGGGACCAGTCTGAAGTGACAGCCCTCCAGACACTCCAGATAAAGATGAGAATCCTCACACGGTATTGCTGTCACCCTTTGTGTGAGACAGGCCAGTTTTAGAACAGCAGCCCTGTGAGTCATAGGCCCATGCCCCACTTTAAGGGTGCATTGGTCAGGGTTCTCTAGAGAAACAGAACCAATAGGAGATACATAGATATCTGTCTGCATCTATATCTATTTATCTGTCTAAAGAGGTTTATTATAATAATTGGCTCGTGCTATTATGGAAGCTGAGAAGTTCCGCAATATTTTGTCTGCAAGCTGGAGCCCCAGGAAAGCTGATGGTATGTTTCTAGTCTGAGTCCAAAGTCCTGAGAACCAGGAGAGCCAATGGTGTGAGCCCCAGTCTGAAGGCAGGAGAAGAACAAGGCCCCAGCTCCAGCAATCAGGCAGAGGGAGAAAATACTCCCTTTCTGTTACTTTTTGTTCTATTCAGGCCCTTCACAGGTTGGGTGAAGCCCACCAACACAAATATGAATTTCTTCCGGAAACACCCTTACAAACATACCCAGAAATAATGTTTGGCCAGATATCTGGGTACCCCATGGCCCAGTCAAGTTAATATATAAAATTAGCCATCCCAGGGGTGAGGGGAAGTGTAATCCTCCAGATACTCAGAATAGGGGAAGTAGGGTTAGCAATGGACATCACACTGCTCTTATGATTCGTATAACGAGCCTATATTGCCAACTTAATGTTTTTAATTATAAGGCTATAAAACCTCCTCTCCCGATTGGAGGACTGAGCGACTACCTCCGTTTCCCAGGGAGAGTATCTGTGCTGAGATCATGTGGGGACCCTTAAGAGGAGGAGAATCAGCGGTTTCTCCATCTACCCAGCTTCCCACAACAGGAACCCAGGCATCACTGCAGACTCTTCTGAATGCTCTCCCCACCTGGCCAGTCATCACATCCTTCTCACGCGTATCCTTACCTCCCAACCCCAAGCACAGACCACTGCCTGGCTCTGATTATCACCACCTCACACCACCTAACAGCCTCAGTCGTCCGCTGGCCTCCCTGCCCCAGCCTTGCTGGTGTGGTCTCGCCAGATGGCCACTCTGACCACGTCACTTCCTGGCTGTCTCCCCAGGGGGTCTGATGGTATCATACTAAAACCCAAGCACTTTCCCTGGCATTCACACCCTTTGGGATCCAGTCTTCTCTTAATCTTCAGCCTCCACTCACTCCATTTCCACCTGCACCTTCCACACCACAGGCCCACTGGTCACCTTGCTCTTCTCTCTGCTTTTCCATGACTCTGTGCTTTTGCACATGCTGTTCCATCCACCTGCACCCCCCTTCCTCCTTCTTCAGTGGAAAAACTCCTCTCATGGTTCAAGACCCAGCTCAAATGTCACCTTCTGTGTGAAGCCTCCCAGTGCCATCCTGGCAGAGGGATAGAGCTGTGCTGCCCCCCAGCACACCCCCCATAGCAACCAGCATGCAGCATTGACATTTATTTCCATGACACCAGCCCCCCAGCGGAAAATACATTTCACACTAAAATCCAATACCCACACCCACATGTACACTGGATGCAAAAGTTTCCCAAACACTATTTTCCCTTGCTAACTGCTATGCACACTAATATTTTGTATTATAGCCTATTCTGTTTCACTTTTTAAAATATGCTAGTGGATCCATTAAATTCATTTTGCTACAGTCTGAAAAACACTGCCTGGAACCTCCTGCAGGGTTGCAGGGATTGCAGCCTTAATTCTCTCCTCATCTCCCAGAGCTTAAGACATTAATAAATGTCTTTAAATAAGTAAGAAAACAAATGAGGGAATGATTATTTACATGTGAGTGGATGAATGAATAATTGGATGATTAAGCAAATAAACTGATGAGTGAATAAGTGGGTGAAAGAATGAATGAATAATGAAGTGACTGGCCATGTTGTGGAGACTAGCAGTATAAGCCAGTGGGTTGCCCCACTGTGCAGGGTTTTTGCAGGTGTGGCTCCAGGGGAGCAGAGTAAGAATGCAGGTGCCCAGTACCCTCTCAGACCTGTTGAATCAGACTTTCTGGAGTGAGGCGCAGGACTCTGCATTTTTGTAAGCTGCCCAGTTGATTTTGGGGTGTGCTAAAGTTGGAAGATATTGCTCCAGCACCAAAGCGAGCTGCTGTTGGAGGGGGCAGAGCAGACAAAGATAGATAAGAGCCTCCCTGAATCCTCCCCTGACCACTTCGGAAGGGAAGGAAGGGAGGACTTGCCGTGAGCCTGCTCCTCTGCCACGCCCAGGCCCCGCAGTGATGGGGCGACAGAACCCCATCCTGCACTGTTGACATACGAGCAGGAGGCAGTGGTTGCCATGGCTGCACATTCAGAGATGCAGAGCCACCTTCAGTTGCAGCATCTGGAAAGGGTCAAGCCTTTGGGATATGGAGGAGGGAGGGAAATCACTCCCCCGGCATCCTTGTAACTAACAAAGCCATAGCACAGTGACTGTTACAAAGCACTTTCACAAGCATTACCTCACGGGGTACTCACAAGGAAGCTAGGAAGTGGTGTCCTCATTTTACAGATCAGAAAACTGGGGCTGGAGTCAGTGGCAGGACTGGTATTTGATTTCAAAGCCTGTGCTCTTGTTCCTGTAATAGTTGCCCATCTTGGGGAACTGACAGGCAAGGACACAGAGACTCCAGAATCCCCATGGGGATTGGGGTTGGGGGGCACATGCACTGACTTGACACTACCTGTGGCCCACTATACCTGGCACTTATCTAGGAAAGTTCACACTTGCACAGACCAACAAGCAGAAAAGCTTCCAGAATGTGTCCATACATGCATGCATGTAGCACATGTATACACAGTCAAAGAAAATGTAACATACAGAAGCAGGTTCACATGGACATACACCTGCAAACGCATAAGCAGGCACATACCTGTATATACATAGAAGCACACACAGAATTGATTGCCTTAATGGTCCTGAGTTACCATCCCTCCACGTATCCACTTCTGACATGGGGCTTTGAGTTCCTCTCCTCTAAGAGGGGGATCTGTCTCCCTACCCATTGAATTTGGGCTCAGCCGTGGGGCTTGCTTTAGCCAGTGGAGTGGCAGCAGACACAATTCAAGTAGACCCTTGAAAAAGGGCTTGTGTGCTTCTTCTTGCTCTTGGCCTTCACTGTGAAAACATGCCTAGAATGTTAGAAGAGAAGACACATGGTGCAGAACCAAGTCACCCCAATGGTCCCAGCTGAATCCCACCTAGATCAGCCAGCCCGTGGCCAACCATCACAAGTGGGACACTAGCTAAAAGCAGAACCACCCAGCGGAGCACAGACGACTCATGAGCCAAATAAGTATTTATTGTTAGGTGCCACTGAGGTTTTGTGGTTGTTTGTTACACGGCGTTACTGTACCAGTAGCTAATGGATACGTATGTATACCAAAGGAGAATTTATGGTGATGTGCATTGGCCTTTTAAGAGAGCTGGGAAGGCACCCTAGCAATGTGTTCACCTGATGATAGGGTTTCGTAAATTTTAAAAAAGTAATCTTCTTTTTTAAATAACAGCTTGAGATTAAATTCACATACCATTAGACTCGGCTAAAGTTTACAATTCAGTATTTTTTTAGCATATTCAGAGTTGTACAGCCATCACTACTATCTTATTCCAGAACTTTTTTATCACCCCAAAAGAAACCCCATACTTACTAGCTGTCACTCTCCGTCCTCTCCTTCCAGCCCCTGGCAACAACTAATCTACTTTCTGACGCGACGGGTTTGCCTCTTCTGGACATTTCGTATCAGTGGAATTATGCAATATGTGGTTTTTTGTGTTGGGCTCCTTTCACTGAGCATAATGTTTTCAAGGTTCATCCATGTTGAGCATGTATCAGTACTTCATTCTTTTTATGACTGACTAATATTACGTTGTGTGGATAGACCACGTTTTCTTTATGCATTCATCAGTTGATGAACATTCAGGAAAAGTAACACATCCCGCAGCTGGTTAAGACTGCTCTGCCTTCCCCTTAGCCATACTTCGGTCATGACAGCAGCATTTGGGGGAAGCTGAGTTGAGGGTACGTGGGACCGTGTGGCGTATGTGTGGGGTTCATGTCTACCCTATATATTTTTTATCATTAGCCATCCTGGCATAGCAGTGGCCTCCAGGAATCGCTCTGCTGCTTGGTGCCAACTCCCCCTGCATCAGGACCCGGAGGAGTGAGGCCTGAGGTTGGGCTGAGCTGTCTCAGTATGTGCTCTGGTGCCTCACATGCCAGGAATACATGGGTAAAGGAAGCAAGGTTGGATAGGTACAGAGCCAGAAGTTAGTATTGGAAATGGAAGTGAAACATTCTTCTAATCATCAGACATGTAGTATTATAGTTGGATTCAGTTCTCATTGACACCTAGTCAAAAATTTTTTGGGCATATGTTTGATAATGCAGTATATGCCCAAATCTGCAACGTACATCACTCCAAGTACACATCCAAGTATGTGATAGGAAACATACAAAATAAAGTTGATCAGAATCCCTGTGTCTATAGGGCCCAAATGAAAAGCCACGCTAAGCAGCAAATACCTGAACAAAGTCCAGTTTTACACATCCTAATTCCTTATAAAATTTTTTAAAATTGAAGTATAGTTGATTTACAGTGTTGTGTTAGTTTCTGCTGTACAGCAAAGTGATTCAGTTATACATATGTATATATTCTTTTGTTTGTTTGTTTTTTGTTGGTTTTTTTTTTTTTGCGGTACGCCGGCCTCTCACTGTTGTGGTCTCTCCTGTTGCGGAGCACAGGCTCTGGACGCACAGGCTCAGCGGCCATGGCTTACGGGCCCAGCCGCTCCGCGGCACGTGGGATCCTCCCGGACCGGGGCACGAACCCGTGTCCCCTGCATCGGCAGGCGGACTCTCAACCACTGGGCCACCAGGGAAGCCCGTATATATTCTTTTTTAAAAATTCTTTTCCATTATGGTTTATCACTGGATATTGAATATAGTTCCCTGTGTTATACAGTAGGACCTTGTTGTTCATCCATTCTATTTACAAACACTTACATCTGCTAGCACCAGTCTCCTACTTCATCCCTCCCCCACCCCTCCTCCCCCTTGGCAACCACAAGTCTGTTCTCTATGTCTGTGAGTCTATTAGATATGTTCATTTCTGTCATATTTTAGATTCCACATATAAGTGATATCATATGGTATTTGTCTTTCTCTTTCTGACTTACTTCACTTAGTATGATAATCTGTAGGTCCATCGATGTTGCTGCAAATGGCATGATTTCATTCTTTTTATGGCTGAGTAGTATTCCATTGTATGTATGTACCACATCTTCTTTACCTATTCCTCTGTCAGTGGAATTCCATGTCTTGGCTATTGTGAATAGTGCTGCTATTATGAACATAGGGGTGCATGTGTCTTTTTTTTTTTTTTTTTTTTTTTGCGGTACGCGGGCCTCTCACTGTTGTGGCCTCTCCCGTTGCGGAGCACAGGCTCCGGACACGCAGGCTCCTCCCGGACCGGGGCACGAACCCGTATCCCCTGCATCGGCGGCGGACTCTCAACCACTGCGCCACCAGGGAAGCCCGCATGTGTCTTTTTGAATTCTGGTTTTGTCTGGATATATGCCCAGGAGTGGGATTGCTGGATCATATGGAAACTCTATTTTTAGTTTTTTGAGGAACCTCCATACTATTTTCCACAGTGGCTGCACCAATTTACATTCTAACTGTTAATAAAAGCAAATTGCAACCACCATGCCAGACAAAAGACTGGTTTATCTTTCTTTTCTCTCTATAGAAAATATAAAAATATAAAAATCCTGCACATATGAAGAGGCTGTCAAAGAGTTTACAGCCCCCCAAAAAAAGAGTAGAAAATGCATTTCCAATGGTATCAGGTAGTTAATAAAATATATGTGAATTTTCTAGCTTTTGTGATTTTTCTTGTATTTGTCAGTTTTTTAAAAATGTGATCTTTAAAAATTCTAAATACATATGTACATATGTACCTAAATTTGTATTGACAGTTTTGAAATCTTTGTCTTAATGAGGGTCTCCCAAATGGTATAAACTTTAACCCCCTCCAAAAAAACCCAAAATGTGAACACATCCCTAGCCCACACTAGTGTACAGGATGTATGCGTGCCTGCACATGTGTGCAGATCTTGGCATCCACACGCCTGCAGGCACCCCAGGCAGGCTCTCTCCAAGGTCAGGGAGGGGAGGAGGAATCAAGTAGGAGGCAAGTGACCCCTAAGTCACAAATGCAGTCCCACCTTTCAGAAACCCCAGGGTGGCTTGGAGACACTCCAGCACTGGCTCATCTCTGATAAACACAATTGCTTTTGCTTACAGTGCTACTACTGGCTTTCCCTCTCCCTTCTTCCAGTCTTCTGGAAACCTCTGGTAGCCTTGTCTCCACCTGCAAGATCTCGTCCGCTAACCCACAGTCAGGGTGTAAGGTGAGGGTGAACGACCCTCCTCAGGGGGATATTTGAAAGCATTGCTCAGCCCAAAGGAGCAGTCTCCAGATGGTGGAGTTTTGTCCTGGCAAGTGGAATATTTGGGGAACTGCTGTCCTTCTGCGTCATGTCACATGGGCAGGTGTCTCCTGTTCTCTCCCAGTTTTCTGGCTGCGTGTACTTTCACTTCCCTCACTCTTCTCTCTGCTTCTCTTTATGATTGTGTGTCTGCTTGGGCTCTGCACCAGGGTCTGGAAGGCTTTTTTCTGTGGAGGGCCAGACTGTCAGTCTTCTGGTTTGGTGGGCCACACACAGTCCCTGCTGCAAATACTCAGTGCTGTCATTGGATGAAAGCAGCCATAAACAGTACTCGAATGAACATGGCTGTGTTCCAATAAAACCTAATTTATAAGAACAATCTGTGGGCCAGAGTTGGACCACTGGTTGGAGATTGCCAGCCTCTGCTCTAGACTCCAAGCTCCATTAAGGCGGGCCTGATTAATTTTTACAAACAGACCTCTAGGTCCTCCCAGCATGACTGACGTGGAGTGAGATCTCAGCTGGTATTAGTTGGCTCTGACTCTGTCTCTCTACCTGCCCTTGCTTTTCCTTTTCCTCTGTCTCCCTCTGTCCATGAAACCTCACCAGGCCTCGGCTTTTCAGAGTCCCAGGGGAGTCAGATGAGGAAAACTGCCTCTCGCTCTGGCCATCGGCTAACTGGCGTAGCTCTTCCAGGGCACTCAGTGAAGGAAGCTTCACACTTAATTCTACGTCTCTCTCAAGGCTTAACCCAACCTGGGAGAAGCATTAAGACGGAGGGGCCAGGGAAACCTCAGAGAGAGGCAGGGTGACAGCAGCTTGCAGCCACACCTCTGCTACCCTCATCCACAGCCCTTTCTCCTATCCTGCCATTCTTTCACGCTCTAGTTCAATATTTCCTGAGCGCCAGCACTGTACTAGGCACAGAGGGTGCAGCATATGGTCTAGCAGGGGAGACAGAAAATTAACACCAGCACAGTCACTGGCACATGGAAAATAACCCCCAGAACTATTAATGAACAAATGATTAGTTGAACAAGAGTGTTGGAGGTAAGGCTTGGTTCTTTCAGCAGCCATCAGGCACATTTTCCTCAGGATGAGCACTCTGGGATGGAAGCCTCTGGATGACCATCTGTGACCTCTGACAAAGGGAGGCCCAACTGGCTGGCAGGACTGCTGTTCCAAAATGAAAGGTGTTAACAAAGAGTCTGACTTAAAAATGGGCAGAGGGGGCTTCCCTGGTGGCGCAGTGGTTAAGAATCCGTCTGCCAATGCAGGGGCCATGGGTTCAAGCCCTGGTCTGGGAAGATCCCACATGCTGTGGAGCAGCTAAGCCTGTGCGCCACAGCTACTGAGTCTAAGTTCTAGAGCCTGCAAGCCATAACTACTGAGCCCACATGCCACAACTACTGAAACATGTGTGCCTAGAGCCCGTGCTCCACAACAAGAGAAGCCACAGCAATGAGAAGCCCACGCACTGCAACAAAGAGTAGCCCCCACTCACCACAACTAGAGAAAGCCCACGCACAGCAACAAAGACCCAGTGCAGCCAAAAATAAATAAATTAATCATTTAAAAAAAAAATGGGCAGAGGATCTGAATAGACAGTTTTCCAAAGAAGACCTACAGATGGCCAACAGGTACATGAAAAGGTGCTCAACATCACTGATCATCAGGAAAATGCAAATCAAAACCACAATGAGATATCACCTCACATCTGTTAGAATGGCTATCACAGAAAAGACAAGAAACTACAAGTGTTTGTGAGGATGTGGAAAAAAGGGAATCCTTGTGCACTGTTGGTGGGAATATAATTTGGTGTAGCATCTATGGAAAACAGCATGGAGGCCCTCAAAAAATAAAAAAAAGAACTACCAAACGACCCAGCAATTCCATGTTTGGGTATTTATCTGAAGGAAACAAAAACATTAATTCAAAAAGATATCTGCACCCCTGTGTTCCTTGCAGCATTACTTACAATAGCCAAGATTTAGGAACAATCTAAGTGTCCATCAATGAGTGAATGGATAAAGAAAATGTGATGTTGATATGTGATATATACATATGTCACATTTTATTTATTGACATATATAACACATGCACAATGGAATATTATTCAGCCATAAAAAAGAAGGAAATCTTGCCATTCGCTACAGCATGGATGGGCCTTAATTAAGGTCATTATGCTAAGTGAAATAAGTCAGAGAAAGACAAATACTGTATGATCTCACTTATATGTGGAATCTAAACAAACAAACAAATCCAAGCTCACGGATACAGAGAACAAATCGATAGTTGCCAGAGGCGGTTGAGGTGAGAGGTGGGAGAAATGAGTAAAGGCTTCAAAAGGCACAGACCTCCAGTTTGTAAATTAAGTAAGTCATGGGGTGTAATGCACAGCATGGTGACTATAGTTAACAATACTGTGTCGGATATTTGAAAGTTGCTGAGAGAGAGTTCAAAGTTCTCATCACAAGAAGAAATTTGTAACTGGTGCTGGATGTTAACTAGACTTACTGTGGTGATCATTTCAGAATATATACAAATATTGAATCATTATGTGGCACACTTGAAACTAATAAAATGTTATATATCAACGATATCTCAGAAAGAGAGGGAAGGAGGGAGGGAAGAAGGAAGGAAGGAAAGAAGGGAGGGAGGGAGGGGAGGGGAGGGAGGGAGAGAAGGAAGGGAAAAAGGAGGAAAGGTAGGTGTTGAAAAATGCCCAGGCTTGTCCACAGGGAGCCTGGAACCAGCCTTGCCCAAAGCTCTGCCTTAGAGATGGGGACACTGAGGCCCACTGGGGGAGCTGACTGTCAGAAGTTTACCACCATGATGTCGGATGTCAAGTCTAAAACACTTCAGAGAAGATAACGTGATATGAACATGTGTTTGTGTTCAAGCTGCAGCTCCAGAGGAGTTTTCAGTTGCTTATTCCAGAATTCACAGTCCAGCTGGCATCCTCTCCAGCAAGGCCTTGCTGGCTCCAGAAGCCACTTGGACAAGAGCTTTACCTTCAGTGTTGATCAGCACCAGAGACTTTGCTGATTAGCATAATGACTGTTAAAAATAAATGGGTTTTCCAGATGGAGAGATATACCATGTTCTTGGATTGGAAGAATCAATATTGTGAAGATGACTACACTACCCAAAGCAATCCACAGATTCAGTGCAATCCACAGCCAGGGCCTTTACCACCTTTTTTTTTTCTTTTTCCTCCTCTTTTTTTTTTTTTTTCCGGTACGCGGGCCTCTCACTGTTGTGGCCTCTCCCGTTGCGGAGCACAGGCTCTGGACGCGCAGGCTCAGCGGCCATGGCTCACGGGCCCAGCCGCTCCACGGCATGTGGGATCTTCTTGGACCCGCGTCCCCTGCATCGGCAGGTGGACTCTCAACCACTGCGCCACCAGGGAAGCCCCCTTCTCCTTTTTACTACTGTGGTTCTGTTTTACCTTCCGGTTGTTGTTTCATCTATATTTTTATTTTTATATTTTTTCTAACATAGCTGTTAGTTTCCTAGTCTAATCTTATTTTTTACTTTGTTATTGTTCTTTTTTTTTTTCTTTTGCCGCCCCCCGCAGCTTGCGGGATCTTGGTTCACAAACCAGGGGTCGGGCCAAAGTTCCTGCGGTGGGAGCTCCGAGTCTGAACAACTGGACTAACAGAGAACCTCAGACCCCGAGGAATATTCATCAGAGTGAGGTCTCCCGGAGGTCCTCATCTCAACACCAAGATCCAGCTCTAACCAACAGCCTACGGACTCCACTGTTGGAAGCCTCAGGCCAAACAATCAGTAAGACAGGAACACAATCCCACTCATTAAAAAATGGGAAAAAAAAGTGAGACGGCAAGAATATATGTCACAGACGAAGGAGCAAGGTAAAAACCTATGAAACCAAATAAATGAAGAGGAAATAGGCAATCTACCTGAAAAAGAATTCAGAATAATGATAGTAAAGATAAACTAGAATCTCGGAAATAGAATGGAGGGCCGGATTGAGAAAATACAAGCAACGTTTAACAGAGATGTAGAAGAACTAAAGAACAAACGAACAGAGATGAACAACACAATAACTGAAATGGAAAATACACTAGAAGGAATCAATAACAGAATAACTGAGGCAGAAGAATGAATAAGTCACCTGGAAGACAAAATGGTGGAAATAACTGCTGAGGAGCAGAATAAAGAAAAAAAGGATGTAAAGAACTGAAGACAATCTCAGAAACCTCTGGGACAACACTGAACGCACCAACATTTGAATTATAGGGGTCCCAGAAGAAGAGGAGAAAAAGAAAGGGTCTAACAAAATATTTGAAGAGATTATAGTGGAATTCCCTAATATGGGAAATAGTCACCCAAATCCAGGAAGCACAGAGAGTCCCATGCAGGATAAACCCTAGGAGAAACACACCAAGACACATATTAATCAAACTAACAAAAATTAAATTCAAAGAAAAAATATTAAAAGCAGCACGGGAAAAACAAAAAATAACGTAAAAAGGAATTCCCCATAAGGTTATCAGCTGATTTTTCAGCAGAACCTCTACAAGCCAGAAGGGAGTGGCAGGATATACTTAAGTGATGAAAGAGAAAAACCTACAACAAAGATTACTCTACCCAATAAGGATCTCATCAGATTCGACAGAGAAATCAAAAGCTTTTCAGACAAGCAAAAACTAGAGAATTCAACACTACCACACCAGCTTTACAAAAATACTAAAGAAACTGCTGTAGGCGGGAAACACAAGAGAAGAAGACCCACAAAAACAAACCAAAACAAATCAGAAAATGGTAATGGAACATACATATCGATAATAACCTTGAATGTAAATGGATTACATGCCCCAACCAAAAGACACAGACTGGCTGAATGGATACAAAAACAAAACCCATATATATGCTGTCTACAAGAGACCCACTTCAAACCTAGGGACACATACAGACTGAAAGTGAAGGGATGGAAAAAGATATTACACGCAAATGGAAAACAAAAGAAAGCTGGAGTAGCAATACTCATATCAGATAAAATAGACTTTAAAATAAAGACTGTTACAAGAGACAAGGAAGGACACTACATAATGATCAAGGGGTCAATCCAAGAAGAAGATGTAACAATTATAAATGTTTATGCACCCAACGTAGGAGCACCTCAATACATAAGGAAAATGCTAACAACCATGAAAGGGGAAATGGACAGTAATACAGTAATAGTAGGGGACTTTAACACCCCACTTAACACCAATGGACAGATCATCCAAACAGAAAATAAATAAGGAAACACAAGCTTTAAATGACACAATAGACCAGATAGATTTAATTGATATTTATAGAACATTCCACCTGAAAGTGGCAGAATACACTTTCTTCTCAAGTGCACATGGAACATTCTCCAGGATACATCACATCTTGGGTCACAGTCAAGCCTCGGAAATTTTAAGAAAATTGAAATCATATCAAGCATCTTTTCTGACCACAACATTATGAGATTGGAAATCAGTTACAGGAAAAAAAAACTGTAAAAACCACAAATACATGGGGCTAAACAGTATGCTACTAATTAACCAAGAGATCACTGAAGAAATCAAAGAAGAAATAAAAAAATACATAGAAACAAATGACAATGAAAACACAATGATCCAAAACCTATGGGATGCAGCAAAAGCAGTTCTAAGAGGGAAGTTTATAGCAATTCAGTCTCACCTCAAGAAACAAGAAAAATCTCAAATAAACAATCTAACCCTACACCTAAAGCAAACAGAGGAAGAAGAAAGAAAACCCAAAGTCGGTAGAAGGAAAGAAATCATAAAGATCAGAGCAGCAGAAAATGAAATAGGAACAAAAAAAACAATAGCAAAGATCAGTAAAACTAGAAGTTGGTTCTTTGAGAAGATAAACAAAATTGATAAACCCTTAGACTCATCAAGAAAAAAAGGGAGAGGACACAAATCAATAAAATTAGAAATGAAAACGGAGAAATCACAACTGACACTGCAGAAATACAAAGGATTGTAAGAGACTACTACAAACAACTATATGCCAATAAAATGGACAACCATGAAGAAATGGACAAATTCTTGGAAGGTACAATTTTCCAAGACTGAACCAGGAAGAATTAGAAAATATAAACAGACCTATCACAAGTAATAAAATTGAAACTAATTTAAAATCTTCCAACAAACAAAAATCCAGGACCAGATGGCTTCAGAGGCAAATTCTATCAAACATTTAGAGAAGAGCTAACACTGATCCTTCTCAAACTTTTCCAAAAAATTGCAGAGGGAGTAACACTCCCAAATTCATTCTACGAATCCACCATCACCCTGATACCAAAACCAGAAAAAGATATCACAAAAAAAGAAAATTGTAGACCAATATAACTGATGAACATAGATGCAAAAATCCTGAACAAAATACTAGCAAACAGAATCAAACATATTAAAAGGATCATTCACCATGATGAAGTGGGATTTATCCCAGGGATGCAAGGATTCTTCAGTATATGCAAACTAATCAATGTGATACACCACATTAACAAATTAAGGGGAAAAAAACATATGATCATCTCAATAGATGCACGGAAAGCTTGTGACAAAATTCAACACCGATTTATGATAAAAACTCTCTAGAAAATGGGCATACAGGGAACCTACCTCAACATAATAAAGGCCATATATGACAAACCCACAGCAGACATCATACTCAATGGTGAAAAACTGAAAGCATTTCCTCTAAGATCAGGAAGAAGACAAGGATGTCCACTCTCACCACTATTATTCAACATAGTTTTGCAAATCCTAGCCATGGCAATCAGAGAAGAAAAAGAAATAAGAGGAATCCAAATTGGAAAAGAAGTAAAACTGTCACTTTGCAGATGACATGATACTATACATAGAAAATCCTAAAGATACCACCAGAAAACTACTAGAACTAATCAATGAATTTGGTAAGATTGCAGGATACAAAATTAATGCACAGAAATCTCTGGCGTTCCTATACACCAGCAACAAAAAATCAGAAAGAGAAATTAAGGAAACAATCCTATTTACCATCACAACAAAAAGAATAAAATACCTAGGAATAAACCTACCTAAGGAGGCAAAAGAACTGTAGTCAGAAGACTATAAAACACTGATGAAACAAATCAAAGATCATAAATAGAGGGAGAAATATACCATGTTCTTGGATTGGAAGAATCAATATTGTGAAAATGATTATACTACCCAAAACAATCCACAGATTCAATGCAATCCCTATCAAACTATCAATGGCATTCTTCACAGAATTAGAACAAAAAATTTTACAATTTGTATGGAAACACAAAAGACCCTCAAGAGCCAAAGCAATCTTGAGAGAAAAAAATGGAGCTGGCGGAATCAGACTTCCTGATTTCAGACTATACTACAAAGCTACAGTAATCAAGACAATATGGTACTGACACAAAAACAGAAATATAGATCATTGGTACAGGATAGAAATCCCAGAGATGAACCCATGCACCTGTGGTCAACTAATCTATGACAAAGGAGGCAAGGATATACAATGGAGAAAAGATAGTCTCTTCAGTAAAGGTGCTGGGGAAAATGGACAGCTACATGTAAAAGAATGACATTAGAACACTCCCTAACACCATGCACAAAAATAAAAATAAACTCCAAATGTTAAAGAGCTAAATGTAAGACTGGACACTATAAAACTCTTAGAGGAAAAACACTCTGACATAAACCACAGCAAGATCTTTTTTGACCCACCTCCTAGAGTAATGGAAATAAAAACAAAAATAAATAAATGGGACCTAAATAAACTTCAAAGCTTTTGCACAGCAAAGGAAACCATAAACAAGACGAAAAGACAGTCCTCAGAATGGGAGAAAATATTTACAAATAAAACAATGGACAAAGGATTAATCTCCAAAATATACAAACAGTGCATGGAGCTAAATATCAAAAAAACAACTCAATTAAAAAATGGGCAGAAGACCTAAGTAGACATTTCCCCAAAGAAGACACACAGATGGCCAAGAGGCGCATGAAAACTGCTCAACAGCACTAACTATCAGAGAAATGCACATCACAACTGTAATGACGTGTTACCTCACACCGGTCAGAATGGCCATTATCAAAAAATCTAGAAAAAATAATTGCTGGAAAGGGTGTGGTGAAAAGGGAACCCTCCTGCACTGTTGGTGGGAATGTAAGTTGATATAACCACTATGGAGAATTGTGTGGAGGTTCCTTAAAAAACTAAAAATAGAACTACCATATGACCCAGCAATCCCACTACTGGGCGTATACCCTGAGAAAACCATAATTCAAAAAGAGACATGTACCACAATGTTCACTGCAGCACTATTTACAATAGCCAAGGCATGGAACCAACCTAAATGTCCATCGACAGATGAATGGATAAAGAAGATGTGGCACATATATACAATGGAATATTAGACTTACAAAGAAATGAAATTGAGTTATTTGTAGTGAGCTGGATGGACCTAGAGTCTGTCGTACAGATTGAAGTAAGTTGGAAAGAGTAAAACAAATAGCATATGGTAACACATATATATGGAATCTTAAAAAAAGAAATGGTATTGATGAATCTAGTGGCAGGGCAGGAATAAACACATAGACATATAGAATGGACTTGAGGACACAGGGTGGGGAGGGGGAAGCTGGGGCGAAGTGAGATAGCATCGACATATATACACTACTGAATGTAAAATAGTTAACTAGTGGGAAGCAGCAGCATAGCACAGGGTGATCAGCTCGGTGCTTTGCAATGACCTAGAGGTGTGGGATAGGGAGGGTGGGAGGGAGGCTCAAGAGTGAGGGGATATGGGGATATATGTAGGCATATGGCTGATTCACTTTGTTGTACAACAGAAACTAACACAGTATTGTGAAGCAGTTATACTCCAATAAAGATCTATTTAAAAAAAAAACAATCAAAAAATGGGCAGAAGACCTAAATAGACATTTCTCCAAAGAAGACATACAGATGGCCAAGAAGCACATGAAAAGATGCTCAACATCACTAATTATTAGAGAAATGCAAATCAAAACCACAATGAGGTACCACCTCACACCCGTTAGAATGGGTATCATCAGAAGATCTACAAACAACAAATGCTGGAGAGGGTGTGGAGAAAAGGGAACCCTCTTGCACTTTTGGTGGGAATGTAAATTGATACAGCCACTATGGAGAACAGTATGGAGGTTCCTTAAAAAACTAAAAATAGAATTACCATACAAACCAGCAATCCCACTACTGGGCATATACCCAGAGAAAACCATAATTCAAAAAGACACATGCACCCCAGTGTTTACTACAGCACTGTTTACAATAGCAAGGTCATGGAAGCAACCTAAATGCCCATTGACAGATGAATGGATAAAGAAGATGTGGCACATATATACAATGGAATATTACTCAGCCATAAAAAGGAACGAAATTGGGTCCTTTGTAGAGATGTGGATGGACCTAGAGACTGTCATACAGAGTGAAGTAAGCCAGAAAGAGAAAAACAAATACCATATATTAACACACATATGTGGAATCTAGAAAAATGGTACAGATGAACCGGTTTGCAAGGCAGAAATAGAGACACAGATGTAGGGAAAAACTATACGGACACCAAGGGGGGAAAGGGGGGGGTGGGTGGTGGGATGAGTTGGGAGATTGGGATTGACATACATACACAAATATGTATAAAATAGGTAACTAATAAGAACCTGCTGTATAAAAAATAAGTGAAATTCAAAAATTAAAAAAAAAAGGGTTTTCAGAGGTGAAATCAGTGGCTTGTTAGCCAGCTTAATGAGTGCTAGAAACAGGCACTTGTTGATGAAATTGATGGCATTGAGAGTGTGTAGCTTGGCTAAAACATTTTAGAGACACTCCCTCCCCTGGCATGAAGAGGGTGTAAGACTCCATGAGCTCTCGGATGGCAGTCCAGGCTGCTTCCTCTGCATCTGCATCTGGCCACCGATGCAGGGCGATTCTGGTTGCCTGTAGGGGACTCTAACTATCACAGAATGTGGCTCTGGAATATTCTTATCTCTGTCTAATATTTATTGAATTTAATAATTTAATTTAGGGACTTCCCTGGTGGCGCAGTGGTTATGAATCCGCCTGCCAATGCAGGGGACACGGGTTCGATCCCTGGTCAGGGAAGATCGGACATGCTGCAGAGCAACTAAGCCCGTGTGCCACAACTACTGAAGCCTGCATGCCTAGAGCCCATGCTCCAGAACAAGAGAAGCCACCGCAATGAGGAGCCCGCGCACCGCAACGAAGAGTGGCCCCCGCTCGCTGCAACTAGAGAAAGCCTGCGTGCAGCAACGATGGCCCAATGCAAACAAAAAAATTTTTTTAATTAAAAAAAATAATGTGTTGCATGAACTGTTTGGGGCCTGCTTGCTTATAATGGTTGCTTAATAAATGTCATTGTGGGGACACAATTCTGTCCACGACTTGCTTTCATTGTAGGCTGGTAGCAAGACTGTGGGAAAGCTGCAAATCCTCACACAATCCCACAAAAATGAACCTCATTTGTGCATTTCAGATTGGCTTAGGTTTCTTTGCACTAATGACCGTAGGAATCAGTGAGCCTGTGACCAGTCCTCCTTACTCCCAGGCCATTGCTCTGTCCCCGCCAGTTGGGGAGGGGCCAAAATGCAGCTCTGCCACCTCCTTGAAGGCATCTTCCCTCCAGCCCCACGACTGGGGACTGGGCCACTGGCCAGAAGCCATTTGTGTAGCAAATAGGAAGGCTCGGGGAGAGCAGTGCAAGGGTGGAAAATGCCTTGGGGTTCCTGAATTTCATGAGAGAGATCTGTGTTTGAGAAGTGTCTTCTCTGGGTTTCTGTGGTCACCGAAGGCCTTCCAGAGCTACCCCTCCATAACCCAAACCCCAGGCACAGGCCATCGTCTGTCCTCCTTAGCTTGTCTGGGAATTTCCTGCTCTCCAAAGCCTTTGAGGGTCAGGGAGGCAGGAAGTCCAGAGAGGAGGAGAAGGGAACAAATCTACTTCTCACCAACGCCCCCCATGCCCACCTAGATCAATAGCAGATCCAGAGATCTGCTGGTGGAGACAGCGATCCTGCTGGACACTCCGAGAAGTGCAGCTTTGGGTAGGTGTCCAGGAGGAGCTGAGACTTTGGAAAGATGTGCTGTTCCAGAAAACACTTCCACTCCAAGACTCAGAGGGCCTGGTAGAAATGCCTGGTGCCCAGGTTGTGAATTTGGAGTTGTCCCTCCACCTGGCACACTCCCTAAGGCTCCTCCAAGCTGCACGGAAAATGTCACCTCCTGCATCCATCTCATCTGGGTCCAAGCTCTAGTCCAGATGGGGCTGAGCTGGATGGCCGCCCTTGGGCTCCTTCTATGGGAGGGACACTGGGGAAGCTGGCTGGGCCTCCTACAAGGACGATGCTCCCTTTTCCCTTTGAGGAGACACTGCCGGGAGGCCCTCTGTCCCCTCCTCAGGTGGTCTCAGGAGAGCTAGGCCAGGTGCCCACAGTCACGCCTTGATGACACCTCTTTATATTGGCTTTCCTCCTGCCCCATCTCACTTCTCTAATCCCTCCCTAACCCTAACCCTTCCCAGATAAACCCCTTGCAGACAAATCCCTGCCTCAAGCTCTGCTCTCGGGGACTTGGGCTGAGACCCTCCTCATGGAGGCTTTCCTTGACCCCCTCAGAGCAGGCTGGGGCACCCCCATACACTGGCCATCCCCTGCATTCCCTTGCAGAAGATCCGTCATCCTTGTGTTACTGGGCAAGAGCCTGCTGCCCAACACACATAGAAACCAACACTGTGGCACCAGCTTCTGACGAAAGAGAGCTTTATTGTCAGGTCGACCAGCAAGGAGACAGGAGGCAAGGCTCTCAGATCTGTCTCCCTGATCGAGGGTTAGGGGAATTTCAAATTTGGAAGCCGACTCGCTAATGGATCCATAAAGGTACTTGTGCTGCTGGAAGCCAGATTTTCCTTATTGAAGGACTTCTTGCTTTATAAAGGGCTCCAGTGGCAACATTTCTATGCTTTGAGTTCTGCAGACTGAAGAGTTTTGGATCTGGGGTCATCCTGGAGGCTTGGGCTCCCGTCTTGCACATGCACATTGCTGTTTCTGCAAAATAACTCAAGGTTTGATCAATCAACAACCTATTTAAGGAGGCAAAACCAGTTTAAGCTGGTGCTGTTTCACTTTTGTGTAGTTATTTATTCATGTCTCTCTCCCAGCTAGAAAATAAACTCCACAGGCCAAGAGGAGTCTGTCCTGTTAACCACTTTATGGCCAGAACACATAGGAAGTACTCGTTAAATATTTGTTGAGTGAATGATTGATGGATGGGAAGCAGATGAAGAGGATATAGTTAGTATCACACACCGGCTCTGCCTCACTGAGAGTCTCCCTGCTGAGTTTTCTCCCCTGCAAGGGAACAAGGCCTCACGGGGCTGTCCTGGGGGAAGGAGACCTTAGGCCCTTGGAACGTGGGAAGGGGCTGAGCAGAAGGAAATGATGACCACGACCTCCAAAAGAATTCGGACCTTCTCAGACCTGCTTTGGAGATTTGGAGGAGCAGGAATTAGCACTTAATGAGCATCTGCTGTGTGCCAAGCACTCAGTGGACCTTGTCAAGTGCGCATGTATCCTGCCACACTCCCTGGAGCCTGGGGAGAGGTGTGATAGGAAGGCACGGCTCTGCTCATGCTGGCGGACTCACTGTTGGGTCAGAAAACTACACCAGGCCCCTCTTCAACAACAAGAATAGAAGACACCCCATTTATCTGGGAATGGGAAGACCATTGTTATCCCCATTTGACAGATGGGGAAACCTAGAGTCACAGCTTGAAGTCACTCGCGGTTTAAAATGAATGAGATGGATGCAAGCCCAGGTCTGTCTGATATCAAAGCCCAGAGGTCTTGCCGCTCCCTGGAGCAGCCCCCTGAGCCCTGTTTCTGGACAGCCAGAGGAAAGCAAGGAAGCCAGGAATCCTGATTACTTCCTGGCACCCGGGGCTGTGCCTTCCTGTCCATTTGCAGAATGCAGATGAGAAGGGTGAGGGTGAGTCCGCAGAACAGTAAAGAAACACCAACATTCCCTTAATGGCCAGCAGTCAATCCGCCCTGAGCCAAATTTCCACTCCCATGGCAACGTCAACACAAAGGCAAACCAGGAAGCCCTGTCCGGTGGGGTGGGAGTGGGGGGCGGGCGTTGAGCCTCAGCCAGAGGGTGGCCTGGGGGCTGGGCCCCATGTGTCATCAGGGGACTCCTGCAAGATCAGCACAGCACCCCCATTTTCCAGAGGAGGAAAGTGAGGCTCAGAGAGGGGGTGCCCTTGCCCAGTTTCACACGGCTGGTCTGTGACTGAATTAGGCTTCAACACGCAGTCTGAACCGAAAGTCCACATTCTTTCCAGTTGTCACGTTGGCCCTGCTAGGAAGGGAATCATTTTTAAAGTGAAAAAGAGGTTGCCGTAGCAGTATAGAATTCAGTTGCATTCCTGTAACTGATTAAAGCTACATTATACTGCTGTGATTGGTAGACAGGGGGATTAAGAACAGAGAATCCTTAACCATTGTCATCCCACCCAGGCCATGTCTGTGTCCTACCATTCTAGAACCTGTGGTCAGCTTCAAATCGTTTTATTTTTTTTACGTCTGTTACCTTATTGGTGCTACTAAACCATCTGTGAAGTGGGGTCTAGCCCCATTTTACAGAGGAGGAAATTGAGGCCCAAAGAGCTTAAGCGAGTTTTTCAAGGTTACATGGCTAGGAAGTGGTGGAGACAGGATTTGAACCCAGACTGAATCCCAGGCCCATTCTTGTAAGCACTGTGCTTTGCTGGGCTGTTAAAACAAAACAAAACAAAATTCACCTGAGTAAATGTAAAGCTCTTATTGCCTTTATTCAATTATTCACGAATCGTCAGCATCCCAATTAGCAAAAAGGAAGGAGCTCTCAGGAGCTGTACAAAGTGAAAGACTTTTATAGGCAGAAGGGTGTGGGACAAGGAAGTTACACCGCGGAAGAGCTGTTTGTTTGTGGCAAGGTCACCTTTCTTGAGGGGACAGCTGGCTTCTATCAGACAGATTACCTGACTTGTGCTAGCCAGGTAATTCCAGATTGGCTGGTTTAAGACTCCATGCCTGGGGAAGGCTGAAACTGGAATTAAGTTAGGTGTTAAGTCTTGGTTTGGTAACGTGGAACTTAGCACAAGTGACTCCATTTGGGTCTGCTTCTTCTTTTTTAACAGGGCTCTGTGTAAAGTGCTTTGCAATCATTACTTCACTTAATCCTGGTGATAATCTTGCAATATAGGGGGAATTATTTAATCCCACTTTACAGTTAAGGCAACAGAAATGGGGAGAGGAAGACACTTGCCCACGTCACATGGCAAGTAGTATCTGTCCCCGAGAAAAGTCCCAGAGACACACCCCTTGATTCTCCTGGAAAATGACAGCCATGTTCCTCCACCATGGTGCTGGGCTTGCCTACTTGTCCTGGAGCTGGACAGATGGGAATTGTGGACAAACCTGTGGAAGCTGCCAGACTTGCCATGGATCTGGGGTGGGGGTGTGGGGAGGCTTCAGTAACTTAGCAGTTCAGTTAGTAGGTGCGCCTTGGAGTCTTCTCAGCCATCAACTATAGGAAGGGAAAAGAAACTCAGCCTGACCCATCGCCATTCTCCCATTGTCTTTTCACTGGATCCTTGAACCTTCCCAGTGGGAATGACTCTCCCCATCTTGCAAAGGAAGAAACGCAGGCTCAAAGAAGGAAAATGACTCACCTAAGCCCATACAGCTAGTTGAGCAGGGATCCCAACTCAGGGCTGTCCAGCAAGCTGGGTTTCTCCCTCTGCTCTGGACACCGCAAATCTTGAAGCTCCATTCATGAGGGTCTCCTAAGGCCCTGAAAAGTTAAAGAAAACATCAGTTACCGGCTTCCCTGGTGGCGCAGTGGTTAAGAATCCACCTGCCAATGCAGGGAACATGGGTTCGAGCCCTGGTCTGGGAAGATCCCACATGCCGCGGAGCAACTGAGCCCGTGTGCCACAACTGCTGAGCCCGCATGCCACAGCCACTGAAGACCCCGTGCTCCGCAACAAGAGAAGCCTCCGTGATGAGAAGCCTGCGCACCACAACAGAGTAGCCCCTGCTTGCCGCAACTAGAGAAAGCCCGCGCACAGCAACGAAGACCCAATGCAGCCAAAAATAAATAAATTTAATAAATTTAATTTAAATTAAATTAAATTTAAAATTTTAAATAAATTTAATTTAATAAATAAATTTAATAAATTTATTTAAAAACAAAACAACACATCAGTCACCTACTTGGGGCCTTTCTCTTCCTTTTTTCTTGCTGTTTGACCCTTACCAGGCTCAGTGCCAAGCTAGGTCTGTACACCAAGGCTGTCTTTGCCCAGCCCTATGCCCTCCAGACAACAGGAACCTTGCCCTTTCTAGATGGAACCGTGGGGAGAGCAAAGCAGATAGACGAGGCCAGGCACCAGAGGCTTGAAAGGCTTACAGCTCTTGCCAAGGAAAATGTCAGACTTTAGAGGGAGAAAATTGTGTTTCACACACTCCAGACCGAATTCCCATTTCTTTGCCATTACATGCCGAAAAGATGTGTCCATTTAGGATGTAAAAGATTGATTTTTTCACATTTGTTTAAGAGATACAGTGAGATATGGAGTTGAATAAAAAAAAGAGCCTCTATTGGCCAGAGAAGAAGAAGACTTGGTTTGGATCTTATTTGTGCCTTTACAAAGCTGTGGGACCTTGGGCTAGTCACCTTCCTTCCCTGGGCCTCATGTACAAAATAAGAAAATAGAAACAGATGATCTCTAGGGTTCCCTCTACTCAGCCCTGACATTTTGTTCATTGAAATTCAACATGACCGATGTCTGTTTTGTTCAAAATAAGTTGGCCTCTGTCCATCAGCTGGAGACTGGGTAAATGCATTAAGGTTCAGTCATATAATGGAATGTTATTCAGCAATAAGAAAGAATGGCTGCCGGTAAATGCAGCATCGTAGATGAACCTCAGAAATATTATCTCGAGTGAAAGAAACTAGACACAAAAGACTACAGATTGTAAGAGTCCATTATACAAAGTTAAAAACAGACAAAACTTAATTGTAGTGATAATAGAGGGGTTGCTTTGTGAGTGTGGAGGGGTGGTGGTTATCGACTGTGAGGGGGCATGGGGAACTTTTGGGGGGGATGAAAGTGTTCAACACCTTGATCTGGGTGGGGGTTACAGCAGTATGAGCAGAGGTGAAAACTCATCAAGCTGTACACCTAAGATTTATGCACTTTTCTGTACTTTAATAACAACTCAATAAAACACTATTAATATATAATTATACAAATCTTAATACACAAATACTATGTATGTGTATATACATATATATAATCATATATGTGTGTATATTGCTTCTAGAACTGTCCACAATAAAAACCACTGGAAGTGTCCAAATGCCAAGTTTTCACAAAACAATTAACGAAGTATACCCCTGGGTGTGCTCGTGCTCTAAAAGGAAGAAAAACGGTCTGATCCTTTTTGATAAGAAATTGGTCATATTCTCGGTATGACCAAGCTTTGGAAAATGCCAGTTTGTCAAAGAGACGAGAGAAGAGAAAACTTCAGGTTTGAGGAAGTCTGCTTAAGGCTCAGGGGAGCCCACTCAGCAAGTCATGGTGGGAATGGGGCTGGGAGACTTGTTTTCCAGATGTGGCCGAATCACCACCAAACCCCGCCTTTCTCAAATCCCTTAAGGGGAAGCGATGTGATTGGTCCAGGCCCTGCCCAGGTGCAGGCCTCTGAGCACCTCCAAGGACCATCTGCTCATCACCCCCAGGCCGAGCCCCACCCTGAGGCACAGTCAGTTCTCATCTGAGAAACCACAGCAGCTGCCTCGGTGGTGTCCTGGCGGCTGCTCTTGCCCCAGTGTATGAATCGGTTCAGGCTGCCGTGACAGAGGGCCACAGGCCGGAGGGCTTAACCTACGGAAATGTATCTCCTCACTCTTCTGCAGGTTGGAAGTCCAAGATCAAGGTGCTGAAGCCTCTCTCCTTCCTTGTGCGTGACTGTCTTCTCCGTGTGTGTATGTGTGTCCAAATTTCCTCTTCTTATAAGGACACCAGAAATCTTAGATTAGGGGCCGCCCGTGTGAGCTGATTTTAACTGAATCACCTCTTTAAAAGCCCTATCTCCAAATGCAGTCACATTATGAGGTACTGGGGTTAGGACTTCAGCATACGGGTTTTTTAATTTTTTGGTTGCACCGGGTCTTAGTTGCAGCTTGCCAGCTCCTTAGTTGTAGCAGGCGGGCTCCTTAGTTGTAGCAGGCGGGCTCCTTAGTTGTGGCAGGTGGGCTCCTTAGTTGTGGCTCGCCAGCTCCTTAGTTGCGGTATGCAGGCTCCTTAGTTGTGGCATGCGTGTGGGATCTAGTTCCCTGACCAGGGATTGAACCCAGGCTCCCTGCATTGGGAGCGTGGGATCTTAACTACTGCACCACCAGGGAAGTCCCCAGCATATGGGTTTTAAGGGGACACGATTTAGCCCATAACACCCATCAAGGACACTTTCTATCCAGTTGCCAAAGGGAGCTTTCCAAAGCACAAATGTGATTGTGTTGCTTCCCACTCAGAAGCATTCCATGTCTCCCCTCAATCCTCAGGATACATTTCAAATTTCTCACCCTGGCTCAAGGCCCAACGGTGGTCTGGCCCTGCCTCCTGCACCCTCCTCATCTCTCACCATTCTCCCTCGTGGTCTACTCCCGCCTCCTTGTTGCCCCCCCCGCCCCGCCCTGGGGCCTTTGCACAAGCAGTCCTTTTGTCTAATGTGTCCATGTGTCTTGAGGAACTCATCTCTGACTGATTCTCACCCCTGCACATGGCTCAAAAAATGAGAAGCCTGTATTAATTCCGCCCCTCTCCCCCAAACCCCTTTATAATTCTCAGTGTGGATTCTGATACTTCCAGGAACTTTTGTGTTTCAGTGCCTCAGACAGAACTTTCCAGGCCTATGGAAGGGCCCTCACCTGTGCCAGACTGCAAATGTGGGGATGGGAGGGGGTCCATGGAGGGAGGCAGCGGCAGAGGCAGAGATCTGACTGGGGAGGAAGGGGCAGGAAGGGAAGGGAGGGTTTCTCAGCGTTGTTGGTTTTGCAAAGCAGGAAGACAGGGAGTGTCTTTATGGTTCCAGAATGCCTGGGGAGGCTGGAGAGACCACCCAGAGAGCTTGAGACAGGAGGGTTTCCATGGCCAGGTATGTGGCTGGTGGTGAGGGAAACTTTTGGAGTCAACAGGGGCTGGTCAATGGAGCACAGAGAAGCAGGCTAAACAGCTGCTAAGGAGAGCAGAAGAATAAATGGCCACAGTAGCCTCTCAGTGAGCTGAAGAACAGGCCCCATCCCTGTTTCCCATCCCTGTTTTCCCACTGTCACAGAAAGCCCCCATCCTTGATTCTTGTTTGAGCCTAAAACAGAGTAGCCCACAAAACCATGCCTGAGACTGAGTGCTTGCCAATCGGGTGAGTGTGGGCAGAGGGACACCCTTACGCGATTGAGACAAATAAGATAATGTGATGTTTTGTGTGTCCATATGTTGTGGAGCAAATTGGTGCCTACCTGTGATGGTCAGTTTTGTATGTCAGTTTGGCTGGACCACAGATATTTGGTCGAACATTATTCTGGATGTTTGCATTTTTTGGATGAGATCAACATTTAAATTGGTGAACTCTGAGTAAAGCAGATTGCCCTCCATAGTGGGGGTGGGCCTCATCCAATCAGTTGAAGGCCTTCATAAAATAAAGACTGACCTCCACCAAGCAAGAAGGAATTCTGCCAGCAGTTGGCCCTTGGACTCAAACTGCAATTCTTCCCTGGGCCTCTAGCCTGCAGGCCTACTTTGCAGATTTTAGAATTATCAAACCTGCACAATTATGTGAGCTGATTCCTTGAAATAAACCTCTCTATATACATATGTACACATTCTGTTTGTTCTGTTTCTCTGGAGAAACGTAACTAATACACCACCATATACTTTTTAGCATGCCCCAGGCCACACTGCTCCTATTCTGGTCAATTCTGCTCATCCTTTTAGGTCTCTGCTTAAATGGCATTTCCTGCAGGAAGTCTTCCCTGACCACCATCAGCCCCACTCCCAAGATGTGTTAGGTGCCTCCTCTTTGTTGCCATAGAAATCTGTCTGACCTTTGTTGTAGTGCTCATCAAACTGAGCTTTAATTTTTCCATTACAGAGATTTTCAAAGTGGGTATTAATTATCTGTGTCCCCACGTAGATTATGAGCAGAAATTGTGTTTTACTAATAGGACCTGGCACATAGCTGTTGAAGGATGAATGAATGAATGAATGAAAAGAATAAGAATATATGTGAATGCTTATATGAGTTCCTGTTGCTGCTGTAACAAATGTTACAAAGCAAAATTCAACTGAGTAAATTTTAAAGATCTTACTTGCTTTATTCAATAGTTCATGAATTGGGCAGCATCCCATCTAGCAGATAAAAGGGAGCTCCAAGGAGCTGTATGAAATGAAAGATCTTATAGGCAGAAAGGGGTTGGACAGGGGAGTTATACTAACAAAAAGTGGACTGCTTATGGCAAGGTCATCTTCCTAGAGAGAATGGCAGTCGTCTGTCAAGCAGATGACCTCACTAGTGCTGACCAGGTAATTCCTGACTGACTGGTTTAAGTTTCCATTCCTGGGAAAGGCTGAAACTATAACAAAGTTAGGTATTAAGTCTCAATTTGGTTATGTGGTGCTTAGTATAAGTGACCCCATTTGGGGCCTGTTGTCTCTTTTTTAACAATATCCCCCTTTTGGTCAAGCTCTCAGTCTAACAGAGATGCTATCAAAATGTAGGCCATTAACGCTACTCCCAGCTACCTCTCCGGAGTTCTCACAGTTTTTCCTGACCCTCTGTGTGGTATTTACAGGTCATGACATCTTTCTGCTGGATCTCTGTGGTATTCACAGGTCACAAGTGCAGTCTTTCTCTTCATTTCTTCATTCCTTTGGTTGGTCATTCTCTTCATTCCTTTTCTGACATTCTGGGCTTAGGGAGATCATTTGTTTGGTGACTGGCAGTTGCAAACATGAATTTAAAGCTTCTGAGAGAATACAGTACACCAGGGGAACTACTATGATTATTATAAGCAGGATGATTCTCAATGTCTGGAGTGCATTTCAGAGCCATGTTCCCCGAGACCCAAACCAATCAGAATCAAATAAGTCAAAGAAAGGAGTCAATTTCTTAAGCCAAGTGCCTTGTTCAGTGATTTTATGTAGCTGAGTTTCAATTTCTTCAGAAGTATTAATCCAGTTTCAGCAAGTGGTGTTGGCCATTGCCCAAGCACCTCCTTGCTCAGCTAGAAGATGATCAAGGGCTAGCCTGTTAGCAAGAACAGCTGTGGCCAGAGAATTTAAGAATTTTTGTGGGGCAGCTATTGCTTTAGCTGCAGATTCTACAAAATCTTCAAAAGTTAAGGAGAGGTTTCTGATCATAGCTTTGTTTGCATTTACTCTGAGCAAGGGGAGGAGTGATCTACCAAAGGAAGCTAATTTTGAATCACGAATGCCTCCTGGTAATTGCCGTTTGAGTCTGTGGCTCAGGCCTAGAAAGTGACAGCCAGGTCAGTAAAATTTAAGAGTCGGTAGACTACACAGGAGGTTTTATTCTACTTACCTGTGCCTTGGGTTCCTTTCCTTATACACAGCCTGGATGCAAGGTTCTCTGGGTTTGAGGTTGTTAACCAGAGACAAGGAAATGGACTCCCAAGGTCAGAGAGTCTGACACAATAGAGACAGGGATGAGTTTTGCTTTTTGTGGTTTTTTTTTTTTTTTGAGAAACTGAGGTGTTGGAAATCAGGAAGACATTTGTGACAGGCAGAAAGAATTACAGTATCACCAGCATCAAAGCAAATCCAACAGTCAGTTTATCCTCATTTACAGTGGCCTGAGATATGTGAACAGTAAACTTTTCAGGCCAGAGCAAGGAAAAAGGTGGACAAAAGAATCATAAAGAGCCTCATGGTGTAAGAATTAAGAAAAGAATGGTCAGAAAGGGAAGGAGGAATGGAAGGAAACGTGCTTGATCCCCTTGATCTGATGTTTTGGGAGGAAGCAGTCTACCTCAGTGTTGACTGCTTCTCTTCCTAGTCAATTTGATTTTGAGGTCTCTGGCATTTACACAAGACCAGATGTCAGATGGGGTCTTCTTCAGCTGTGAAATATGTCCCAAAGTTTCAACACCTCGTAATTTGGCTGTAGTGTCAGGGGTCAAGAATACTTGGTAGGGTCCTTTCCATGAATCTCACTTTTACAAAAGCATCAGAGTAGGACAATAACTGTCTGTAAATGACAAAAGATTTTAATAATGGCGATAGTTAAAGATCTGATTAGAGTTCATTATAATGCAATAGAAATTTGGTTATTTCTGAGACATACAATATTGTAAGATAACTAGAATTATGACTGATAACATTCCAGGACACGTCAGAATTTTAGGAATTTCAAATAATTTCTGGAACACTTATAACTTATACCTTTATGAGTACATCATAAAGAAGGCTTGGTATTACTTTTTATTTAACAATGCTTCCCATATAATTTAACATATTAAATAAGCCTAATTAGCTCAACATCTTCTTTTTTATCAATATAAGGAGAGAGAACACATCTTCTGAGATGTTCCAGGGGTCCTCTGGAAAAATCCCTAAGTTACTTCTAAGTCAAAAAGACTTCATTTGGAATTTGACAAAGTTGGTAAATAAATATAGAAAGTTTTTGACCCTTGACTAGATAAAGATCGTCATGAAACAACGCTTAGATGTTTAACTAAAGTGACAGTGAAAGATTTCCAAGGCATATACAAAAGGTTACATAGTTGTAAGCAAAACTTAGCTCTTTTACAATTGAGAAAACTCAGTTTTCTTAAATATTCAAAGACCTAAGACAACATGAAGCACAGGAAATTATTTTGGTAAGACATAAATCTTTGCTTTCTAGGCAGATTACTCAAAAGGTAAAGAAAAACCTTTCACAATATCATTCTTATCAAAAGCAGACCAAAAGTCAGAAAAAAAACAAAACAACTTTGAAAGAGAAAACCAAATTCTGATTTTGTACCAGTGTACTTTTGATATAAAAACTCCCTTTTTTAATTAATTCATTCCAGTCTTAGCTTGACCATGCATAAAATTCCTTTCCTAAGATTCCTTTTCCACAAAACTTCCACAAGTTTTTTTCTAATACCCCTTCAGATTTTGTCCTATGTTTTTACTCTTTCTCATCCTGGATCAGTCATTTTGCTTTCTTTACCTAATTTCCACAAACACTTGTTTCCTTTCATCCTTATTATTTCTAAGTAGCTTTAAGTACATATATTGATTAGAATTCTTAAGTCTAAGAACCTTTAATTTCTAGGGAAAACTAAGAAGTAAGCAATTGTAGACTGTCTCTTACACTAGCGTTCTTTAGATTGGCAAATGGATGAATACGTGAATTACCTCTAGAAGCATATGCTTCCTCACAGTACAATTTTTTAAATGTGGAAGAAGACATGTTTACGGGTAGACCCAAATAGCTTTAGTTCCTCTGAGAAAAAGCTAAAAGTGGATAAATCTGTATTCAGTAATGAATGCGCTGTATTTGGAAATGATCTAGATTTTCAATGAATTTCCATCATTTAAGTTAACTTATCAAAACTTTAAAGTTTCAGTTTATAAAACTACTTGGCAAACTATTTTTTAGTAGACATACTTTTACACATAGTTATTGCTGAAAGTTCACCTGAAAACTTTTATCTCATTTATATCTGTCTACATCAGTTGTTCTTAACAATTATGTTTTAACTATCCACGAAAACTTCTCGGGACGTTGGACAAAGTCTGCTGTCATCCCAAGCTATTTTTCTTGCTGACAAATTCTGTAACAAAGATAACATGAGCTTATTTGACTTTAGTAAACTTAAGTAGAGTAAAAGCTTTATATTTGGTGCTGATAAGTCTAAAGACAGGCCTCTTTTAATTAAACCAAAAAATTTAAACTAGCTTTTATTTACTAAAGATTTATCCTAAATCATGTTAAGTTGAAAAGCATTTGGGTTAATTTCTATATTTTTGAGAGTCTAGAAGCATGTATTTTCCTTTAAGTGAATTAAAGTTCTTTTACAAATTGCTCTTAGCAATGCCACGCAAAGGTAGAAAAATATCACACAGCTACAACATACATTCATAGACATACACAAACATTTAGACAAATGCAAGCAGAGATCTTATAGCTTTAACTTCACATTTTTAGCTGTGAAATGGGTATGATAATGCAAAACTCACTGGCTTATAAAAGAACAGATGGATTCAAACTTTTTTTTTTTTTGGCAGTTGGAATAAGTTAAGTTTACCTGCTAGGATGGCTAAAGGTTTTTTTATTAATATTTTTAGAGAAGACACTTAAGATTTGTATTCATCCTTGGCAAGTCATCTTATGGAAGCTGTGGACTAGATTTTGGGCAAGGGAGCTTCTCTGGCAGTTTGTATTTGTATTTTTTTTAAAAAAGATTTATTTATTCATTTATTTTTGGCTGCATTGGGTTTTAGTTGTGGCATGCGAGATCTTTATTGAGTCATGTGGGATCTTTTGTTGTGGTGCGTGGGCTCTTCGTTGTGGCGCACAGGCTTCTCTCTAGTTGTGGCGTGTGGGTTTTCTCTTCTCTAGTTGTAGTGCACAGACTCCAGGGCACATGGGCTCTGTAGTTTGCAGCCTGCAGGCTCTAGTTGGGGTGCGCCAACTCAGTAGCTGTGGTGTGCAGGCTCAGTAGTTGTGGCACGTGAGCTTAGTTGCCCTGCAGCATGTTAGTTCCTTGACCAGGGATTGAACCTGCGTTCCCTGCATTGCTAGGTGGATTCTTTACCGCTGGACCACCAGGGAAGTCCCTGGCAGTTTGTAGTTTTAAAAATCCTCTTTCTTTCTTTTTTTCAATCTTAGGAATTGCAGATGGTAAGGATAAGTGGACTTTGAATTGTTTCCAGAGCTGCGTTTCTGGTTTTGCAAAAATTTGAAAGCCAAGGACTTTTAATTTTTCAAAGAATGGGCTGTAGCCTAAATGATATCTAGGGGCTGATCTCTCCTTCCAGCTATATTATCTTCAATTTGCTTCTTTATATCAGGGAGCCCTAAGATGGAAATTCAGTGAGTTCTATGTTCTGGGTATAGGGCTGTTTGTCTTTGGAATGTTTTAGTAAATTTTTCCATAAGGGCTTCAGAAGGTTTTACTTTCTCTCTAGATACATTTAGCTTAAGGGAAGACGCCTAAACAAAGTTCCTATCAGGCTCTGAATATTAGCTTCCAATTTGGCCAACTTCTGACAATAGAGCTACATTAAAAATCTTTTCAAATATCTTGCCAGGTTTCAGCTGGGACAAACAGTAAATATTTCTGGCAGTATTGAACAATCCCATGGATACAAGAGGCATCCTCAAAGAGGGTGCAAAATATAATACTCTCCCAAGGTCTAGAGCCACTCCCAAAGGTAGCCAAGAGAAAGAAGGACCTAGACACTTCCCTGGAGGGCTGGCAATGGACACTAGCCACAAACGTTCAACCCACATTTCTGTCTGGCCATATTTTGAGGCCCCCAGCCTGGCAGTCACCAAGCCAAGCTGTCAGGACACAAGAGAAGACAAACAAGAAGGTTACAGCTGTCCCTGGGAGAGAAAGGACCAATAACCAATGGGTCTGGATTTGCAAAGGGACAGTGTGAAGGTGTATTTTCCTCTTTCCACCAAGCACTACAGGCAGAGATTCAGGAGAGCTGCTTTTGGTAAGAATTCTCACCCTTCACTGGCTTCTGCCAGTTTTCCCAGGATCCCATCTGCAGGCTCCAGTATCTACCAGAATTTGGCATGGTTTTCCATTAATTTTAATTTTAGTTTCCCTTGGCTATTTAAGGGAATAGCATAGCAGTTTACCAGAAAATCCTTCAGAGACCCATCAACCCTGGGAGTGAACCATTTGGGAGTCCTCCTTCAATGGTAGGTATGTGGGGGCATTCAACTTGATGTGGAAGGATTTGCATAAAGCCTTTGAGGAAAATATTTTCCCACTGTCCCAGGTGATTACAAATGAGACATTGACCCACGGGCCAGCATTTTGATGATGGACCCCTAGCAGATTACAGCGGAGGACGCCCGGGTATTATTTTAGGTTTCTGGCCTTGGGGTGATTGCAGCTTGATGGACCTTTGTTTACAATCCTTTCAAAGTGCTCAGCTATAGTCACAAGTCCAGTCAGGCCAAGGGCCTCCCATCCTTTTTTCTGCCTTTTATCAAACCACCAACCTCAAGAGATAATCCATTGACAAATAAGGCAGCTAGAGCAGGTTGGGTGACATCATTTATCGTATGGAACCCAGAACGCCATAGGAAGAGATCTTCCAGATGGGCTTTAAAGTCCGCTACAGATTTATCTTCCTTTTGTTTGCATGTTTGACCGATCAGTGCAGGCAGGGAAGACTCTAGAAATAGCTTTTAAAAGATCAGTTGCTATTCTGCAAGCTTTTCCTCATCCATAAGGAGACCGTGTTGAAGACTGAGGATCTCAAATGTTATCCTTGGGTCGTGCCGTTCTGCTTCCCGCATCCGTTTTTGGGCTTCACCAGGTCCTACCAGCATGTGCACAAGCTGATAAAGACCTGGCAGCCTGGGGTCCTAGGCCTCAATAAGGGCTCTAAATTTTTCAGAAAACTTTTGGGGAATCCTCCCTTGGTTTAGAAAATTCTTTAATCCTTAGTTCGGTCCTTGACCAAGAAGTGAAGAGAATCACCTGCGCCCACAGGTGGTCTTATTTTATTTTATTTTTCTGTCATTTTAATGTAAGATTGAACAGACTGCTACAGCAACACTTGAGATTCCACAGAGAACTGCATGATTTTGCTATTAGAAGACATTTGTTGAAGTATTTGAACTTTACCTCTTTAAAAAAATGAATATGGTCCATCAACAACAGATGAATGAATAAAGAAGATGTGGTGTGTGCGTATGTGTGTATGTGTGTGTGTGTGTGTGTGTGTATATATATATATATATATATATATATATATATAAAATGTCTACAACAGAATAGCCATAAAATAGAATGAAATTCTCCCATTTGCAACAATGTGGATGGACCTAGAGAGTATTATACTTAGTGAAATAAGTCAGACAGAGAAAGACAAATACTGTATGTTATCACGTATATGTGGAATCTAAAAAATAAAACAAATGAATGAATATAACAAAACAAACTCACAGGTATAGAGAACAAGCTAGTGGTTACCAGTGGGGAGAGGGAAGTGGGGAGGGACAAAATAGGGTTAGGAGATTAAGAGGCACAAAATCCTATCTGTAAAATAAATAAGCTAGGGAATTGCCTGGCAGTCCAGTGGTTAGGACTCTGTGCTCTCACTGCCGAGGGCCTGGGTTCAGTCCCTGATCAGGGAATTAAGATCCCACAAGCCGTGCTGCGTGGCCATTAATTAATTAATTAATTAAGCTAAAAGGATATATTGTATAGCACTGGGAATATAGCCAATAATTTATAATAACTTGAAATGGAGTATAATATATAAAAATATTGAATCACTCACTATGTTGTATATCTGAAACTAATATAATATTGTAAATCAATATTGTAAAAATGGAAATATTTCAATTTTTAAAATGAAATGGAGGTTTCAAGTGTTGTTTTCAGCACACAAACGTTCACAACAACCTTCTAGATAACGTATTTTCTACTTTTCCAAAAAAGGTAATTCTCATTTACTAGAACCTCACCCACCACTGAAGAATTCAAAGCTCCTGAGCTCAAAAGTGATCAGAACGCACAGCTGAGTATAATTAGTAGTCCAAAGCTTGGCTTAAATATCTGAAGAACAGGAAACACCCAGTAATAAATATATCAGCATTGTTTCTAGGAGGCAATGACTCATAAACTAAAACCACCTAAGTCTGAAATTTTTTGTACTCAGTGTCTATTGGTATAAAGACTTCATTCTTAATGCTTCTTATGGCATCACAGGTTTTATAAATTAAACAATACATTTTTAGCGTTCCACAGTAATCATCACTTTCAAAAACTGTAATATACATCTGTATGTTACACAAACATATAATTCTCTACATAAGCATTTTGTCATATATCATCTCTTAGCCTCAAATAATACAAAAATCTTTACAGAACAAAACACCACAGAACTTTTGTATATTCCCTTTCCCCAGTTGTTAGCAGGTAGCACTGCTTTAAAAAGAAAGTGATGAAAAATCAGAAATTTTGCAACCAGTGTTTGACTTCAACTTTTTACTTTATCATCTTCTAGTACCACCATATCCTGCTGCTGTTCTGGGTCTGGTCTCTGAGCTTGAATATGCCAAAGAGCGACCTGTGCCTCCAAGAAGTGGTAAGCAGGGCTCTTCCACGTGCTGGAGTATGAGGGAGGGTGAGACGGGTGGTACCATGAGTCTGAGAAGGGTGTTGCTGCTCTCTTGCTGCCAAATATTCTAATATTCCTCCAGTTCCCAAGCCAGTCCAGAACCCTGGTCCTGAATGTTCATTTCCTTGCTGTCCATGCAAGCACTGCCAAAACCAGAGGTTGCACCATGTTGACCTGTGAACTCAGCCTTAAAGCCCACAGGAGGGGCGCCTGCTGAGTTGGTGAATCTCTGATAATGATGGGAATGTGGAGTATACTCAGAATATGGTGGAGGAGAATCTTGACCATCACTAAGGAACAATATATAAACTCCAAAGTCAATAGCAAGTAGCACCACGATGGTAATCGGTCCACTGATGCCACATGAGTCTGGGGAGCACAACTTCTTATAATAATCAGAGAAAGAGTGAAAGCCGTGGTTTGCCCTAGACTCTCTCAATTTCTTCAGGCCAGGTTCCATGTGATCTAAGTTATACTCCAAGGTATAGGAGCCTCTTAGTATGTACCTTCAGAGGATTCATAGCTTTTACAGCCTGGCAGTTTTTCCAAATTTGTACTTGATATCTAAATCAGTCTTACATTCCCACTGTACACCGTAACCATCCCACCCTGTGTTGTGACACGGTATGAATTTGGGGGTATAAGCATCCCATCCAGCTACGCCTCCAGTACATTTCACTGTGGGATTGGAGCCGACCCACGAGAAGTGGTGTAGCGGTCCCAGCGGAGGGTAAGAGCTTTTGCATCCCACAACAATATTCTGTCTAAGTCGTTCCAGCCCTGGGCAGGGCCCACGGTCAGCAGAAGTGAAAGGAAGCTGAGGAGAGGGCAGCGTCTGGCTACGTCCAGCCCGCCAGCCTTGGCCAGGGTGCTTGGTGAAGATGGCAGATAAAGAGGGGTCGAGGGGAGTGGCATGAGTTATGTCATAGTCTTTTATTTTATGTGCATCTTACATCTTTAATTTTTCATTAGTTTTTGGCAGTGACTCTTCTAATGAAACTATTTTGTAGTTTTGAAGCCCTCTGGAGGCTTCTGCATGACAACTAAATTAGGTAACCTATTCTGCTTGTTTGATTTGGGAGCCCTTGTTTTAAAGTGCATTTCTTAATTGATCTTGTCTTGGAACATTCCTCATAAAGGCCATTATAATTCTAGGTTGTCTTGGTAAGATTCTGCCATTTTTGTGGGTATCCACAGCTCCTGGGACCACAGTTCTTAGACATAAACAAGCGGGTGTGCCAGAAGGTGTGCTCGGTTCTTGGGAATTTCAGGATCCCATTACCCAAATAAATACCTAAGAAGCAGGTGCCCCTGGGTCGAGGATTGTGTGGTGTTTTACAGTGTACCTCGCTGCGTGGAAATTTTCTTGAGGATGTTGGGTGACCTAGTGTTACTCTAACCCATTCTGTGATCAGCGTATTCTAACACAGGAGTCCTGGAGTTAGGTGGTGAGTGCTCTAACAGCTTTGAAGTACTCAGTCCATGTCCACCAGTGTCGCAGCTTTTGGCTTCTGAGATTCCCATTAGAAATAGCCTTTCCCTCTGTGCATGTTAACACACCAGCAGTAACTAAAGAGCTGTTACTGTGGACTGGCCAAGAGAAGGCCTGTGTGCACCACCAGCAATTCCAGTGTAGAACCGGGGAAAGGACTGAACCAGCACATCCCCAACAAATGGGGACTGTGGACTGGGATTCCAGTCCCATGGGGCACTGCGGACTAAACCAGCAGCATTTCCCAAAGTGGAACCAGGGACTGGGCCAAGAGGTTGGGACTTGGATTCTAGCAGAACTGTCTGCTAGCTCAAGCTGACCTGCCCTGGGCTAGAAAGCCAATTACATCAGCGGCTCAATGCAAAGAGAACATAGCTCTGAACCAAGGAGAACCCTTGGAAATGGCAAGAAAGGCAGAGAACTAAAAGCATTTGTGGGTACCACTGCCTGTGTTTCTTGTTGCCCCCAAAGTTGTTGGGAGTTTCCTCCAGATCCCATTGCTGCTACAAAATTAAAAAACAAAATTCACCTGAGTAAACTTTAAAGATCTTATTGCCTTTATTCAGTGATTCATGAACCAGGTGGTGTCGCATCCAGCAGACGGAAAGGGGCTCTGAGGAGCTGTACAAAATGAAAGGCTTTTAAGAAGGGAGCAGGACGAGGAAGTTATACTAGCACAAAGCAATTGGATATGCAAGGTGACCTTCCTTTAGTGGGGGCACAGGCTTCTATCAGGCAGGTTCAGTAGTGCTGACCAGGTCATTCCTGACTGGTTTAAGATTCTATTCCTGGGAGAGTCTGAAATTATAATTAAATTAGGTAGTAAGTCTCAGTTTGGTGACATGGAGCTTAGTATAAGTGACTCCATTTTGGGCCTGTTGTCTCTTTTTTAACACAAATTACCATAAACTCAGTGGCTAAAAACAACACAAATGGATTATCTGACAGTCCTAGAGGTTAGGAGTCTGACGCCATTCTCCCTGGACTAAAATCAGTGTGTGGGCAGGGCTGCGTTTTTTCCTGGAGGATATAGGGGGAATTCATCCCTTTACCTTTTCCAGCTTCTAGAGGCTGCCCACATTCCTTGGTTCAAGGCCCCTTTCCTCTATCTTCAAGGTCAGGAATGTTGCATCTCTCTGACCTAATTCTTACGTTCTTTTAAGAACTCATGTGATTGGGTTGGACCCACCCAGATAATCTAGAAGAATCTCTTCATCTCAAAATCCTTAATTAAATCACATCTACAAAAGCTCTTTTGCCACATAACATAACTTACTGTCAGGTACAGGGTTTAGGATGTGGACATTGTGTGGGACCATTGCTCTTCCTACCACAGTGCTTCACTGTTACTTTAAAAGAACTGCCCAGGGCTTCCGTGGTGGCGCAGTGGTTGGGAGTCCGCCTGCCGATGCAGAGGACACGGGTTCGTGCTCCGGTCTGGGAAGATCCCACGTGCCACAGAGTGGCTAGGCCCGTGAGCCATGGCCGCTGAGCCTGTGCGTCCGGAGCCTGTGCTCTGCAACGGGAGAGGCCACAACAGTGAGAGGCCCGCGTACCGCAAAAAAACAAACAAAAAAAAACAACAAAAAAACTGCCCAGACTTCTCCTTCAGGGTCTCTACCTCCACTAACAAGTGATAGGATATAGTTTAATGCACCCATCTGACAGATGAGAAAACTGAAGCCCTGGGAGAAAGGGGCATTTATTAAGTACCTACTTCATGCCAGGCCCTGTGCTAAGAGCCTCACATGGCTTGTCTCCCTTAATTCTCCAAACAACCAGAGAGGGATGTATAATACTATTGTATATACAATACGGCTGAAGGACTCTGCAGCTGCAAGGGACAGAAAACCCAGCAGAAACTGGCTTTAGCAAAAAACAGTGATTAAAAACCCTGAGGCTGATCTTCAGGCCCAGCTGGATCCAGGCGTTCAATGGATGTTATCAAGAACCTTTGTCTCGGGACTTCCCTGATGGCACGGTGGTTAAGAATCCACCTGCCAATGCAAGGGACATGGGTTCGAGCCCTGGTCTGGGAAGATCTCATATGTTGCAGAGCAGCTGAGTCCGTGCACCACAACTACTGAGCCTGTGCTCTAGAGCCCGTGAGCCACAACTACTGAGCCCATGTGCCACAACTACGGAAGCCCGCGTGCCTAAAGCCTGTGCTCCGCAACAAGGGAAGCACCACAATGAGAAGCCCGTGCACCGCAATGAAGAGTAGCCCCCGCTCACCTCAGCAAGAGAAAGCCCGTGTGCAGCAATGAAGACCCAACACAGCCAAAAATAAATAAATAAATTTTAAAAAATGCTTTAAAAAAAAAAAAAGAACCTTTGTCTCTTCATCTCCTGGCTCTGTGTCGGCTTCTTTCTCAATCATGTTCTCCTTTTGTGGAGGCAAAATGACCATGAGCAGCTCTGAGCAGAAACCCTAATCTCTCTGAAATCCCTGGGGAAAGAGACCTTCCGGTTTTTCAACTTCCAACAGAAGCCCTGGAGTGTCATTGAGCCCCCAGGGGTCTAGCATCCATATCTGAACTATCAAGGAGGGTGTGAGGGTAGAATGTGCTCATAGGCTAGGGCTGAAATACATGCCCAACTTGAAGCCTGGAGGTTAAGGCCAATCTTTCCCAAACACAGGGCTTGGGTGTGCAGGGGTTTCTCCCCAGGGAAAGCAGGTGCTATTATAGAAGTGACGATGCACATATGTAAAGGAGTTAAGAAGCCAGTGTTGGGGAAAAAGGCTCATTGTCATTATCATACCCATTTTATAGGAGTAGAAACTGAGGCACAAAGTGGTTCAATAAAATGCCCTACATCACGTAGCTGGTAAGTGGCCATGCCAGAACTTGAACCCAGATCCCCTCCCCCTGCATGTGATAGTCCCAGAACTCAGGGCAGGGCCCCTCCATGCTTGGGTCTCTCTCCTACTTTCTCTGAACCCCCAGACTGTGTCAAAAGACACATTTTAGTTGTTAGCTACCCCAAGGTCAGGCTGGGATATTTCTGTCTGTGCCCTGACATTTTAGACCTCGAAGTCCCTCCTCACCTGCAGAGGCACCTCTAATACAGGGAGGAAACAGGTGCTCAGGCACCCGACCACTGGCCCCTTTCAAGTCCTCCTCTGTGATGGCAAATTCCACTAGGGCTCCATACCATCTTACCAGGATTCCAAACAAAAGACACAGCTTACTGGCAAAGGCACCACCTTGGCCAAACCATCTTTACAAGGAAAAAGTGCGGATGAGGGAACAAAGACGATGCTCGTAAAAGAAGTAGTCTCCTGGGAGATGCAAGAAACAGCTGAGAGGAAAGAATTGAGGCTTTGTGGGGCAGTTCCTGGAACGGGGGCCAGAAACCGACAGGATGAGGGCCTCTTCCCAGAGGGTAAAGAAGTTCATTAGGCTAAACAAGCCAGACCCCCTAGTGCAGGTGGTTACCATAGGAAATCTGCTCCCCCAGGGGTGACAGGACCAAATACATGACATCATTCCAGAGGAGACAAGCGGCAAAGAGTCAGTGCTTATCAGGGGCTTACTGTGTGCTGAGCACCTCACGTGATGAGGCTCTTCATCTTCCTAATCACCGTTCTGAGCAAGCACATTAATTTACACATTTTTACAGAGGGAGAATCTGAGGCTCAGAGAGGTAAAGCAACTTGATCAAGAGCACACAGCCATCAGATGGCAGAGCTGGATTGAAACCCAGGTGTGTCTGACTCTAAAGTCACTGTTCTTTCCTCCCATGACGTACACTATTAGAGGAAGTGTGGACATCCCAGGAACATTTCCCACTCACTGTTTCTGGAAAGCCCCAGCAAAAGCAGAGTCTTGGGTTGGATGGACCAGGTGGTGGTACCTAGTGGTCAATTCTCAATTTCTTAGAAGCACAAAATAGAGAAATGTTAAGGGGAGGAGTTGATACAGATGACCAGAGGCTCAGGTAGGTGTGCATGAAGATCTTCTAGGTACATGGAAGGAAGGCGAAATTATGTGGCAAGGCAGTAAGGCCAGATGGTAGGCAGCCACTGCCCCAGGTCCCTAAAGGGTCCCCCACACTGCTCCAGCTACCTTCCTTGGGAACCCCAAACTTTCCTGTGATCCAGGAATAAAAGGGGGTCTTCAGGACACAGCTGCTCTGCCAACTTCCGGCTGTTGTGTTTCTTCTTTTTTTTTTTTTTAATTTATTGTATTGAAGTATAGTTGATTTACAATGTTGTGTTAATTTCTGCTGTACAGCAAAGTGATTCATATATATATATACATACACACATTCTTTTTCATATTCTTTTCCATTATGGTTTATCAGAGGATATTGAATATAGTTCCCTGTGCTATACAGTACGACCTTGTTGTTTATCCATTCTATATACAATAGTTCTCATCTGCTAAGTGTTTCTTTATATTGCTCATGCTTAGATACATAGATATTGGGGTCTCACTCTGCCCTGATCCCTAAAAAATGTTGAATCTGCAGTAGGCAGAGCGTACACATTTATGGTACTAGGTACACTTTCTCACGCAGCTAAGAAATAGTTACTGTTTCTTCACTGCCTATTGTGTGAACTCACAAAAGCCCTGGGCAACGGGTATTTTACCCCTAGAGTAGTTGCTGTTGGGGTCCCAGCACCAGTAGGTCTCCGTCGCCAGGCCAGCATGTCCACTCTCCAGCACGTTGACCGCCAAGAGCTCACAGCCACCCCCCTTCTCCAGAGAATTGCCGTCTGTTGACAGGAACCTCACCAGGTGGTTACGTCCTTTCAAGAGCACCGCACAGTCAATGCTGACATGGGGATGCATCTGGAGTGGGTAACAACTCTGTGACATGAACAACCCACAGCCCACAGTGGATCAGGCTAAGGCTGGACCTTACCTGTGGCCACTTCCCCACTTGGCTCCCCGCTTCCCTATCCTGTTTCCCTCACTCCTTAAAGCTTTTTCCTAAGTGCTCTTCCTCAATAAATCACCCAATGTCCTAAGATACCCCCACCCTATTTTACAGAACAGGAAACTGAGGCTTAAATAGGATGCCCCCCCCGCCCCAGCTTAGTCTGTCCCCAAAGTTCAAGCCCTTTCTGTTCCTTCATCCTGCCTGGACAGAATGGACAGCAGACAGATCAGGAGAGGAAACCCCAAGTCCTGGCAGGGATGGGCAGCTTCTCCTCCCCCAGCTGCAGCCCAGGCTTCCTCGGGCAGAGCGCCGTTCCTGTTTCCCTCCCCCGCACTGAGTCATCACCCATGCAGAGCGGTGAGAAATCATGGAGCAGGACTGGGCGGGCAGCAGGCACTTGAAATGAGATTTCTCAGAAGCCTCTGTCCAGCTCTGCTCAGGAAAGCGGGGGCTGTGCAGGATGTTCCTCCCCACACTTGGTTGCTTCAGGATCGGAGGCAGGGAGACCCAGAGGCTGCTGTGCCTCCACCTGAGCCTCTCCTCAGAGACAAACTCTCCAAGGTGTTTCAGGAAGCTCGGTTGACTCAGCCACCAAAGCTGCACAGCAGGGTAACGGGAGACAGTGTCCCCAGAACATGCAGCAAAGGCTGAGCCACACACCCCTGCATGTCCCCAGGGCCCAGAACATCAGAGGCAAACTCTTGAGCCCTGAATCCCTGCTTCTTCCCATTTGGCTCCAGACACCCTCCCTCCAGTCACAACTTCTGGCTCTCAGCTTTTTCATTTCTTTTAATTGAAGTCAAATTTACATGCACTGAAATGTACCAGTCTTGGGTGTGCCAATAAGTGAATTTGGATAAATGTGTACCTGTGTAATGAACACACTTCTCAGCATATAGAACATTTCCATCACCCCAGAAGGTTTTTCGTGTTCCTTTCTGATTAGCCCCTGTAGGCAATCACCGTTCTGATTTCTATCACCATGAATTCGATGTACCTGTTCTTGAACATCTTATGAATGGAACCACACAGTATGTACTTTTGGGGGTCTGGCATCTTTCACTCAACGTCTTATCTGTGAAATTCGTCCATGCTGGGCAGGCAGCAGTCGTGACTCCCGTCTTTTACTGAGTGGTATTTCATCGTGTGAATACACCACAATTATTCCTCCCCTGTTGAGGGACGTTTGGGTTGTTTCTACTTTTTGGCTATTATGAATAAGACTGCTATGAACATTCTTGAATAACGCTGTGGACATATGTTTTCATTTCCCGTGGATTAATAACTAGGAGAAGAATCGGTGGGTCATGGAAGTGGCATTGCTAACTTTCTAGGAAACTAACAAACTGTTCTCTAAAGTGGACATATCATCCTACACTCCCACCAGCAATATTTGACATTTTGAGCTGCTTTATAGCGTCACAAACATTTGGCTTTTCAGTGCTTTTAATTTTAGAAATGGCGTTTCCCTGTTGACTTTTGAAGTCAAGCACTTCTGCACATGCTCATCGGCCATTGGTATATATTATGCTGTGAAGCATCTATTCAAGTCTTTTGCCTATTTTTATTTATTTATTTTTTAAATAAATAAATTTATTTATTTATTTTTGGCTGTGTTGGGTCGTTGGGTCTTCGCTGCTGCACACGGGCTTTCTCTGGTTGCGGCGAGTGGGGGCTACTCTTCGATGCGGTGCTCAGGCTTCTCATTGTGGTGGCTTCTCTTGTTGCAGAACATGGGCTCTATGTACACAGGCTTCAGTAGTTGTGGCACGTGGGCTCAGTAGTTGTGGCTTATGGACTTAGTTGCTCCACGGCATGTGGGATCTTCCTGGACCAGGACTTGAATCTGTGTCCCCTGCATTGACAGGCGGATTATTAACCACTGCACCACCAGGGAATTCCCTTGCCTACTTTTTAAAAATGTGTTTATTTTTATTTTTGTTAACTATTTTTCCATTTATAAATAGGAGAGAAATATTCTGCAAATCACCCTTTCTTAGAGAGGAATGATTAGAAATCAACTCATTTGTGCTGTTGAGACACGTGTAGGTAGTTCCAAAGTGTTCCTCTTATTCTGTAGCTAAGGTCTCTTGCTAGGGGATTTCCAGCTATTGGGAGATGGAACCTCTCAGGAGATTCTCTTGCAGTGAGGATGGAGGTTATGATGCATCCTTGGTTGGTACTATTACATCTTAAATCTCTGTAGAGAATACTGGATTCCACATTGTCCATGCACTTCTTTCTAGTTCATTGATTAAATATATTAATATTAGGTTAATCAAATTTATAAAAATTGAATCAGTCATATTCTGTTGAGATAACTTAATTAAGCTCTTGGTTTCCTATCAAGCATCTCCGTTTTCCCCTTCTTTCCTAATTCTTACTACGTTCGATATCCACTCCTTCCCCACCCAGCCAACTGCTGGACCCCAAGATCCAGACTGGACCTCAGTGGTCTGAAAGTAATCCTATCCCTGTTTGCATTGATTGCCTTAGGATGAGCACATGAGCCAATTCTGACTGTGAGCTGTGAGGGCATGTCTGTTGGGGGCTTTGGGGGAAGTTTCCCCTTTCTTAAGAGAAAACTTTTAAGGAGATGAGCTCTCTTTTTTGCCTTGGATGGTGCTTTGTGAGGTGATGCCCGGAGTAACTTGAGATATCTTACTACCAGCCTGAAGAAAATCTGACACTGAGGGCTACGAGCAGAGAGATTTAACAAGTCAGGATTCATGATACCAACATTCAGTTACTGGATCAATGAATCCTGAAGGCTCCTTCTGCCTCTGGACTCCAAGTTTCACGAGCCAGTAAACTTGCTGATTAAATTAGTGGAGGTTGTATTTCTGTTATCCGCAGCTAAAAGGGTCCTAATACAAGTGCTGGGTATACATGCTGTTCTTTTAATTGTTTTTATTAAACTATATAACATTTAAAGTACACAATCAGTGTTTTCAGTATATTCACAAGGTTGTGCAACTATCCCCAATATTTAATTCCAGAACATTTTCATCATCCAAAAGGAAACCTGTACCCACTAGCAGTCATTCCAAACTCGCCTCTCCCCACAGCTCCTGGCAACTGTTAATCTACTCTCGGAATCTGAATTTGCGTATTCTGGCATATATGTGTATGTATGTATATATATATATATAAAATCATACAATAAGTGACATTTTCTATCTGGCTTCTTTTACTTGGCGTAATATTTTCAAGGTTCATCCATGTTGAGCGTGTGTAAGTACTTCACTCCTTTTTATGACTGAATAATATTCTTTTGCATGGATATACCACATTTTGTTTATCAGTTCATCAGTTGCTGAACATTTGGGTTGTTTCCACTCTTTGGCTTTTTTGAATAATGCTGTTATGAACATTTGTGTAAAGGTTTTCTTGTGAACACACGTTTTCAGGTCTTGGGCATATACCTAGGAGTGAAATCTTTGGGTTTTGTGGTAATTCTGTGTTTAACTTTTGGAGGAATTGCCACTCTGTTTTCTATAGCAGCTGCCCCACTTCCATTCCAACTAGAAATGTATAAGAGTTCCAGGTTCCCCACATCCTTGTCAACACTTGCTGTTGCTGGTTTTTCCTCTTTTATTATAGTCGTCATAATTGATGTGGAATGGTATCTCATTGTGGTTTTGATTTGCATTTCCCAAATGTTGAACATTGTTTCATGTGCTTATTGGCCATTTTTATATTTTCTTCGGAGAAATGTCTATTCAGTCCCTTGTCCATTTTTAAACTGGATTATTTGTCTTTTACTGTTGAGTTCTAAGAGTTTTTATGTATTTTGAACATTAGACCCTTTATTAGATATACGATTTGCAAATATTTTGTCCCTTTCTGTGCATTGTCTTTTCACTTCCTTGATGGTGTTCTTTGAAGCACAAAAGGGTTTAATTTTGATAAAGTCCAATTTATTTTTTTCTTTTTTTGCTTGTGCTTTTTGTGTCATATCTAAGAAACTGTTGTCTAATCCAAGGTCACTAAAATTAACACCTATGTTCTGTCTAAGAGTTTTCCAGTTTTAGCTCTTACATGTGTGTCTATGATTCATTTTGCGTGTGGATATCCAGTTCTCCTAGTACCTTTTGTTGAAAAGACTTTTCTTTTCCTGTTGAATTGTCTTGGCACCCTGTCAGAAATCAATTGGTCATAAAGACAGAGGTTTATTTTTGGACTGTCAATTCTATTCCAAATGTATGTCTACCCTATGCCAGCACCACAGTCTTGATTACTTGATAGGTTTGAATTAAGTTTTGAAGTTAGGAAGTTTGATTCTTCCCAACTTTGTTATTCTTTTTCAAGATTGTTTGGACTGTTCTGGGTCTCTCGCATTTCCATATGAATTTTAGGATCAGCTTGTTATTTTCTGCAAAAAAAAAAAAAAAAAAGGCAACTATAATTTTGATAGGGAATGCAATGAATCCATAGATAAATTTGGGCAGTATTGCCATCATAAGAGTATTAAGTATTCCAGTCCATGAACACAAATGTCTTTCCATTTATCTACGTCTTTGGTCACTTTCAAAGGTGCTTTGTAATTTTCAATGTAAAAGAAGTCTTTCACCTCTTTTGTTAAATTTATTTCTAAGTATTTTAATCTTTTGGTTGTAAATGGAATTGTTTTCTTAATTTCACTTCTGGCCCATTCATTGCTAGTCCACAGAAATACAGCTGATTTTCAGATACAGATCCTGTGTCCTGCAACCTTCCTGAATTTAATTATTAGCTCTAATAATTCCTTCCTTCTTTCCTTCCTTCCTCTTTCCTTCTGCTTGCTTTTGGTTCAGTTGGCTCTTCTTTTTCTAGTTTCTTAAGGTGTAAAGTTAGGTTATTGATTTGAGATCTTTCTCCTTTTTTGTAGGTATTTACAGCTATGATGATTTCTAATTTTATTCCACTGTGGCCAGAGGACATGTTTTATATGATTTTCAATCTTTTAAAAGTGTATAAAGACTTGTTTTAAGGCCTACTATGGTCCAACTTTGTGCTGTTTTTTGAGATTCAAAGAAAAAAATATGTTGAAAATAAAAAGATGGGAAAGGCTCTATCATGCAAACCATAATCAAAACAGCTTGAGTGGCTATACTAATATGAGAAAAAAATAGACTTTAAGAAGAAACCTGTTAGTAGAGACAAAGGACATTTTATAATAATAAAAGGGTCAATGCATCAAGAAGATGTAACGATTATAAACATATATGTACCTAACAAGAGAGTCCTAAAATACATGAAGCAAAAACTGACGGAATTGAAGGGAGAAACAGAAAACTCAGTAATGTCAGAGACTTCAATACCATGCTTTGAATAACTTGTATTTACCTAATAACAAATGATGTGGAGCATCTTTTCACGTGCTGATTTACCATCCGTCTGGGAGCTTTGAGCTGGCTCTTGCCTCTCCTTGGGGAACTCTTCCTAGGTATCTTCACAGCTCACTCCATCACTTCCTCAGGGCTTCATTTAGATGGATCTTCTCTGTAAGGCCTCCTCTAGAAACAGTCTAAATTTCAACACCCTTTCCAAATCATTCCTATTTCCTTCCTTTTTTTTCTTAAATCCCTATCACCTCTTACAAACATACGATGCCCTGGCATTGCATTATTCCTCTTGAATTTCTATTATCTCACTAGCCAGCTCTGAAAACAATCCCAGTACAGTGTGTTATTATTACCATCGTCATCACCACCCGCTGTTCAGACCTGGGTTATAACCTGGGCATGTGGTGCTGTCATTATCCCCATGTCTGTCTCCTTCATGAGACTGGGTGCTCTTCAAGGGCTGGGTGCGCCCAGGGCTGTGCGAGCTAAGTGCCCCCCAGTGCCCAGGACAGGGTGCGGCACAGCCAAGGGCCCTCTGAGTGTTCGCTCCGTGGAGCCAGGAGGCCCTGTTCTGGCGCCAGGTAGGGACCGTGAGTCAGCCAGACCAAAATGAAATTGGGAGGTGAAACCTTTCTGTGAACCTCTGGACTTGACATGGCTGCGCTCAGGGCAGAGAGAGGAAGGCTCTGATGGTCCCCCAGGCTCACTGCTCAGGCCCCGAACAGAGAGGTCAGGACTGCCGGGAAGTGCAGGAGAAAGCCACAGGGTCTGGGACCCAAGCAGAGCTGGGTTTGAGTCCAGCACTGACACCATTTATGTGACTTTCGACAAGTCCCTTCATCTCCATGAGGCTTGTTGCCTCATCTGTAAAGTGAGCACAACAGTACTTACCTCAGAGAGTGGTCGTGTGCATTGGGGCACCTCTAAGGCACCTGACACAAAATCGATGCTGAACACATGACTATAATAACAGGTAAAGTTTACTGAGCGCTTCCTGCGTCCAGGCATTACACACAGCTCTGTACAAGCACAATCTCATTTAACCGTCACAATGTACTCCATCAGGGAGTATCATCCCCATTTTATAGATGAGGAAAATAAGGCTTAGGGAAGCAGCGTGATTTTGCCCCAAGTGACCCAGCCAATTAGTTACAGAGCAGACAACACAAACCTGTCCGGCTCAGAATTTGTGCTCTTAGCTGATGCTACATTATTCACCTGGGCTCTCCTCACTCTCCCCCTTTCCCCTTTCTCAGGGTTCCCTTCTCCCCTCCTTCCCCTCAAGGAGCAGGAGACAGCATAATGTAGAGGTCAGGAACCTGGGAACTGAAGATAAGCAAGTCTGTGTCCACATCCCAGCCCTGTCATTTATTGGCTGTGTGGTGTCGAGCAGGTCGCTGGCGCATTCTGAGCCTTAGTTTCTGTGCTGGTTTCCTAGGGCTGCTGTAACGAATTCCCACAAACTCGGCGGCTTAAAACAACATAAATTTGTTATCTCGCAGCCTGTAGCTCAGAAGTCCAGGGGGCTCAGCTGGCTATTCTGCTTAGAGTCTCACAGGCTGAAATAGAGGTGTCGGCCAGCCCCGGCCCTTACCTGGAGGCTCTGGGAAAGAACACGCTTCCAAGTAGAGTCAGCTTGTAGGCAGAATCCAGATCCTGTGACTGTAGGACCGAGGCCCCGTTTCCTTGCCAGTGGTCACCTGGGAGCTAGTCTCTGCTCCTGGGGCCACCCACATTCCTTCTCATGCAGGTCAAGTCTTTCTCATGCTTTGATGAAACCCTCCAGCTTCTCCTGTGGTTCCTTTCCTACTCCAACCAGGGAAAGTCTGCTTTTAATGGTTCATGTCATTAGATTGAGTCCACCAGGATAATCTCCCTGTTTGAGGGTCTGTAAATTTAATTACATCTGCAAAGTCCCTTTGCCATGTAACATAACATATTGTCATATTCACGATGGGATTAGACCGTTGACATCTTTGGATGGGGCTGGGGTGGTGCATTCTGGCGACCGACCGACCCGCAGTTTCCTTTCCTTTGTTCATTCATTCGACAAGTGTTCATTAGCTTTGTAGCAGACACCATTGGTGCCTTCAATACATGCCCACCGCAGCTTCCTGCTGCCGCCACCTGCATCACCTGGTTGGAGGCTTTCTCCAGCTGTCAGAGTAACTTTGCAGAGCCCATAGAGAAGGACAGAAGTGCTGGGGAATTCATACCCACCCAGGAGCAATCCTCAACCTATAGCTGATGGGAGCTGGTGGATAAATAGCCTGAGTCCATCACTCTTGAGATGCTGTAACTGCACGTGTGTCTTCGCTTGCTCCCAGCAGGCTTCATCTCCAGTTGTCCACGGCGGTCCCTTAATTAATAAAGCACACTTTCTGGGCTGCCTTCCTTTCCCCGCCTCATTCCCTACTCCCGGCCTCAGACCTCCCCCAAACTATACTTCTGCTGGTATCCTTGTCTCAGGAAATGCTTCTGGGATAACCAAGACAAGCCCTTGCTATATGACAGGCACTACTCCAGGCACCATTATTATCTCTATTTTGCAGATGGGTTAACTGAGGCATGGAGCAGATATGTAATTTGCCCTCACAGCTAGCATCTAGCAGAGTCAGGATTTGAACCTGGGCAGTCAGGTACAGGGCCCCTGCTGTTATAAACTAGACCATACCGACTTTCTCCTTAGCCATAAATTGGGAGCAATATTCCCTGACTCATAGTGTCACTGTGAAGCTTAAATGAGATAGTGCTTGTAAAGGCTTAGTTAGCATCCTGAGCTCATCATAGTGAGCTGTCAGTAAACGGCAGCTCCAAACCAACAATAACAATAACACGACTGACAGTAATAATAATAATTGCTCAAACCCAACTCTGAGGCCAAAGGGAGCCTGGTCACTGCAGGCAGATTCATTCTCTGAGAGGGAATAAAGAGCCTGGCTAAGTGCAGAGGAAGGTGGTGGGTGTTGTTATAGCAACTGAGGAGCCTTCTTGTGTCCTCACAGCCAAGTGGGCAGCGAAGCAGGGGAGGAAGAAGCTCGTCAAAGGAAGCCAGCAGGAAGCAAATGGGGGCAGACCAAGGGAAGACCCCCTCCCAGCCCCATCCTGGCCCCGCCGCTGTGACTTCCATTCCTTGGGTTGAGACTGGTGGGGGCCAGGTAGGCTGCTTCCCTGCTGGGGCTGGGGGCACAGAGATACTCAGAGACCAGGCAAAGTGGGAAAGCACAGGAAGCCGTAGCCCTCAGGCCCTCAGACCTGAGTAACCAGACAGTAAGCTTTGTGGACCAAGGAACGCAGTCCCTCACCCAGGGCGGAGCGAGTGCTCAGAAGCACTATTCCAAGACCAGAATCTGCCAGCTCCGCATAGGGATGGGTGTGACTCCCGTGGACCCCAACACAAGAGTCTGCTAATGGCTCATGGCGTGAGTTTGGTTTCTTAAGGCGCAAGCGACAGAAACAGACTCAGGCTAACGTAAGGCAGAGGGAATTTGGTGAATTCATATCAGAGGCTCAGAACTTCATGAAGGACCTGCCTGGGACCTGGAGGACCTGCCTGGGACCCATGCAGGATCCAAAGCAACGTCAGAGGGCTGGATGCCGGGACCCTGGGAGTGAGACCAGAGCAAGGGCATTCTGGTCAGTACGCCATCCCCGATGAGTAAAAGCCAACCACTTTCATCTCTTTGTCCCTCTGTTAGAGTCTCAGATTCCAAAAGGGTGTGACCAGTGGGCTAGTTGATGGGCCATGGGTCAACCCCCTTTAGCTAGGAGTCCGTGACTTCACTCCCACTAGCTATAGCCAAAAAGTAGAGATAAATCCTCGAAAGGAAATTGTCAGGATTGAAGTTGAGCTCCTTCGTGCCTTCCTTTGTAGATTTGACTTGGGAAACATTCAAATATTTTACGCAATTATGAAACAAAATTAAAGTTAAAAAAAATCACTAAGTAAAAAATAAAATCTAACAAATAAACCTTTGCAAAAGTTGGTGATATAACCGCATAGAGAAGAATTATTTCTTAAAAACAGAGTAATCTGTACATCCCTGGTGGGATATATCCAAAGAGCCCTAAGGACAAAAATAACTGCAAAAAAGAAAAAAAATGTGCTAAGTATCTACCATGTGTCATGTCTGTGTGAGTTGCTATGAAACACTGATGGATAAGGCAGACATCCCTGCCCTCATGGAATTTGTTGTTTTGTGGCCTCCGCTATCCCTATTCCTTTCCAATATCATCCCAGTTTCCTTAACATTTTTTTACTCTGGAAAATTTTAAACATATACAAAAGTAGACAGGATAGTATAATAAAATCCATGTATCCATCACCTAGCATCACCCATTATCAAGTTTGTTTCATTTTACCCCCACCTCCATTCATCTCCCTCGTCCTGTATTATTCTGAAGCAAATTCCAGACTTCATATTATTTTCAGTATGCCTTCATAAATATTTCAGTATGTCTCTCTAAAAGACAATGACTCTCTCAAAAAAATAAATAACCACAACATCATTATCACACGTACAACAAATAACTACCCTTTAATAGCATCAAACATTCAGTGTTCAGATATCCAGTTATTTCATGAACACTATAAAGTGTTTTATGTATTGTTTGGAATTGGTTACACATTGTGATTGGTTGATATGTATGTCTCTGAAGACTGTTAATTTATGGATTATCTCTCCATTATTTTTCCCACTTACAATGCATTTCTTTAAAGAAAAAAAAAAAGCTGGGTTGCTTTTCCTGTAGTTTTCCAGAAGTCCGGAGTATCTGGATTTTGCTGATGGCATCAGCATGGTGTTGTCTCACGTATTCCTTTGTCCTCTGAGTTTCCTGGAAGCTGATAGCTGACTCAGAGCTGTGCTGTCCGGGACGGCTGTCAGCAGCCACCTGTGGCTACTGAAGACTTGAAATGTGGCCCGTCCAGACTGAGACGTGCTGTGTCAAACACACGCCAGATTTCAAAGGTTAACCATGAAACAAGCATGCAAACGATTTCACTGATCATTTTTCATATTGATTATATATTGAAATGATAAGATTTTGGATAGGTTGGGTTAAATAAGGCATACTATTAAATTAAGTCCACCTGTTTCTTTTGACTTTTTCAGTGGGCTTCCTAGAAAATTTTAACTTACCTATGTGATAAGTTGATTCGCCTCCGTGTGTATTTCACTGGCTGGTGCTGGGCTAGGGACTTGATCAGATTTCCGTTTAATTTTATGGCAATTTCAGGGCCCTGTGGTGTTCTTCCATCACGAGGCACTTAGTGTCTGCTGGCCTCCCTTTCAGTGATGTTTGCCACCACTGGTGCCCAAAGCCTGGATCCACTAATAGGGGTTGCGAAATTATGATTTTCTTGTTCTGTTGTTTCCTCGATGTATTCACTGCCATTCTATGAGGAAAATTCTTAAGTGAATAGTCAGCCCCTCAGAGAGGTCTTCCCCGATGTCCCTGTGTAAGGCGACCCACGGTAGATTCTTTCACTGCGCTATTGTCTCCTCCGTGGCCTTTTCGCCACTTGCCGTTATCAGTGTATTAGCTCGCTTGCCTGTTGATTGGCGCGGGCTTCCACTACTGTGTAAGCCTGGGACGGGAGGGCTACTCTGGCTTAGTCAGCCATGAAATCCCCGCGTCCCAGCCTGCGAAGGTGCTGGGGAAGAATTTGGGGAAGGGATGGAGGGATTCAGAAGTGCACAAGACCCCAGACCATAACACAGGAAGCCTGAGCTCTCATCCGGCTCTGCTGTGTGCTGAGGGTCACTCCCACCTCCGGAGGCCGCCATTTCTTCAAGTGGGGTGAGCAGGTGGGCTGTCTGGCCGCCGAAGCATGGCTTCAGCTCTGAGGGGCTCTGCCTCTGCAAGAATAGCCTCCCATCAGCTCATGCTTCTAGAGGCCTCTCTCCCGCTGGGGCTGAGCTGGGGCCAGGTGGCCGATGATTACAGAGACACCCCACAGCTAAGAAATCCAAAAACTAATTAACCTCAGCCCAGCAGACTCAAGGGAAGCCAGTCTGGCCGGCGCACTGATGGCAGGTGGCATTAATACCTAATGGTACATTCTGATTGCTGTCTTTCCCCGAGTCCCTCCTGGTTCCCAAAGCACTTTCAATCAGACAGAGAGCATCCACACAGAGCTTCTGAGCCCCAGCCCCTGGGGGGAAGAGGCCATGAGACAGAAAGCCACCCTACCAGGAGCTAACAAGTAAGTCGGCCAGACGAGGTTTACCGTTCAGAGAGGAGGGAAGCGCGGAGCAGGCTGGAGACTGCTGCACCCGCCTCCCAAAGCTGTCGGAGAAATTCGGGGGTGTGACTTTCTTGGCACTCTGCTGGGTGTATCTAAATGCTCCCAACAAGCGTTGGTCCCTCACAGCTCTGTAGGGTCACGTCGGTGAATAGGATTACCCCCACCAGGCCTTTTGGGAAACTGAGGCTCAGGATCAAGAATGACGCGGGGAGGCTATAGAGCTGGAAAGCCAACCCATGCTGCTTTATTCATGCACTCAGACATGTTTAGCAGTGCTGCTGTGCGTGGCACGGTATGCCAGGCCTGGAGGGCGCACGCGTGTCTCAGGGCAGGTTCCCGGGAAGGGGAGCCCGAGTCAGGATGCTTATGCCCGTGGGCTGGGTACTAAGTGAGGACGCCTGGCCCTGTAGGGCGGCACCACCGAGTCGGTCTCACCTTGAGGCAAGCGGGCAGGATTTTGTACCTGTGTCCGTCACTGGCCATGGGCTATCCCAGGTGTGGAAGGCAAGGGGGCTCCTCCTTGGCCAAGGGCAACTCTTAGGAGAACTGAGAAGGGCAGTAAGAGCACACATTACAGCAGGTATACAGTAGGTAAGGAAAACAGTCCGGGCCTTACAGTCGTGGGGTAAATATCAAGGGAAACCCTCCCAAAACTCACTAAGACCTCCTGACACCACCCTATAAGGATACCTACACTCCTCATGGGAAGTAAAAAAGGATGAACTGTCATTAAAGACAATGTTATGGGAACTACTATGTGCTAAGCACTGTTCTAAGCACTTGACATACAGTAGTGGAAAAAAGAAAAAGACAGAGCTTATATTCCAGTGGGTAGCAGGGCCACCCAGTTGTGCATCTCTAGGTGACGTTGACCTATCACACTGTAGTCTGTGTAAATGGTGACCTCAGGAACCGTGCAGTGCACAGCCTGTGCAACAGGACACAGCTGACCCAGTTGGGGGAGACAGACAATAAACATAGGTGAGTAGAGTATGTACCACGTTAGGTGGTGAGAAATGCCGAGGAACACAAGGCAGAGAATACAGGGAGGGTGTGGTCCCGGAGGCTGGCATAGCCAGGGACAGGCTCACTGAGAAAATGACTACATCAGTCAGCATCCCGGCAGGGAACAGCTGGCACGACAAGGGGGTCACAGGAGGAGAGTTAGCAGAGGGACCACTTACAACAATATGGGCAGGATGGAGGAAAACCACGGGGATAGTGGCGTGGGACTACCGTCCCACTGAGGGTGGAAGAAGAGGAGACAGGACAGAGGACAAAGAGGAGGAAGGCTGTGTGCACACGGCCTGCAACAGTCATCTGGGAAGGGAGCCTGGGGAATAAATACCCGACCTCACTCTATTCTCCCCTCATCAACCTTCTCACGGTCCCCCCCACGGGCCAAACCCAATGGGAGCCAGAGGACAAAGGAGTCTGTGGGGTTTGTCCCTATAGTCAGTACTTGGGGGGCAGAGCAGGGTAGAAATAGGTGTTGAGTAGATCCAGGTGTGCAAATAGAAGATACTCGCACAGTGACATTTGAGCAGAGACCTGAAGGAAGCAAGGTCAAATGGATATCTGGAGAAGAGTATTCCAGGCAGAGGACAGAGCGTGGGCAAAGACCCTGTGGTGGGAGAGTGGTTGGCATGTCTACACGGCAGCAAAGAGAAAGAGAGGAGTGCATGAAATCCCAAGATGGCAGGGGTGCTGGGGAGAGACTGATTGTCTAGGCTCTTGAATGTGATGAGCAGCCCTGGAGGGTGCAGAGCAGAGGAGAGCGTGCTCTGGCTTAGGTTTTGACAGCATCCCTCTGGCTCAGTGCATAGACCAGGCGGAGTGGAGCAGAGGTGGAGGCAGGGAGAGAGCAGGGAGGAGGCTGGGCAGCAGCCCAGGTTGGAGACCTGGTTGCTGGGACGGGGATGATGGGAGCAGACGTGGTGACACAGGATTGGATTCTGATTCTATTTTGCAGGTGGTGGAATGGAGTTTTCTGATGGACTGGCTGTGAGAGGTGGGAGAAAAAGAACTTGTTACTCTTGTCTATTATCCTTCAGCAACTTACTTACAGCCCATGGGCACCCTTTCTAGGAGGTCACTTGGCGAAGGAGAACCTAGGATATCTTCAAATTCTCTGTGAAGCCTCTGGGGATTAGTGTTGGCTGTGGGGAGGGGATGGAGCACAATGATAGCGTTATGGTTCTGCTTAAAAGTGATGAGCCTCTTAGAGTTGCAGTCTGAAATGCTTGGTTACAATGAAACGATAAGAAGGCTGAGATTTACTGCGTGGTAACATGGGAGTGGGTGAGGCTAGAGAGGAAACAAAATCCGCCATAAATTGAGAGTTGCTGGAGTTGGGCGATGGTACATGGGTGTTCGTTACACTCCACTCTTTTCTCTGGTGTAGCTTTAGTTTTTCCAAAATAAAAGATTTTAAAGGACTTCTTTTTTTTTTTTTTTGCGGTACACAGGCCTCTCACTGTCGCGGCCTCTCCCGAATCCATGCGTGGGATACATTTGCAAAAAACTGATTCTACACACACACACACACACACACACACACAAACGAGTCCATGTAAAAGTGGTGACATCTGAACAAGGTCAGTGGGTTGTGTCAATATTGATATCCTAGTCATGATATTATGCTAAAGTTATGGAAGATGTCACCGCTGGGGGAAATGGGTGAAAAGCATGTGGGACCTCCCCACAGTACTTCTTACAATTGCATGTGAATCAACAATTATCTCAAAATTAAAAGCAATTCAAATCCCTGTAAAAGATTAGAGGAGAAAATAAGTGTTGGTAAGGATGTGGAGAAATCGGAACCCTTTTGCATTGTTGGTGGGAATGTGAAATGGTGAAGACACTGTTAAAAACAGTAAGGTGGGCTTCCCTGGTGGCGCAGTGGTTGAGAGTCCGCCTGCCGATGCAGGGGACACGGGTTCGTGCCCCGGTCCGGGAAGATCCCACATGCCGTGGAGCGGCTGGGCCCGTGAGCCATGGCCGCTGAGCCTGTGCGTCCGGAGCCTGTGCTCCTCAACGGGAGGGGCCACGACAGTGAGAGGCCCGCGTATCGCAAAAAAAAAAAAAAAAAAAAAGGTATTCGTACACCCATGCTCATAGCAGCACTATTCACAATAACCAAAGGGTGGAAATGATCCAAATGTCCACAGACAGGTGAATGGATAAATAAAATGTGGTAAATATGCTAAGTGAGCTAAGCCAGGCACAACAGGACAAATATCATATGATTCCACTTCTGTGAGGTCCCTAGAGTGGTTAAATTCATAGGGACGGAGAGTAGAGTGGTGGGTGCTGGGGGCTGGGAGAGGTATGATGGGGACGCAGTCTCTAAAAAGCTGAAAGCGGGTAATAATCCATGTTGTCAGGTTCCCATATTCTCTGTCCAGAATGACATCACCCAGGCAGAGGGAAAGCCATGGACAGGCTCTCAGTGCCTGCATGTCCTTTTCGGTGGCATCAGAAGAATCCCAGGCAGGGCCTTTTCAGACAACAGTGACATCCCCAATATGGGAGTCCCTGAGGCAGTGAGAAATTAGCCATCAGATGGTCAGTGAACACCTGTGGTGACAGCCATCTAGGAGCCATCGACAGGTTCTGATAACATACAATGGGACCTGAGCAACTAGTTAACGCCTATACACCCTTCAGATTCGAGCTCCAACATCCCTTTCTCAAGGAAATCTTCCCTGATTTCCTGGACTAGATCATGTTTCTCTATTTCAGAATCACTATCTATCCCAGTTTGCCCAGGATAGTCCCAGTTTATGCCATTTGTCCAGGCATTGTTATTAGTAGCACTCACTTTCATCTCAAAGGGGTCCAGGTTTCAAAGGGAAACCATATGTTCATCCCACCTATTACAGATTCTCTGAGCGTCTCTTAATGGTGACTAAGACATCATATAATGTCTGTCTCCCAGCTGTGGTATAAAAGCTCCCGAGGGCAGGGACATGCCCGTCAAGTTCACTGTTATATCCACAGTGCCTAGCACAGTGCTTTATGTTTAATGTGAGCTCAACAAATATTGGTTAGGTAATGAATATTTTCATTACTTTGTAAGTGTCTATGGCGGCCGTGGAGCTGCCCCTTGAAGATTCCCTCCTGGGAAGAGTGTGTTTGGCTGACAGCCTCCAGCTGCTGCCCCAGCTGCTCCCAGACAATGACTGCACATGGTGGTGGTGGTGGGGTACCAGAGCTGGGCCTTCCCCTCCCAGCAGGGGCTCCTCTAACAGCCAGTCTTTTCTTTGGGGCCCCCACCCCCGCTGGCCCCGCCAGCGTTTTCTCAACGCCACATGGCAGCCTGAGGCTCCTTCTGCCCAAGCCGCTTCTTGCCTCTCTCCTTTCACAGGTGTCCAACCACCACTGCAACCTGAGGCTCTGCTGTCTACCTTGTGCTCTCTTTCTGCTTTATTCCTTACGAGGAGCTCCCCAATAAATCCCTTGCATGCCTCTTGTCTTGAGGTCTGCTTCTTGGAGGACCTGAACAGGTGTTCCATCACAGTAAGACTGTAAGGTGGGATCCAGGGTCCAGTGTTGTTTCCCCACCAAGACACACCTCTTCCCTTGGAAGGAGGGGAGCCCCAGCCCAGCCTGCTCTCCCATCGCTCGTAGTCAGCAGCCGGAGAGCATGAGCTCGGGCCCGTTCTCCTGTGCTTTCACAGATCTTTCTTTGCCATTTCTCTACTTACTCTTGCCCAATTAGCTCGGGAAAATTTCTTCCTCAACTTCTCTCCTCTCTCTCTCTGTGTCTCTGTCTCTGTTTCTCTCACTTTATCTTCTTCCCCATGGGCTCAATCATTGATAGTTTCCAACTCTTTCTCTAACTGCTCCCTCCAAAAATGAGCCTTATGAACATGAGTTTTTCCCGCGATGTAACCTAAATCTAAAACAACTAAGAGTAAAATAACAAGCAACATACAACTTGTGAAGCCCTTGAAAATGTCCAGACGTTGTCATCAGCATCTTCACAAATGTTGCGCCTCCTCTAATTAAATCTGCTTTTCTCCAGCTGCAATATTCAAGATCAATTAACTAGATAAAGGGCATTGATTAAACAGCTCTAGCTCTGGTGGTACAAAAGCCTGGCTGCACATTAGAATCCCCTGGAAACTTCCTAAAAGCAGCAATGCCCAGGCCCCACAGCTGAGCAATTAAAACGTTGATGCCCAGGCCCCATTCCAAGATTTTTAGACTTCATTGTTTGAAAAGGGGGCCTGGATGTCTGCTTCCTGTGGGATTAGAATGTGCAGCCAGGGTCAAGATCCACTGGTACAAGAAGTTTCACACATGCTTTGGTTAATTTGGTCAGATGAGCAATACTATTTTATTTTGCAAATGAGGAACGTGGGGCTCAGGAACCTGGAGAAGGTAGAACCCAGATGTCCCAGGTCTGTGTCTGGTACTGGGCAGGGGCAGCCTGGAGCAGAGACAGAGGAGGAGACGAACTTCCTTTCCCTCCCCCAGTCCACCTCCACCCAAGCAATTCACAGCTGTCACTTACGGTGCCATCCTTTCCATTAAGGCTGGAGGGCCTGCTTTGTTCTGTTTTGTTTTTAACATACGCAGACATCCTGGAGCAGTTATTTACGGCAGCCATCTCAGGGGTCAGACTGTCATTGTCATGGATTTGAGTGCAGAGCCCAGCACAGGGCTGGCCAAAATTCGATGCTTCAGAAGTGTTTGTTGAAGGGTTGTTTAGATATATACCAGACAGGACGAACGAATAGATGGATACACAGAGAGACAGAATAAATGGATGATGAGAAGCAGATAAATGGATACAAATGGATGGATGGGCAGTCGATTGAATGGTTGGATGGATGGATGGATGGATGGATGAGTGAATGCAAGAGTAAATGTGTCTACACCCTGCCTTGTGTCACAAAGGATTTGACATACTTAAAGGGACTTGAGATACTTATGGTAAAATTAAAAAATAAAATTTTAGCGCCCTCTCTGTACTTGGCTCTGCTCTAGGCATTAGAACACATCCATGAACAAGAGGCAAAGGTGTGTCCCCTTGTGAACCTTACATATGAGCAGCATGAGACAGACAATAAACAATAAAGATAATAAATGAGTAAATTATAGAGTATATTAGAAGGCTAAGAGCTATTGGTGAGGGAAGAGCACAGGGAAAGGGAGACTGGAAAAGCCAGAGAGTCAGGGTTGGGATGCAGTTCTAAATGGGGAGATCAAGGAAGGCATCATGGAGGAGGTGACCTCTGAGCAAAGAGTTGAAGGAGGCAAAGGAGGGAGCCCTGCAGAGATCTAGGAGGAGAGCCTCCGAGCTGGGGGAAGGGCCTGTGCAAAGGCTCTGGGTGACAGTGCGCCAGTTGAGTTTGAAGGATAGTATCAGAGGCTAAGCAGCTGGAGCAGAGGGAGTGAAGGGGAGAGTAGAAGGGGGTCAGAGGTCACGGGGTGGCCACAAATGGTCTTGTAAGTGATGGTGAGGACTTTGGCATTTTTGCTGAGTAACAAGGGAGTCCTAGTAGGGTGTTGGGCAGGGGAGGGCTGTGATCTGTCTTAGATTTTAAAAGGATCCCTCTGGCCACTCTGTTATAAATCAGCAGGCTTTAGGAGGTTACGGTGGAAACAGAAAGAGCAATGAGAAGTCATCCAGCTAAACGGGGATGGGAGCTCACACCGGGTTGGTGGCAGCCAAAGAGATGGGAAGTGGTTGGAGTCTGGATATATTCTGAAGGTAGATCCAATAGGATTTCATGGCCCTGAAGAGATCATAAAATGGTGATTGTTTGAAAGCCACTAAGTTTGGGGTGGATCATTGCACAGCAATAACTAACCCAAACAGGGAGACGTGAAGGGGTAGCTAGAAGGGAAAGAGGAGTAAAGAAGATTGGTATGTTGTTGTTGTTTTAAAGATGGGAGAAATAATGGTGTGTTTGTATGCTGATGAGAATGACCCACAGGAGGTTAGAAATGATGCTGGGGAAGGAGAGAGAGGGTTGCTAGAGAGATGTCCTTGAGCAGAGGAAGGGGGATGGGGTCCAGTGCACAAAACAGGTGCATAAGAGAGTGATCAGCTCACCTGTGGCAACAGGTAGGAAGGCTGAGCAGTGGGTGGAGATGCTGGTGGGAGGGTCGGTGTATGGTCTGTGGATGTTCCAATTGCTTTGGGTTTTTCTGTTTGTTTTTAATTAATTTTTATTGGAGTATAATTGCTTTACAGTGTTGTGTTAGTTTCTGCTGTACAGCAAAGGGAATCAGCTATACATATACACATATCCCCCTCTTTTGGGGATTTCCTTCCCATTTAGGTCACCACAGAGCAGTGAGTAGAGTTTCCTGTGCTATACAGTAAGTTCTCATTAGTTAGCTATTTTATACATAGTAGTGTATATATGTCAATCCCAATCTCCCAATTCATCCCACTCCCCCTTCCCCCTTGGTATCCATGTTTGTTCTCTATGTCTGTGTCACTATTTCTGCTTTGCAAATAAGATCATCTGTACCATTTTTCTAGATTCTACATATATGCGTTAATATACGATATTTGTTTTTCTCTTTCTTACTTCACTCTGTATGACAGTCTCTCAGTCCATCCACATCTCTGCAACTGACACAATTTCGTTCCTTTTTCTGGCTGAGTAATATTCCATTGTATATATGTACTGCGTCTTCTTTATCCATTCCTCTGTTGATGGACACTTAGGTTGCTTCCACGTCCTGGCTATTGTAAATAGTGCTGCAGTGAACATTGGGGTGCATATATCTTTTTGAATTATGGTTTTCTCTGGGTATATGCCCAGGAGTGGGATTGCTGGGACATATGATAGCTCTATTTTTAGTTTCTTAAGGAACCTCCATACTGTTCTCCATAGTGGCTGTATCAATTTACATTCCCACCAACAGTGCAGGAGGGTTTCCTTTTCTCTGCACCCTCTCCAGCATTTATTGTTTGTAGATTTTTTGATGATGGCCATTCTGACCATGATGGCCATTCTGACCATTGATTCTGACCATTTGATTATTAGACCATTTCTCTAATAATTAGTGATGTTGAGCATCTTTTCATGTGTTTGTTGGCCATGTGTATGTCTTCTTTGGAGAAATGTCTATTTATGTCTTTGTTCTGATTGCTTTGATTTTCTCAGTGGACAGGAAGCCAAGAGTGAGGACGGGGGAGGAGGCACTAAGGGTTTAGGGAGCAGAGGAGTGAAAACAGCCCTGGAGCGGAGCTGCACGGGAGATAGGGAGATATCTGAATAGGGAGATAGGGTCCAATTGCCAGACGGCGCTCGCAGCCAGGGTGGTTGTGAGCTCTTCTCCAGCCTCACCCAGCGGTAGCTGTGCGGGGGTGGGGCAGGGGTGGCTGAGAGTGCATGTGACCAGAGTTGTGGTTTTGCCAAGTGAGTGTGGAAAACACAAATAATCAATGAAGACATAAAGACCTGAGGAAATGCAACTCAGATTAAAAGCTCAAGACCAGGGACAAAATGAGAAAGCAGCACGTGGAGGGGGAGGGAGGGAAGAAGGGAAGAGAGAGAAGAAAAGAAAGAGGGGAATATGGTCATGTTTTGGATCAGCGTTATTAGGCAATTGCACTGAAGGGTGGATGTGTTTCAGCTCCTGCGCAGGGAACACGTTGTGATGGGAAGGGCGGGCAGGGAGCAAGGAGGGTGCTGGGAGCCTGGGGCAGGAGTGGGGCTGGCAGCTGACTCGCCTGCCCGCACCTCCACCTCTCATGTCCACACCCCCCCAGGTGACAAACAGGCTCCTTTTTAATTTCGTTTCAGTTCTACTTGCCCTGGGGTGGAGCTTCTGTTCCTCTCTCACTTCTCCCTCAGGCCCCCAAATCTCTCCTTCTCAGGTTTCTGAGGAGAAAACTCCTCAGAGGAGCCGGGCTTCCTCCCAGGAGACTTCTCTCTCCAAAGAACATCCGTAACAAAAGTCCAGAGCACAGAGGCGAGAAGCATTCCCAGCAAATTTGGTCCAGCCACACACATCCCAGGCTTAGTGACCCCTCGCCAGAAGCACACCTCAGGGTTCTGGGAAGAGAGCCAGACGCCATCAGGAGATGGGCCCCCCCCCCAAGATCCCACACTTTTCTGTGTGTCCGCCAAGCACTCAGCTGCTCCCCTGTTCCCAGCAGAATCACCTGTTAAAAAATGCAGATAACAGGGCCCCTACCCCAAGCTGGTAGTAGGATCTAGGGAAGCTTATTTACCTCAAATTCCCCTGGTGACCCTAAGACACAGCCAAGGTTGGAAACTGCCTATTCCTCTCTTTGAGCCTCGGTTTCCCCATTTGATATCAAAGTTAGTGCAAGAGTCTAGATGGAGGTTTATGGAGGCAAAGGGAGGAAGAGGTGGCCTGCCAGCTTCTCCAGTCCTTGGTTTGAGGAGTCTAAGGGGACCCAAGTGGGCCAGAGGACTCTGCCTCCTGATGCTTGGGGCTGACTTAGGCTCTCACACCCGCAGGAGCCTCTCATGTGACTGGATTGAGTCCCCGGCGGGCCAGGTGTCCAAGGGTGTCACTGCACACGCTGAGGGAGGTTCCCCCCCCTCACGGGCGCCCTTCCCCTTCCCCACACAAACCCCCGCTCCTCCCTGGCCAGTTGTTGCACATCCTGTGGTTTCTTTTGGAAATCTCCACTGCCATCTCTTTACTATCCCCTATTTCAGAGGGGATGGTTTCTGTACAGCATGGAGGTGGGGTGAGTTGGCAAACTGGGAGAAGACTCGACCTGGCTGAGTCACTTCAAGAAGGGGGTGCGGAGAGCAGTGCCAGCCAAAGGGCGCTTCCTGTGCGTCTTTTGTCCCGACAATAGGCGTGGCAAAGTTGTCAGCCGGGGGAACCCCAGGACGGATTTTTACTTAAGAAAAGTCACTCTGCTCCTGTGTCGATGGAGGGGGGATGGACTGGAAGAAGCCAGCCTTGAGGTCTGCACACGACTGTGAAGCCTGAGATCATTCAGGTAACCGCGGCGCAGGCTGGGGTGTGGAGAGGAGGAGGAAGGAGAGGTGACAGCTGCGGTAGCTGATTGGCTGGTGACGCGAGGGGGCGGAGTCAAGGGCGCCCGAGTATCTGGCTTTGAGAGCCTTGGCGATTGATTGTAGACACTGTTGGAGGAGATGGGAAAGCGGAGGAAAGGGACCATGTTATCTCCAGATTTAAGCCCCTAGTGCCGAGTGGCAGACCGGTTGTAAAGGTGCTGAAGTGCTTCCATGTCCTCTTGGTGAGACCTCGGAGAGACTGTTTCTGTTTTCATGGCAGGAGAGCGACCAGGGCTGTGGCACCAGGGTTAAAGTCCCCATCAGACCCAAAGGAACCCTGGTATGAATTAGAAAAAGGTGACCCCCAGAGAATGCGAGAAAATGTTTGCAAACCAAATGTCTGATATGGGTCTAGTATCTAGAATATATTAAAAATTCTTAAAATTAATGCTGAAAAGCAAACAACCCAACTTAAAAAAAAATGGACAAAAGATCTGAATAGACATTTCTCCGAAGAAGATATACAGACGGCCAATAAGCACTTGCAAAGATGCTCAGCATCATTAGTCATTAGGTAAATGCAAATCAAAACCAATGAGATATCACTTCACACCCAGTAGGATGGGTATGTAAAAGGAAAAACAAAACAAAACAAAACAAAAAACAGATAAGTTGGCAAAGATGTGGAGACTTTGGAACCCTTGAACATTGCTGATGGAGATGTAGAATGGTGCAGCTGCCCTGGAGAGCAGTCTGGTGATTCCTCAAAAAATTAAGCCTAGAATCACCATATGATCCAGCAATTCCATTCCCAGGTATATATCTAAGAGAATAAAAACATAGGTTCAGGGTTTCCCTGGTGGTGCAGTGGTTGAGAGTCTGCCTGCTGATGCAGGGGACACGGGTTCTTGCCCCGGTCCGGGAGGATCCCACATGCCGCAGCGCAGCTGGGCCTGTGAGCCGTGGCCGCTGAGCCTGCGCGTCTGGAACCTGTGCTCCGCAACGGGAGAGGCCACAACGGTGAGAGGCCCGCGTATCGCAAAAAAAAAAAAAACCCAAAAAACCATAGGTTCATATAAAACCTCATACAAGCATACAGGAATGTTCATAGCAGCATTTTGTATGACAGCCAAAAAGAGATAACAACCTGTGTGTCCCTCAACTGATGAATGAATACACAAAATGTGGAATATCCACACAATGGGATATTATACAGCCAGAAAGAGGAATGAGGTACCTATATATGCTGCAACATTGATAAACCTCGAAAACGTTATGCTGAATGAAAGAAGACCGTCACATCAGACAACACTGTGGAGTTGATTCCATTTATATGAAAGTGAAGAATAGGGAAATCTATAGAGACAGAAAGTAGATTAGCGGTTGTGAAGGAATGGGGGAAAAGGGGAATTGGGAGATACGGAGTTATTTGCGGGGGTGGGGTGTGGAAATGTTCTGGAAATGGATAGTGGAGATGGTTGCACAAAATTGGGAATGTACTAAAGCCACCCAAGGAGCAGAAGAAGCCCTTCTTCCCCTTTAGGCACATGGTTGACTTTGGCGCCAGCTCCAAGATCTCTCTGCACAGTCCTCCAGCTGAAATTCCACCAACACAAATTCCCTAACCAAGCCTCTTCCACACGCCCAGACTTGCTCATTCTTGTCACTCCAGCTACGCTCCTTTTTTGACTTCACATACCCTGGGAGCTTCCCGGGGACTCACTCTGCCCCTTAAGACCCTCCCATGCCCCCACCCTTTCCACTAAACCACCTCCCCATTTTAAAACCCTGCTGCCTGCTCACCTCTTCCTGGAACCTCTCTTAGAGGAAACGCACTGACCTCCCATCAACCATTTGCACTTGTAAAAACACCCAGTTGCTGGGTTTTACCCTGGGCTCTGCCACTTAAAGCCTGTGTGACTTTGTGAGAATCATATAACTTCTCTGGGTCTCAGTGTCCTAAGACTAAGGTCTGCTCGTGCTGCCATAAGATACCATAGCTTGGGTGGCTTAAACAACATATACTTATCTTTTCTCAGTTCTGGAGGCTGGAATCTGAGATCAGGGTGCCAGCATGGTTGGGTTCTGGTGAGAACTCTCTTCCTGGCTTGTGGCAGATAGCTGTCTTCCCACTGTGTCCTCACATGGCCTTCTCTCTGTGTATGTGCATGGAGAGCGAGAAAACAAGCTCTCTGCTGTCTCTTATAAGGCCACTAATCCCATGATGAGGCCCCACCCTCATGACCTCATCTAACCCTAATTACCTCCCAAAGGCCCCACATCCATATACCATCATATTGGGGGTTAGGACTTTGACATATAAAATTGAGAGGGGGGAGGCACAAACATTCACTCCATAATGCTATGCTTATCTGCCAGATGGATTCCATGGAATTATGGATGTGTAAAGCTTTGTAAGCGCAAAGTGCCAGACCCCTATGAAGGCTTATTATTTTTCATCATTAATGTATAGACATGCACATGTTTCCCTTCAGGGAAATACCAAACACTCTTTGCAAGCATCTGACCTCTACTAGTCTGGTGCTCAAGGGCAGGGGATGTGTCTGCTGCTTTTTGAGTGTTCTCTCAACCTATAAGGCTCAACTACCAGAAGACAGAATCCAAAATTCTCTCCCTCCTGGGATCCTAGAGCCGTGTTTTGCCTTGGATCATAGGTATTTGAGTTTCTGACTCTCAGGCCTGAGCATAAAGTCTTTAAGGTCAGGGGTTCTGCAGGGAGAGACTTCACTGTTCTAAACCTCAGTTTTCTTGTCTATAAATGGGGATAATAAGAGTACCTATCTCATAGCATTATTGGGGGGGAGGGGTTAAATGAAAAACCACATGGTAAGCTCACAATAAATGTTGGTGATGAAGATAAAGATGAAAAAAGAAAAAGATACAGATGATGAATTAGTTGTCTCTTGCTACATAACAAATCACTCTGACATGTAGTAACTCAAAATGTCAGTAATCACATTTTCTCTCTCATGGTTTTCGTGGGTGAAGAATTCAGGAGCACCTGGGCTAGGCAGTTCTATCCCAAGTTCTCTCATGAGGCTGGGTTTTAGTCATCTGAAGCCTTTTTTTTTTTTTTAATGGTACAACCACTTTTTATTTTTAAATTAATTGATTAATTTATTTTTTGGCTGTGTTGGTTCTTTGTTGCTGCGCACGGGCTTTCTCTAGTTGCAGTGGGCGGGGGCTACTCTTTGTTGCGGTGCATGGGCTTCTCATTGTGGTGGCTTCTCTTGATGAGCAGCACGGGCTCTAGGCGCACAGGCTTCAGTAGTTGTGGCACGCAGGCTCAGTAGTTGTGGTATGTGGGCTTTAGAGAGCAGGCTCAGTAGTTGTAGCACACAGGCTTCGTTGCTCCGCGGCATGTGGGATCTTCCCAGACCAGGGTTCAAACCCATGTCCCCGGCATTGGCAGGTGGATTCTTAACGACTGCACCACCAGGGAAGTCCAATCTGAAGGTTTGACTTGGTGGAAGGATTCATTTCCAAGTGGCTCACTCACATGTCCCAAAATTAGTGCCGGAGGCTTGGTTCCTCTCCAGGGGGGCTTCTCCACAGAGCTGTTTGAGTGTCCTTACAACATGGCTTCTGGCTTACCCATTGAACGATCCGAGTCCAAGGGGGAAGCTGCAATACTTTTTATGATCTAGATTCAGAAGTCGTACACTGTCACTTCTGCAGAATTCTGTTGGTCACACAGGTCAGCCCTAATTTAATGTGGGCTATACATGAACATAAATACCAGCAGGTGAGGGTCATTGAGGCCCATCTTGGGACTAGCTACCACTAGTGTCCAGCCACTAGAAAGTGGCACATCCAGGATTTGAATTTAAGTGTGTCTAGCTCAGACTCCGAGATCTTAACCATTACCCCATGCTCACACCCATGATCTCCATGTAAGCAATCACTTATTCATTCAGCAACCCTTGTCTAAGCACCTACTGTACTATGAGTGTGCTAGATGCTGGTGATGCCTTTGCCCTCAAGGAGACTCACAGTCTGGAAGGTGTGTGGGTGGCAGAGCTAGATCCAGCTCTGAAGCAGCCTGGCTTCTAGTTCAGTACCTTTTCTACCTTTTCTGTTCTGGGATGCTTGCATCACAGGGGGAAATCACTGAAGCTTGGCAACTCTTTTAGCAAAAGGAGGTGGAGGGGAATTACAGAAAATGAACTGAACTTGCAGCCAGAAATCCTGGGTCAAGATCTGTCTCTGACACTGATTTGCAGAATGCCTTTCATAAGTCCCTCTTCCTCTCTGGGCTCAACTTCCCCATTTGCAGAATTACCTGTAAGGACCTTGACTGTGTGAATAGTTCATTCATTCAATTATCATTTATTGAGTACCTACTATGGGCCTGGCACTGTGCTAAGTGCTGGAGACAGAGCTAGAACATGACAGAATCCCTACCTTCCAGCTGTTCACATCCAAATGGAGGCTGAGAGACAATCAACAAACCAGGAAAAAGACCACTACAGACAGCCTGTGAACTATGAAGGGTGAAGCGATTGGTGGAGCATGACTTCATCCAGGAAAGCCTTCTCCAAAGAGCAGCAACTGAGCACAGACTGAATGATGATGAGGTGTCTCTGGGGAGACGGGAGTACGAGCATCCCAGGCAGAGGGAACAGAAGGCAAAGGCCCCAAGTCAGGACAAAAGTTTGCTGTGTCTACTTACAACAGGGATGCCAGGGTGCTTGGAGGGAGTAAGTCCAGGCACAAGGGTGAGAGATGAGGACAGAGGGGTGTAGGAGGTATGTGGGCTGAATTCTAAGTGGGTTGGGAATCCTTTAGAGGGTTTTCAATGAGAGCGGCTTGCTGTGTGTCAAAAGGGCCCTCTGCCTGTTGTGTGGGGAGTGGGTTGCAGAGGGCAAGGGTCTGGGTTCTTTTTGGCCAGACAGCCCAGACCTCCAGACAGCCCAGACTGGGACGTGGAAGGCAAGGACACCCTGTATCACCAGTCCCTGAGCTCACCAGCCATCTATCTTGCAGGGCCAGTGGGACATGGAAGTTGGCTCCAGGGGAGCCAGTTGCCAGGAAAGGCAACCTGGAGCTTGGGCCCCAGAAGCCATTCCTTAAATTCTCTATGAAGTTTTCCCAAACAGCCTTGGAACTTCCAGTGCCTTTTCTAGACAATGGGAATTGACCTCTGGTTGGGTTAACATAAACTCCCTCACCCTGGCATTCAAGGCCCTCCCAATCTGGGCCCCAGTCTACCTTCCAGACCCACCTCCCATGATCCCCAGCTTGCTCAGGACATCTCAGCTTCTCACCATCCCTGAATGCTCTCTTTACTTTCCTCCCTCCAAGGGTTTGTTCCCCCTGTTCCTTTACCTGAAATACTTTGCCTGTCTGAACCAGATCTTGATCAGTTATGTTTCAAGCTCCGTCTCAAAATGCATATCTTTCGTAATGACATTGCCTGTCTCTCTATTTGCATATTTTTAAAGGTTTTTATTAACATCTTTTATTATGGTAAAATAGACATAACATTAAATTTATCATTTATCCATTTTTAAGTGTACAATTCACTGGCATTAAGTACATTCACAGTTCATATCCCCACTATCCATTTCCATAAATTTAAATCATCCCAAATAGATGCTCTGTATCCATATAAAAGCTTTTTAGTGGAGGCGATATTCATTAGAACTCTTCCAGTTACAAGTGGCAAAAAGCCAACTCAAACAGTTTTTCTAGGAATAGAATCCATTGGCTCACATAGATGAAAAGTCCATGTTAGTCTTCAGGCATGGCTGGATCTAGGAACCCAAGCAATATCATCAGGCACACACATCTCTTTTTTGTGTGGTTACTGCCTCTCCTGGGCTTTCAAAGAGTGCTGTGGGCTTACCTCTTCGTGGCACCAGCGTAGCATATTATTTTTGAAATGTTAGCCTCTGTGTTTTTAAGGAAAATTTGATTTTTTAGAACTGAGGTATAATTTACATATGGTAAAATGCACAAATATTAAAATTTTTTCCTATCTATATACCTGTGTTATCATCCCAAAGATCAAAGTTTAGAACTTTTTCAGCAGTCACTTCCGGTGCCCCTCCTAGGTCAATAACAGTCACCCTCCTTCTCCCCAAGAGGTAACCACTTCTAAAACTATAGACTAGTTCTGCCAGTTACTGAACTTCATATAAGTATTGATGGAATTATATCATATTTACTCTTTCATGTTTGGTTTCTTTTATTCAGAATGATGGTTTTGACTCTTGTGTTTTGTGGACAGCAGTAGTTCATCTACTTTTATGGTTGTGTGGTATCACATAGTATGAACTTACCAAAATTTGGTTTTTCAAACTCCTGTTGATGGATATTTGGGTGGTTTCCAGTTTGGGCTATTATGAATAAAGTTGTTATGAATTATGCACTGTCTTTTATAGACATCTGTTTTCATTTCTCTTGGAGATATACCTAGGAGTGGAGTTTCTGGATCATAAGGTAGATCTCTGTTTATTAAAGTTGCCAAGTGGTATTCCAAAGTGCCTATACAATTTCACATTCCCAGTGTTCCAGCGGCTCCACATCCTGGCCAACACTTGATGTCGTCAGTCTTCTTAATTCTAGCTATTCTGGGGGCAGGGGGAAATGGAGGGAGCTCACTGGGTTGTTTTTCATTCTTGCTAATTTCTGTTACCCAGAAGCCTTACATGTAATTCCCTGCCGCCACCATCACAACAAAAAAAACCAGTAGGCTGTTGTTTCAAGGCTACTGTCCTTTTCTGGCCCTGCAGAAAAAGAGAAACCAGAATCTTTTCCTGGATTTTGAGTTTCAAAAATCTAGGGTCTCAGGGCAACAGGAAAAGGCTTTTGTGCATTGATGACATGATTGATGTGGGAAAATGCAGGGTGTTTAAGAGTAAGGTTCTGCCTCTCTGAAACTAGACAAAAGTTTCTAGAGAAGAGTGAGGAGAGGGCTGGAGCATCAGCAAAGGGGGATATGGATGGTGTAACCCCTGAGGAAAGTAAGAGTAGAACCTGCCTCTTCTAGGGGCACAGCCCTAAACTTGGAGAGACCACAGAATCGCCAGATAAGTTCAAGGAAATTTAATGTGGAAAGGACCTGTGCTCTTCTCCTGGGCAGACTCTCTAGTAGAAAAATGGCTGTGTGTGGCTGGGCAGAAGAATCTCATATGTCTAACAGAGTTCCCTGTGCCCTGGGGGCCATCGGAGCTGAGCAGTGGTTCCCGTGCACTTGGAAGGGCCCTGGAAGCAGCTGAGAGAGGGGGTTAGACTTCAGAACAAGGGACAACTTAGCAGTGGCCTGCGTAGGTGGGTGACTCCTCCTCAGATAGAAATAAAGTTGTCTCAACAGATGTCAGCATGGATAAGTGATGATGCACCCCAGATGCTCCCCACAAGATCCCTAGAACTGAGACACCACCCCCAGAGAAATAGGAAAATCTCAACTTACCTGAGATTAAGGTTTCCCACCCAATATGGGAGATCATAGCAGAGACTGAGCTCGTTTAACCAAAATAAAGTTAACTTTCTTGCTCACCTGAGCTCATGGACTGAACTTGGACCACTGTTGCACTTTCCACATGATATTATGCTTGTCTCTTTATATTACTTTCCTCTCCTTGAGACTGTAACTGGAGGTCAGGGATAAGGTCTGATTCACCTGGAATCAGCGACCTCCTGGCCCAGAGTAGGGGCTTGGTGAAAATTTGTTAAATATTGACTGTAAGCTCCCTGAGGGCAGGGAAAGAAAGAGGGCTACACGGCTGAGCACCTACAATGGGTAAAGCCCTGTGCTGTGTTATCCACATTGGCTGCCATGAGAGGTCAGACTATGATTATCCCATTTTGCAGATAAGCGCATTAACAGCCAGAATTTACTGAGCACTCACCAGGCACCAGGCACTTCACAGATACTAACTCGTGTAATCCTCACTACAAGCTGATGAGGCCGACACTATTGTTACCCCCATTTTACAGATGGGGAAACTGAGGCATGGAGCACTGACGTGATTGTGATGGGATTTGAATCCAGGCTGCATGATTCCAACACCCCTGGGCCCATTCCCAGCCCTGTGCCCATGCTCCCTGCATGGTCCACTCTTCCTCTTTAATCCCTGCCCGTCTCACTGGTGAACTCTTCACAACCTCCACACCTACTCTGACTTCCTTAATGCTCAAGAATGGAAATATTCATTCTTCCCTCCTTCACTCCTTTGCTCCCATAACACTTTATTTTTAGGATTTGTATAAGTAAGGATTTTGTTTATCTGCATGTAAGAGAAAATCCTAAGTAATAGTGGCATAAGAAATAAGAAGTTTGTTTCTTTCTTATGTAAAATAAGTATAAAGATATATAATCCGGGGCTGATAGAGCAGCTCCATTGTGTTGGTGACTAAGGCTATTTTATCTGTTCCATCATCCTAGTATTGTGATCCCTTCACAAGGTGACAGTATAGGTCAAAAGGGTTACTAAAGCTCCAGCCATTGCATCTACATTCCAAGTAGCAGAGAATAGAAAAGGAGATTGGCTGTTCCCTTTAAAAAGACTTCCCAGAAACCCCCACAACATTTCCCCTTACATCTCATGGACCAAAATTTTGTCACATGATCACAACTCGCTACAAGGGAGGCTGGGAAATACAATCTTTTAGTTGGAAGTTGAGAGAATGGCTATTAAGAAGAAAATCAGTCTCTGCCATATCATAAGGTTAGCATTTATCACATCATATATGGGATGGTTTATTTGAATATCTGTCTCCACAGCTGGAATTTCTTGAGGGCAGATTCTTGTCATCTGCATCCACATATCCCAAAATCTAGCACACATTGGAGACACTTCTAACGGAGGAATAGGCAACTAGGTATTACATTTCTTTGGAAGTTCTGATTCCCCTTGTATGGTTCTCTGGCCACAACAAGTCTCCAGTAATTGTTAAATTGAAATAAATTTTAATGTTCTTGTCCTCAATTTCCTCATTTTCAAAATGGGTAAAAATGACCTCAAAAGTCAATCCCAGTTTGGACATACTCAGTGTTTGTTATATAAAATTGGAAATAGTTATGTTAAAAAATGAAAACCTTGCCAGTTAGGTACTGTGTATAGCTTTTGTTCTTTCTCTGATTCTTCTGTATAAACACACACACACACACACACACACATATATATATATATATATATACTTTGCATATAAATAGAACCCACTGTACATACCATTCTACAAATAGCTGTTTCACTTACTAACATATGAAGTGATTTGTGCATGACAAACTAGCTTGTAGAGATCAATCCTCTCAATAAACAACTAGAAAACCTAGATAAAATTGTTGAAAAGAAAAATAAAATCTGTTAGAAGGCTTCAAAGAGCTATCCAGAAAGCCAGGACTTGAGGAATCAAGATCCCAGAGTAAGAGAAACACATGGAGGTGAGCCCGGTATTCTAGGTGCTTTTCCATGAATTTGCCAGTTTCAAAGTAGCTGGATGGAGAGACTGAGCAGAAAGAAGATGCTAAGACACAGAGAGGCCAAGCAGAGTTTTCCACAGTCTCACAGGGCCGGAGAGACGAAAATAATTTTTGCTGAACACATTTCTGGGCCATTACATGTTCCCCTGGAGCATATATGAACATTCACTGGAGGTCACAGAACTTATCCATACTAGAATTTCCGCACTGGAAAGAACTCCAGAGATAATGTAACCAAACACTTCATTTTGTGGAGGTAGCAACTGAGGCCCAGAGAGTGACTTGCCCAGGGTCATACAGCAAATGGGTACAGCCTCCTGGTGCAACCCCTTCTTGCACTGTATCGCTCTGTAGCTGTTGCTGCTCTTCCAGCCTTCAGCTCCCCATTCCTCTCCACACGTCCTAGCCAGAGAGAGAGAAACAGAGAGAGAGGGAGAGAGAGATCAATTTAACCTCACTTCTGATTGTGATCTTTTAATAAGTGAAAGTGCTTTTTAAAAAGGAAACCAACACAAACCCTTTTATAAATTACTGGGCATTTTTCCTAATTAACAAAGTAATACAAATTTATTAATGAAATGTTAGAAAACATACAGATAAGTGAAAAACGAAAGCACCCACAAATTTTTCTCTCCTTCCCATCTATCCCTGATACAGGCACTTTAAGCTCTTTAATACATAAATATGTGTATTTTTTCACAAAATGAGTTTATGCATACCTAGTCACTTCTAACTTGCTCCTTTAACATTCGTATTATAATCAGGTTTCACATAATTCTGTATTCTCTAATATGATATCTGTATCTCTAATATCTGTATAATAGCTCACTCTATCGATGTACCATAATTTATTTGACCAATCCCCTATGGTTAGACATCTGGATTCTTTTCAATCTTTTACTATTATATGCAATCCTGCGATGAACATCTTTATGCATATCTTAGTGATAGCCATGATTATTTTCTCAGGAAAAATGCTTAGACTATGGAATAATAGTCTGAACATTTTTAAAGCTCTCAACATCTGGCTCCAGATTACCCTCAGGAAGCCTGTAGCGAGGTACACTCCCCGCAGCAGTGTGTACGCAAAACCCATGTGCTTTACTTGAGGGGGGATGGAGGGAGCAGCTTTGTCATTCCAGCTTGATGTGCGCCATTCTTGCTCACCTTCCTTGACACACAGAGCTTCACATCATGCCAGTCTAATTAATTTAGAGTGGAGAAGTTAGACTACCTGCCCAAGGCCAGAAACTCTAGAACTGAGTCAAGGGTCAAGTTGAAAGGATCAATTTTGACAACACTAAATCACATGCTTGCTACCTGGTCCACTTTAGCCCTGAAGGAGACACAGCTGCTCTCACAAACTAACCAGGAAAGTAAACGAGGGAAGGGCCATCTTGCCTACTTCGGGCAGGCGTATGAAAAATGCCCACTGGGGTCTCTCAGCCTCCAGAGTGCAGTCCCCTGAGGAAGTGGCCAGGTTCATAATGTGATGGGTGGGGAGCTGGACTGGCACTCTGCCAGATCTACCAGTCCACAGCTTGGTGCATAGCTGGAGCCCAGTGTGAGTGGCATCATTTCCTCTGGGTCTTAAGCGCTTTGCAGTTTTCCAGTCTCCCCTGTGCAAATGAGAAGATAACTCCCTTGGTTAGTAGGGGATCTCAACGTTCTCAGCTAAGACTTTAACTGAGATTGGTTTCAGGTCAAAAGACACAGATTCTGTGACTGACCAGCTGGGTTCTGTGGCTGGTTGCAGGGTCACCTTGGGCAAGTCCCCTCCCTTCTCTGGACCTTCTTAGTTTCCCCACGTGAACAAGGAAGCAGTTGGCCTAGATTTGGTGGGATGTGTATCCTGTTGCTTAGAGGAGAGGAAAGAATGGAGGGACTCAGTTCCTGAGCACCCACCAGAGGCAAACACTTTGCATACATAAGAGTATCTAACACACAATGGCTCTGTGAGGAAGTAGACATCTGTGCCTGTCCAGCACGGATGCCCTGTTGTTTTGTTAATAGCACCCTGATTTTCTTTTACAAAACCATCCCTAACCCACTTCTAGTCCTGTGACTTGGGAGGGGCTGACCCCCCCCTCCAGTTGTAAGCATGTGACTCAGGTTTGGCCAATCAGAGCAACCATGATGGTTTCAGGGCTGGGCATGTGACCCAAGCCAGGACAATGGGAGTCAACCCTAGGATTTTTGCTGGAGGTTTGGGGAAGGAAGTGATCTCTTGGCTTGCGATTGCTTAACTGGCCATTTCTGCATCCCTGTGGAGAGACCCAGCCTGCTAATAAAACTGATACAAAAGCAAACAGTCAAGAGATAGAGAGAGACAGATTTATGACAACTTCCCTTGAGCTTCTGACATGGTCTGTGTCTGAATCCAGAATGACTTCCTGCATTTTTCAGTTTAAAGCCCCTTTAGGCTAAAGCTAGTTATAAGTGGGTTTAATGTACCCTGCTACCAAAAGATCATCACTAAAATCCTGGATGAGGCATAGGCGTTATTATTCTCATTTACAGGTGAGGAAACAGAGGCTCAGAGAAGCAAAGTAAGCAGAGAACTAACAAGTGGCAGAGTAGATATTTTTAATCTACTTCTTTTTTAAATTAAAGTATAATTAACTTACAATGTTGTGTTAGTTTCAAGTGTAGAGCAAAGTGATTCGTTATACATATATTCTTTTTCAGATTCTTTTCCATTATAAGTTATTACAAGATATTGTTTATACTCCCTGTGCTATACAGTAGGTCCTTGTTTTTTTACCTATTTTATATATAATAGTGTGTATATGTTAATCCCAAACTTGTAATTTATCTCTACTTCTTTTTAATCCATACCTCTAGTCTCTACTCAGGGGCTCAAGTGGTTCCCCCTTTTTAGTTTTCTTTCACAAACCACAGAAGTAGGAATAGGCTTGTGGAGCCAGACTGATCCAGGTTCCAGACCTGGTTCAGCTGCTTCCTACCTGTCTGATCTTGAAGTGACTCACTGGCTGTATTCTCTGAACAAGTCTCCTCATCTCTTTGTGCCTCAGTTTTCTCTTCTGCAAAATAGGATAATAGTACCTACCTCATGGGATTGTTGTGAGCAGACATATTAGATTATGTAACACTCTTAGAATAGCCTGACACAGAGTAAGTCTGACACAAGGGCTAACCATTTTTCTTCTGCTGTCTGTATGCTCTTAGTAAGTTGGCTACTCCCTCTCCACCCCACACACCCAGGATATGGCCTGAGTTATCTCATGATACATCAGTCTCAAATGGCACAAGAAAACAACACATACCCTAGTCACCAGGGGCTTCAAATAATGTCTGACATACTGTTTCTCAAATGCTGATGTTTCTAAAAGTGCTGATCACTATGGACTGAGCAGGCCTAAAACCAGCCCAAGAAGTGAAACTTTGGAGAGGAATTCCAAATAATCAAGCCTCTGCTGAGTTGCAGAAAGGAGAGAGGGGATGGATATAGACCCAGCCATTTGCGAGGTATTTTTCCCCCTTCACTCCTATCAGCTGTAGAGAGCAGAAATGCATTTCCTCAAGAGTTTATAACAGTTGTGATTGGTTCAAGATGGCGGAGTAGAAGGATGTGCTGTCACTCCCTCTTGCGAGAGCACCGGGATCACAACTAACTGCTGAACAATTATTGACAGGAAGACACTGGAACTCACCAAAAAAGATACCCCACATCCAAAGACAAAGGAGAAGCCACAGTGAGACAGTAGGAAGGGCGCAATCACAATAAAATCAAATCCCATAACTGCTGGGTGGGTGACTCACAAACTGGAGAACACTCACACCACAGAATTCCACCCACTAGAGTGAAGGTTCTGAGCTTCCCGACCTGGGGGCCCGGCAACGGGAGGAGGAATTCCTAGAGAATCAGACTTTGAAGGCTAGCGGGATTTGATTGCAGGACTTTGATAGGACTGGGGGAAACAGAGACTCCACTCTTGGAGGGCACACACAAAGTAGTGTGTGCATCAGTACGCAGGGGAAGGAGCAGTGACCCCACAGGGGACTGAACCAGACCTACCTGCTAGTGTTGAAGGGTCTCCTGCAGAGGTGGGGGGTGGCTGTGTCTCACCGTGAGGACAAGGACACTGGCAGGAGGAGTTCTGGGAAGTACTCTTCGGTGTGAGCCCTCCCAGAGTCGAGCATTAGCCCCACCAAAGAGCAAGTAGCCTCCAGTGTTGGGCCGCCTCAGGCCAAACAACCAACAGGGAGGGAACCCAGCCCCACCCATCAGCAAACAAACGGATTAAAGTTTTACTGAGCTCTTCCCACCAGAGCAACACCCTGCTCTACCCACCACCAGTCCCTCCCATCAGAAAACTTGCACAAGCCTCTTAGATAGCCTCATCCACCAGAGGCCAGACAGCAGAAGCAAGAAGAACCACAGTTCTGTAGCCTGTGGAACAAAAACCATATTCACAGGAAGATAGACAAGATGAAAAGGCAGGGGGCTATGTACCAGATGAAGGAACAAGATAAAACCCCAGAAAAACAACTAAATGAAGTGGAGATAGGCAACCTTCCAGAAAAAGAATTCAGAATAATGATAGTGAAGATGATCCAGGACCTCGGAAAAAGAATGGAGGCAAAGATCAAGAAGATGCAAGAAGTGTTTAACAAAGACCAAGAAGAATTAAAGAACAAACAGAGATGAACAATACAATAACTGAAATGAAAAATCCACTAGAAGGAATCAATAGCAGAATAACTGAGGCAGAAGAACGGATAAGTGACCTGGAAGACAGAATGGTGGAATTCACTGCTGCGGAACAGAATAAAGAAAAAAGAATGAAAAGAAATGAAGACAGCCTAAGAGACCTCTGGGACAACATTAAATGCAACAACATTTGCATTATAGGGGTCCCAGAAGGAGAAGAGAGAGAGAAAGAACCCGAGAAAATATTTGAAGAGATTATAGTCAAAAACTTCCCTAACATGGGAAAGGAAATAGCCACCCAAGTCCAGGAAGCACAGAGAGTCCCAGGCAGGATAAACCCAAGGAGAAACACGCTGAGACACATAGTAATCAAACTGACAAAAATCAAAGACAAAGAAAGGTCACTGAAAGCAACAAGAAAATGACAAATAACATACAAGGGAACTCCCATAAGGTTAACAGCTGATTTCTCAGCAGAAACTCTACAAGCCAGAAGGGAGTGGCATGACATATTTAAAGTGATGAAAGGGAAGAACCTACAACCAAGATTACTCTACCTGGCAAGGATCTCATTCAGATTCGATGGAGAAATCAAAAGCTTTACAGACAAGCAAAAGCTAAGAGAATTCAGCACCACCAAACCAGGTCTACAACAAATGTTAAAGGAACTTCTCAAAGTGGGGAACACAAGAGAAGAAAAAGACGTACAAAAACAAACCCAAAGGGCTTCCCTGGTGGCGCAGTGGTTGAGGGTCCTCCTGCCAATGCAGGGGACATGGGTTCGTGCCCTGGTCCAGGAAGGTCCCACATGCCGCGGAGCGGCTGGGCCCGTGAGCCATGGCTGCTGAGCTTGCGCGTCTGGAGCCTGTGCTCCATAGCGGGAGAGGCCACAGCAGTGAGAGGCCCGCATACCGCAAAAAAGTAAATAAATAAATTAATTAAATTAAAAAAAAAACAAAACAATTAAGAAATGGTAATAGGAACATACATATCGATAATTACCTTAAACGTGAATGGATTAAATGCTCCAACCAAAGGACACAGGCTCGCTGAATGGATACAAAAACAAGACCCATATATATGCTGTCTACATACAAGAGACCCAATTCAGACCTAGGAACACATACAGACTGAAAGTGAGGGGATGGAAGAAGATATTCCATGCAAATGGAAATCAAAAGAAAGCTGGAGTAGCAATATTCATATCAGATAAAATAGACTTTAAAATAAAGAATGTTACAAGAGACAAGGAAGGACACTACATCATGATCAAGGGATCAATCCAAGAAGGAGATACAATAATTATAAATATATATGCACCTAACATAGGAGCACCTCAATACATAAGGCAACTGCTAACAGCTATAAAAGAGGAAATTGACAGGAACACAATAATAGTGGGGGACTTTAACGCCTCACTTACACCAATGGACAGATGATCCAGACAGAAAATTAAAAAGGAAACTCAAGCTTTAAATGACACAATAGACTAGATCGATTTAATTGATATTTGTAGGACATTCCATCCAAAACCAGCAGATTACACTTTCTTCTCAAGTGCGCATGGAACGTCCTCCAGGATAAATCACATCTTGGGTCACAAATCAAGCCTCAGTAAATTTAAGAAAATTGAAATCATATCAAGCATCTTTTCTGACCACAACACTATAAGATTAGAAATCAATTACAGGGAAAAAAACGTAAAAAACACAAATACATGGAGGCTAAACAATACATTACTAAATAACCAAGAGATCGCTGAAGAAATCAAAGAGGAAATCAAAAAATACCTAGAGACAAATGACAATGAAAATACTATGATCCAAAACCTATGGGATGCAGCAAAAACAGTTCTAAGAGGGACGTTTATAGCAATACAATCCTACCTCAAGAAACAAGAAAAATCTCAAATAAACAATCTTACCTTACACCTAAAGGAACTAGAGAAAGAAGAAGAAACAAAACCCAAAGATAGTAGAAGGAAAGAAATCATAAAGATCAGAGCAGAAATAAATGAAATAGAGACAAAGAAAATAATAGCAAAGATCAATAAAACTAAAAGCTGGTTCTCTGAGAAGATAAACAGAATTGATAAACAATTAGACAGACTCATCAAGAAAAAGAGGGAGAGGACTCAAATCAATAAAATTAGAAATGAAAAAGGAGAAGTTACAACAGACACCGAAGAAATACAAAGCATCCTAAGAGACTACTACAGGCAACTCTATGCCAATAAAATGGACAACCTGGAAGAAATGGACAAATTCTGAGGAAGGTATAACCTTGCAAGACTGAACCAGGAACAAATAGAAAATATGAACAGACCAATCACAAGTAATGAAATTGAAACTGTGATTAAAAATCTTCCAACAGGGCTTCCCTGGTGGCGCAGTGGTTGAGAGTCCACCTGCCGATGCAGGGGATGCGGGTTTGTGCCCTGGTCCGGGAGGATCCTACATGCCGCGGAGCAGTTGGGCCGGTGAGCCATCGCCGCTGAGCCTGTGCGTCCGGAGCCTGTGCTCCGGAACGGGAGTCTACAACAGTGAGAGGCCCGCGTACCGCAAAAAAAAAAAAAAAAAAAAAAAATTCTTCCAACAAACAAAAGTCCAGGACCAGATGGCTTCACAGGCAAATTCTATCAAACATTTAGAGAAGAGTTAACACCCATCCTTCTCAAATTCTTCCAAAAAATTGCAGAGGAAGGAACACTCCCAAACTCATTCCATGAGGCCACCATCACCCTGATACCAAAACCAGACAAAGATACTACAAAAAAGAAAATTACAGACCAGTATCACTGATGAATATAGATGCAAAAATCCTCAACAAAATACTAGCAAACAGAATCCAACAACACATTAAAAGGATCAGACACCATATTCAAGTGGGATTCATCCCAGGGATGCAAGGATTCTTCAATATATGCAAATCAATCAATGTGATACACCATAATAACAAATTGAAGAAGAAAACCCATATGATCATCTCAATAGATGCAGAAAAAGCTTTTGACAAAATTCAACACCCATTTATGATAAAAACTCTCCAGAAAGTGGGCATAGAGGGAACCTACCTCAACATAATAAAGGCCATATACGACAAACCCACAGCAAACATTGTTCTCAATGGTGAAAAACTGAAAGCATTTCTTCTAAGATCTGGAACAAGACAAGGATGTCCACTCTCACCACTATTATTCAACATAGGTTTGGAAGTCCTAGCCATGGCAATCAGAGAAGAAAAAGAAATAAAAGGAATACAAATTGGAAAAGAAGAAGTAAAACTGTCACTGTTTGCAGATGACATGATACTATACATAGAGAATCCTAAAGATGCCACCAGAAAACTAGTAGAGCTAATCAATGAATTTGGTAAAGTTGCAGGATACAAAATGAATGCACAGAAATCTCTTGCATTCCTATACACTAATGATGAAGAATCTGAAAGAGAAATTAAGGAAACACTCCCATTTACCATTGCAACAAAAAGAATAAAATACCTAGGAATAAACCTACCTTGGGAAACAAAAGAGCTGTATGCAGAAAACTATGACACTGATGAAAGAAATTAAAGATGATACAAACAGATGGAGAGATATACCATGTTCTTGGATTGCAAGAGTCAATATTGTGAAAATGACTATACCACCCAAAGCAATCTACAGATTCAATACAATCCCTATTAAATTACCAATGGCATTTTTTACAGAACTAGAACAAAAAATCTTAAAATTTGTATGGAGACACAAAAGACCTCGAATAGCTAAAGCAGTCTTCAGGGAAAAAAATGGAGCTGGAGGAATCAGACTCCCTGACTTGAGACTATACTACAAAGCTACAGTAATCAAGACAATATGCCACTGGTACAAAAACTGAAATACAGATCAGTGGAACAGGATAGAAAGCCCAGAGATAAACCCACACACTTATGGTCAACTAATCTATGACAAAGGAGGCAAAAATATACAATGGAGAAAAGATAGTCTCTTCAATAAGTGGTGCTGGGAAAACTGGACAGCTCCATGTAAAAGAATGAAATTAGAACACTCCCTAACACCATACACAAAAATAAACTCAAAATGGATTAGAGACCTAAATGCAAGATCGGACACTGTAAAACTCTTAGAGGAAAACATAAGAAGAACAGTCTTTGACATAAATCACAGTGAGATCTTTTTTGATCCACCTCCTAGAGTAATGGAAATAAAAATAAACAAATGGGACCTAATGAAACTTAAAAGCTTTTGCAAAGCAAAGGAAACCACGAACAACATGAAAAGACAACCCTCAGAATGGGAGAAAATATTTGCAAACGAACCAACGGACAAAGGATTAATCTCCAAAATATATAAACAGCTCATGCAGCTCAATATTAAAAAAAACAAACAACCCAATCCAAAAATGGACAGAAGACCTAAATAGACGTTTCTCCAAAGAAGACATACAGATGGCCAAGAAGCACGTGAAAAGCTGCTCAACAGCACTAATTACTAGAGAAATGCAAATCAAAACTACAATGAGGTTATCACCTCACACCCGTTAGAATGGGCATCATCAGGAAATATACAAACAACAAATGCTGGAGAGGGTGTGGAGAAAAGGGAACCCTCTTGCACTGTTGGCGGGAATGTAAATTGATACAGCCACTATGGAGAACAGTATGGAGGTTCCTTAAAAAACTAAAAGTAGAATTACCATATGACCCAGCAATCCCACTACTGGGCATATACCCAGAGAAAACCATATTTCAAAAAGACACATTCTCTAGTAAGTCTGTGTCTTTATTCCTGTTTCACCCCTAGGTTTTTCATGACATTTTTTTTTTTAAATTCCATATATATGTGTTAGCATACGGTATTTGTCTCTCTCTTTCTGACTTACTTCACTCTGTATGACAGACTCTAGGTCTATCCATCTCATTACAAATAGCTCAATTTCGTCTCTTTTTATGGCTGAGTAATATTCCATTGTATATATGTGCCACATGGGGAGGGGGAAGTGTAAACGGTGACAAAGCGATAAAGAGGCATGGACATATATACACTACCAAACGTAAGGTAGATAGCTAGTGGGAAGCAGCCGCATAGCACAGGGAGATCAGCTCGGTGCTTTGTGACCGCCTGGAGGGGTGGGATAGGGAGGGTGGGAGGGAGGGAGACGCAAGCGGGAAGAGATATGGGAATATATGTATATATATAACTGATTCATTTTGTTGTGAAGCTGAAACTAACATACCATTGTAAAGCAATTATACTCCAATAAAGATGTTAAAAAAAAAAAAAAAAAAAAAAAAAGACACATGCACTCCAGTGTTCATTGCAGCACTATTTACAATTACCAGGTCATGGAAGCAACCTAAATGCCCATCAACAGATGAATGGATAAAGAAGATATGGTACATATATACAATGGAATATTACTCAGCCATAAAAAGGAACAAAATTGGGTCATTTGTAGAGACGTGGATGAATCTAGAGACTGTCATACGGAGTGAAATAAGTCAGAAAGAGAAAAACAAATATCGTATATTAACACATATATGTGGAACCTAGAAAAATCATACAGATGAACTGGTTTGCAGGGCAGAAATTGAGACATAGATGTAGAGAACAAATGTATGGTCACCAAGGGGGAAAGCGGCGTGTGTGTGTGTGTGTGTGTGTGTGTGTGTGTGTGTGTGTGTGTGTGATGAATTGGGAGATTGGGATTGACATATATACACTAATGTGTATAAAATGCATAACTAATAAGAACCTGCTGTATAAAAAAATAAATTTAAAAAATTTTTAAAAATTTAAAAAGTTTATAACAGTTGCTACCACAAGTGCTAACTCAGTTCCAAAGGGTGTATCAGTCTGGTAAAGTGTAAAATATGGGGGCCCTGGAGACTCACCAGGGAATGGGAGGGGGCTTACTATGGATTCAGGGTGAGTTCTGGTTGTGGGGTTATGCTAATGCACAGGGGGCTGGTCAGAGGAACAAATGGGGAATCCTTTGCCTCTCAGTTTCATGAAAGTCAGAGCTGGGGCCCAGGATAGTAACATGGTCTGTCAGTTATCCAGAATCCAAAGTGTCCTATTTCTGGGCATTACCATCAGCCCTTTAATCCCCACCTTGTAGACAGGCTCAGTGGTCTGTGAGCTACCATTTATGGAGCACTTGCTAAGTCCTTTACATAAATGACCTCATGGAACTTACCAGCAGCCCCATCAAGTGAAGATTACAGTACAGTAATTACGACTTTGGATCTTGTAGCCAGGCTGCATAGGTTGGATTCCCAGTTCTCCTGTGTGACCTTGAGTAAGTTGCTTAACCTCTCTGTACCCCAGTTTTCTTCTGTGCAAAAGAGTGATAATAATAGTTCCTGCTTTTGCAGGGTGTTGTGAGGATTAAATGAGTAAGCACCTGCAGCATTTAGAAAAGTGCATGGCACAATGGCAGCTGCTTTAATTAACCTTCATTTCACAGATGTGGACACTGAGGCGGGAAAGAGAGATCACTCACGTACCATACACAGCTCATGAAGCTGGGCCTCAAACTGGCTCTACACCATTTCACCACCACTGAGTGGAATTTCCCTCTATTCAGAAGACGCTAAGATACCCCCATCAAATGAAATATCCCCAAACTCACACACAGCCACCCCTCCCAGTTCCCTCCTTCGTTTTTTTTTTTTTTTTTGGACGCGAGGCGGGCCAGGGATGAAACCCGGGCCCCCTGCAGTGAAAGCACGGAGTCTTAACCGCTGGACCGCCAGGGAATTCCCTCCCTCCTTCAAAAACACCCACCTCTCCCACTCAGTTTGAGTGTCTCTTTTGGAGTGTTGAGATAAGATAACAGTTGAGCGGTTCCAGTGGAGTTTTCCTGGCGCTGAGGAGAGAGGGGAAACTGCTTCTCTTCCCCAGCTCTGGAAATGAAGGCAGCCGGTAAGAATTCTCAGGCTCCTAGAGTCAGGGCAGAGGAGACCTGCAGAAGAACCACACCCCCATCCTTACGCTTCAGGATGCTAATTGGAACACATTGAATTTTGAAACGAGCTGATTTGAGCAGCTGGGGAGAAACAGCTGAGGAGTGTGGGGTTCTAGACCTTGGGGGTCTCTCTAGTTCCCCGTGGAAGCTCTAGGGGTAGGGTCTCTATCTGTCAATCCCAGTCTTTGCCTGGCTTTGTCTGTCTTTTCCTAGTTTGGCCTCTCTGGCAGGGACACGGAGAAGTAGGGTGTCACTAGATGTCTTTGTCAGTCGGGCTGTGGTTCACTTTGCCAAACATCATCGCATCTCTGACTCTCTCTCTCTCTCTGCCTCTTTATTTTGACTCATCTATTTTTGTCTGCCCTCGGGTGTGTGTGTGTGTGTGTGTGTGTGTGTGTGTGTGGCGGGGAGGATGTACTCGCCAGGGTTCTGATCCTGCTTTCAACCTCTCCCTCCAGACCCCAGGAACCTCCGCACCGTGCAGAGCCGGAGGCCGGGGCGCTCTGCGGGAGCAGCTTTGACCCTGGGGCAGGTGTGGGAGAAGGGGTCCGAGCCCGTGGCGCCCCCTCGCTCCCCTTCCAGCGTGCGCGGAGAGGGGGGCGGCCTAGGAGCACAGAGCGGGAGGCGGGGGCACTGCAGGCCCGGGGGCCCAGGTCTCCGCCTCCCTCCCGCCTTCCGGGCTGGCGCCCCTCGGCGCAGCTCCTCCTACCGCGCCCCGCCTCTGGGTCCGCTCCTTCGGCGCTCCTGCCGCCGCAGCCGAGCACCAAGCAGCCTGGCTGCCGCGGCCGCCTCGCCACCAAACTTTCCCGGGAGCCGGCGCCGGTGAGTCGGAGCGGAGAGCGGGCAGGGCGCGGGCAGGGGCTGGAGCGCGGCCGCGGCTGCGGGGCGAGGCTGTGCGTGGCCGGGCTTGGGTCTGGGCATCCCCACGGAGCCGCAGAGCTCCCGAAGCCGCCGGCGTTGGGTGGGCGCGCTCCGGGGCCCTGGCGACTGTGGGCGGCGCGGGTAGGGTCCCGGAGCGCGGCTGGCTCCGCGGCACCCTGTCTGATACCCAGCTCTGGCCCCCGCCCCGACGCGCACACACCTGTGGCTTTGCCTGGGTTCGCCAGCGTGCGCGCCCCAGGCGTCTGCCTCTGGCTTCGACAGGGGCGGCGAGTCTCCGTTTTTCCCAGAGCTGCCCTAGGCTCTGAGTTTGATGTTCCCCACAGTCCGAGCCCATCTCTTGAGTGCGTTGAATATGCCAGGCACTGGGTATCCGTGATCTCTTTCGGTTCTCCCTTTAACTTGATGAACCGGCATTATTATACCCATTTTACAGAGAAGGAAAGAGGCTCAGAGAGGGAAAGTTGTGACCAGGAGCACCACCGAGTCAAGGAGAGAGCCAGGATTTTGAACCCGAGTCAGCCTGACCCACACCACTTAATCACATGCGGGCAAGCCCCAGGTTCAGCGTCACCAGGGGTCTGGTGTGGGAAGTGTGGAGACCACTGCCCACGCTCTCCTACAGCACGGCTGCAAACCCGGGGCGGACCACCACCGCCTCATTGTGCCTCGCAGAGGATCCTGTGGAAAGATGAGTGGCCCTTACTGACAGGGAGTGGATTCTGGCGGCAGAAGCCCGTTGGGGCTGCCCTTTCAGGTGACAGGAGCCAAATTCCAGAAGCTACTCTCGATTTTTCTGGAAGGAGCCAAGGAAGTCAGGAGCTGAAGCGCAGCAGTTCTTCGCGGAAACTTCTTTCCTTCTCTGGGTGACTCTCCCCTCCCCCCCGCCCCCCAAAGAGACCCCACCCCAATCCCTTAATCTCTCTGAGGTGTCCGCTCCGCCTGGGAGCTGGTAATGTGAGATGCTCCAGGCAGGACTGCTGTCCTCCAGCAGGGGGCTCCCGTCTCAGGCCTGGAGCTCGATGATGAAGGAATGGTGCTGGGGCTAAGTACTTCGTGAACCAGGTCCCCGGCCGGAAGGTACCTGGGGCACTCATTCCATGATGGGGGCTAGGTCCCTGTGACTGGAGCACAGATGGAGCGTGTCTCCAGAGCATGAAGGAGAGCAGAGCTGGGGATCTGATAGGGCGGTCTTGAATGCCCCAATCTTAGCTTTAATCTTGGAGTCAGGCAGGAACAGAGACTGGGAGAGAGAGAGAGAATGGACCCGTCAGAGTATCATTATGCGTTATCCCACTTAGTTTTCACAGCAGCCTTGCAGAGTGGGCATTATTATTACTAGGCTCATTGAACAGATTGTCTTTTGAGGCGCGCAGAGGTTAAATAACTTGCCTGGGGTTGCCCACGTGGTCCGTGGAGGAGTTGGGATTTGAACACAGGTTTTCCTTGACTCCTTCCAGATTGTCAGTGACACTCAGGCTGTAGATGGGACCTTAGGTCCCTTCTGCTTGTGATTGGCAGCAGCAAAGATGAAAATAGAGAGATGCCAGGCAACAGGGTCCCTGATGCCCGTGCACCGCTCTCCTCTCTCTGTGACAGGTGTCGTGTAGGAGGCCTGCTGCTGAGTGGTTATCACTCACAGGAATCCCTGACAGCCCCACATAAATTTCCTAATCTGACCCAGGGCTAGTTGGACCCTCACACGGAAGCCTGAGGCTGCCTGAGGCTACCCTGCTGTCTCAAGAGGTATTTCCCCTGATGCAGGCAAAGTCTGTAGGGAAGCCTGATACCATTTTCATGTGTGAGAGAGAATCCCTCCAGGATAGAGGGTGGAGATGGCTCTGCACTGCCTGAACATGATTTCAGAGCTGGGTGGAGGCAGGAGCTGCCTCCAAGCCCCTGCAGCCCAGAGGAGTTTGGACAGTGCTGGGCTGGGAGTGCTCCCCCCTTGGCTGGCTGTCCGAGGTAGGAAGAACTCGTACCTGATCTTCCTTTCCTCGGACTCTCTCAGAATTCCATGTTCCTGTTTGCGCTTTCCTTTTTACCATCCAGGATTGTGGTGGAAGCGGTGTGGCCTTTCTATAACAAAGAGGAGGGATGGCAAAGAGATCAAAAGTGTGGATTCTGGAGCTGGCTCGGATCCCAGAGCTGTCACTTATGGGCTCTGTGGCCTGGAGCAAGTTGCTACACCTCTCTGTTCCATTTTTAGGATGGGAGTATTCCTAGCACATTCCTCACTGGGTTGGTGAGAGAACTAATTGTGTTTATGCGCATAAAGCACCTAGATACAATACACTTCTATGAGGCAGTACATAAAAGTGCTATTTAGATGTTAGTTGTCACTGTTGTTACTGTTAAGGTCAAACAGGCCCCGCTTGGTAACCTGGCTCTGCCACCTGTGAGCTGCCTGCCCGATCTCCTTAAGACTCTTGCTTTTTCGTCTATAAAGTGCGAGTAGTCTAGTGTTAGATGTAATGTAAGGAGTCTTAGTGTAGACTCAAGCTTTAAGTGGCCTAAAACCTCAAGTTCCAGTGCAAACTTGTTTAAAACTTCTGGTGCTCTGCGAGGTACTCAGCAAACGCTGGGCATTACCATGATTACCACTGTTAACGGCAAACCTCAGTCCTTGACACTGCACCTTGAACTTGATGCTCTGGCATGTTTCTGAGGGGCATGGATTTGGGACAGTTTTCTGGCTTGTGGGGCACGAGAAGGATTCTTCTTACCTTTCTGCCCAGGTTCTCTCTTCATGGTCATTTCTCAGGGACAAGTGTGGGCCTCTTGATGGTTGTGGGAAGGCAGAAGGTAGGTATGAAGTTCATTTCATAAGGTCTGCCCTGTCCTCACCAACGCAAGGACGTCAGCAGAACACGCCACCCCAGCTGCCTTTCAGATTGATATTTTGTGCACCTTCCAGGTGGAGAAGACATATCCAGAGTTCTGGGGTTTTTTCCCCCTTAAAGACAGAATAGTGTCGTAAAAAAAGCTCAGGATTAGAACCCCAGCCCTGGCCCTTTGAGCTGAGTGACTTTGAGCATCAATTTCCTCATCTGCAAAGTGGCCATTAATCATATCTTCTAGTTTCAGGTTTCTAGAAACCCTGTTTCTCAGGGTTAATGCCAGGGTGGAAAAGAAAAGGAATAAAACAGGTAGTGTAAATGGCAAAGAATTACAGGCAATTGTAAGTAATTCTCATTAGCATTCAGGCTGGGCATTAGCTGTAATTGCACCTGATCCAAGACGTTTTATCTGAAAGATGTACCTGGCAGAGGATCATTCAAGCCCAGTCACCTGCTGCTCTCCCTTTCACAGTGACGCTGAGCATTTCTGAATCTCGGGATGTGATTATAATAAAGCTCCTGTATCTTACTTATAAGTGACTCACTTCTGCCGTTAATGGTGGCAGAGGACTCAGGCGCACACTCTTTGGGAACAGTGCTGCTGATGCTGGGGGGAGGGGGGGACAGGATGCCTCTCCTCTTTATGCGTTCGTCTTCCCTGCTGTAATTCTCCGGTGGTAATGCATGAGAATCACATGGGCCAGGATCGAAGCTGACAGCTCTCAATCTGTGCAGCAGCTTGGATGGCAAGACCCATTGAAACTTGTTGCTGCCAGCAGAGTGGATGTTAGAAACCATTACATCACAACAGAGAGGATGGAGCAGAGGAGGCTGAGGAAGGCACCTCGGGGAGTGGTTAAAAGCATGGATTCTCATGTCCAGCAGACCTGAGTTTGAATCTTGGTTCTGCCAGCTTGTTAGTTGTGGTATGATTTTTGTCTGTCTTCCCACCTCGACTATCAGTTCTAAAAGAGCAGGGACCATGGCCAACTTACTCACCAGGGTATTCACAACTCTTGGTACATAGAAGGGGCTCATGAATGTCGAATGAATGAATGAATATATGAGTGACAGGTTGCTTGTTTGAGCCTCACCTTTCTCATCTGTAAAATGGGGCTAACATAGCACCCGTCTTATAGGTTGCTGTGAGCACTGAATGAAAAAAATGTTGTATACAGAATAAGCACTCGACAGTGCCTTTGATGACAAGTTGATGAGCAAAAGCAAAGACGCAGCTGGGCTAATCTGGGAGAGAGAGCTTTTTCCCTACCCTTAGACCAACAAGGGGCAAAAATGCTAGTCATAAGAATCCCTGTTTTTATACAACACTCTGCAAAGTGCTTTCTTTCTTTTCTTTTTTTTTTAGGTATAGTTGATCTACAATGTTTCAGGTGTACAGCATAGTGATTCAGTCAAATATATATATATATATATATATATATATAAAACAGGTATTGAATATAGTTTCCTATTAGGTCCTTGTTCTTTATTTATTTTATATATAGTAGTGTGTTTCTGTTAATCCCAAATTCCAAATTAATCCCTCCTCTCCCCCCACAAAGTGCTTTATTATCTATTGACTTCTCACAACTAGACAGGAATGGCTATCCATGTTTTACAGGTGAGGAAACTGGGGTTCAGAGGGCTTGGTCAAACACACCAGAGTCACACATTTTAGAAGCAACAGGAGGTAGAATATAAGCCCGGGTTACTCTGCTCTGCCAGGTGTTCCTGCTGAGCTCTCTATTGCCCCTTGGGGGTGGAGGGTGCAGTATTTAGACTTCCATGAACATGGTATCTCTCTTCATTATTTAGGATACAGTTTAGGTCCAGTTTCCTAATGTCCCTTGGTGGTCTTGCACATCTTTTGTTAGATATATTCCTAGTTATTTGATATTTTATATGCTATTGTAAATGGTATATCTATATCTATCTACACATATATTTTTAAAAAAATTATGCTATGTTGGTTGCTTTTTTGGAGAAATATTTTGCACATCGATTTTGTATGCAGAAATCTTGCTAAACTTTCTAATTCAAAAAAATGTATTTGTAGATTATTTTGGAGATACTGTGTATACAATTATAGGAGGTGCAAATAAGTTTTGTTTCTTCCTTTCCAATCCTTTCTTCCCTTTGGGTTTTTTTTTCTCTCTCTCTCTCTCTCTTATGGAAGAGCTGTCTACATTTGACAGTTAGGTATAATGTTTATCTAGGGTTTTGGTAGATAATCTTGTGAGATCTTAGTTCCCTGCCCAGGGATTGAATCCAGGTCCCGGCAGTGAAAGCGTCGAGCCCTAGCCACTGGACGGTGAGCCCTAGCCGCTGGACGGCCAGGGAATTTCCCTGGCAGATAATCTTTACCAGATTAAAGAAGCTCCTTTCTATTCCCAGTTTGCCAAGTGTTTCTTTCCTTTTTAGTCATAAATGGAAGTAGATGTTTCTCCTGCTTCTGCTCAGATGGTCGTGATTTTTCAATCTGTTAACATGGTGAACTACCTTGATTTTTGCATTTCTGGAATAAACCCAACTTGGGTTGTCCTGTTGCATCTCTTTTGCTGGGCTATTTCTCATCACCTTTTTGCTGAGGACTTTAACATCATGAGTTCATGAGTGAGATTCACTGGCAATTTTCCTGTTTGGTGTTTACTTGTCAGACTTTGGTTTCACTGTTATGCTGGCCTCATAAAACAAGGTGGGCTGTGTTCCCATTTCCTTGGTTCTCTAGAAGAGATTATGTAAGCTGGGTGATGTTCTTGTTGAGAGTTTGGTAGAATGGACCAATAGGATCCCCAGTGGGTGGAAGCTAAGTGCAGGGTGGGGAGGACAGCTGGTTTCAGCTCAGTCCAAGGCAGAACTTTCCAACAGGGAGAGGCTCAGGCTGCCTCAGGGGGAAGTGGGCAGGGTCTGTGAACCCAGGTGTCCTGAGTGCTGTGGGGAGAGCCCGCCTTGGGCTCTGGGTAGGGTCCTTCCAGCCAAGGATCCCAGATGAAGGAAGTTCAGCCCAGGGTGAAAGTCTGGTACCCATCTCCTCCTGTTTCTAAAATTGCTGCGTCTGCAGACAGTGTATGCTGTGAATTACTACTCTCCGGTGCCCGCGATGAAGGGACTTGACTCCATCCATGCACACGTCCTCTTTCCCCCTCTGTGATATCAGTTTGCCTGAAGTCACCAGATTATGACCTGGGGCCACACCCCTCCAGCCTCTGACCCCCAGGGTGGCTAGATTTGGGCAAGTTTCTCGGCTAAATCATTCCTCAATCCTCTTTTACTAAAACATGAGGCCCTGTGCTAATTTGGATCATCTCTCTTTTTTTTTTTTTTACATCTTTATTGGAGTATAATTGCTTTACAATGGTGTGTTGGTTTCTGCTTTATCAAACGTAAGGTAGCTAGCTAGCGGGAAGCAGCCGCATAGCACAGGGAGTCAGCTCGGTGGATCATCTCTCTTAATCCCCATAACAAGGCCATGAGGTAGCTACTCTTACCTCCATTATTCAGACTAGGGAGACAAGGTTTCTAGTTGTGAATTGTTTTAATAGTTTCATCTTTCACAGTAAATTACCACTGTCTAACCTGTCTGGGTTTGGGTGTGAGATGAAGGTCTCACTCAGTTCTCTTTTCACGTATTTCTCTAGTTGTCCCCATCCCATCTGCTGGCTCGCTCTTCCTTTCCTCGCCTCTGCCACCTGCGTCAGATCCTCAATTGCTCTGCATCTTCAGAGGCAGAGCTGCAGCGCCGTACAACTCCAGGGAGCACCATTCACATGGTTTTCTATTTCAGGGTTTGCAGCCTGGACACCCACTCCTCAGCAACGGGTCTCCTTCCCAGCTGTTCAGGTGTTGAACTTTCTGCTGATTCGGGCGGCCAAGCATCAGACAGGGTCATGGCAGGACCAGGGCAGACGCTGGCTGGGCGCCAGGCAGGTGGAGGAGAGCAGTGCAGGTCTGTGCCATGCTGCTCGGAGGATTCTCTGCGGAGAATAAAAGTTAACAGCTCCCAAAGGCATCTGCTTTCCCCTTCTTTTTCTCTCTTTTTTTTCTTTCTTTCAAACTTTCTAGTCAGTTCTCACTCGGTTTATTCTTTTAGAAGGACTTCATTTATTTACTAGATGGCTTTTCTCTGTTCCTGGAGAGAATCATCACTAAATAAACCCATCCTGCTGGCCCTTTCCCCCAGTGCAAGTGAAGCCCAGTTCCATCGCCATTGCACACATGTGATCCCGAGTGTCTGCCAGTGTGACTGTTGATGCTGGCCCCCAATGGAAGCCTGTTTTCTTTCCTTGGTCCGAAGCATCTAACTGTTCTTATGGCACGTCCACCCTGAGGAGCCCCTGATAGAGCTAGTGTCTGCCTCCCTGGAGGATGATGGTCTAACTTTTCCAAGAGCCTGTCGAGGGCTTCCCACAGCAAATTTGGGGGAAACCATGAATTCTGCATTTAAATCAGACCTTCTGAAAACAAGTTCATGTCAGGTAGAAAGAGACAAAGAGACAAAATGTAATCGTACCTATAAATTCAATTGTGTAAATGCTACTTGTAAATTCAGTTTACGGCAAAGAGCAAACATTCCAGGGCCAGACGCCGTAGGTTTGGCTCTTGGCTCCCCCACTTTGCAGTGTGTCTCAGGCAGGCCATCCACCCTATCCTTGCCTTGATTCTGTCGATTAGAAAGTGGGGTTAGTGACTGTATTAACTTACAGGATTGTTATGAGTATTAAATGAGTCATGAGGTTTGAAAGAATTAATATTTGAAAAGCACTGACAGCAGAACCTGGCAACTCGTAGGTGTTTATTAAACAAACCGATGAATAAATAACTATCTTCCATGGATTTCTTTTTCCCCAAGAAATTGGGGGTCATTTTGTCAGGTTTCAAAATAAATCCCAGTGGATTTAAAATTTTTGAAACTGTTTTAATCCTATATATTAATTTGTGACCCACCTTGTGTGATGAGTGTTTTTGTGTAAAGATGTTTTCTCAGATTAAACTGGAGCCTTCTTGAGGGTGTGCCGCATGCTACTTTGTTGAAGACCTCCGAGGTTAAGATTCTTTTTAAAAGTTCTAGAACCTACAGGCGAGTGAGTTTGGTGGCAATAGTTGGGGTTTCAGAGTTTTGACCTGGTGCCATAAATAGTTACCTTTTTGGCCTCGGAGGAAGCGTTTTAACCTCCTGGCCTCAGTTTCCACATCTGTAAAAGGGGAATCCTAATATTAATAATAGTACCACCACTCACAGCGTTATTGAGAGCCCCTTCCCCCAGGTCTTGCAATGGCTGGCACCTTCCCATCACTGAGGACTCAGATGTTCCCTCCTTGGAGAGCCCTTCCCCGACTACCCCGTTTTGACCCCTGCCCAATCCAGTCCCTGTCTGTTGATTTTCTTCGTCACTGCTACCAGATCGCCAGTACAGGAGTGGAGGGGTGTCATCTGCCTGGTTGACAGCTATACCTGCAGTGCCTTCGTTAATAGCACCTGGCACCTAGTAGGTGTGTAATGAAAACTTACTGGATGAAGGAAGTGAGTTCACAGCTAGATCCTGAAAGACGAGGGCGTGCCCTGATCATGCAAATGGCAGTAAAGACCACCAAGTTGGTGAAGATACCAGCACTTAGTAGCGTTCGAGTACCTGAAAATGCTTTTTAGGCATCTCAAAAGTAGTAAGTAACACTGAGCAAAGATGAGTTATTTTCACGGTTGTATCAGGAGCTCAGTAAGTATTTGTCAGTCATTTATTGATTGGTTCTCACAGCACCGAGCACCGGGCTTGATGAGGGAGGCCCTGAGAATCTCCATTAACAAGGTAGGAACAGCGGACAGGGTCTTCTCCCGCTGCTCAGTCCTGTTGGGGGGCGGGAGGGGCCAGTAAATAGCACTCCTCTGCCCGGCCTGAGTTCTGCACCAGCTGAGTATTAAGACAAAAAGCAAGGTAGCCGGAGAACAAAACGTCACCGTTATTACTGATCCGAGTGACACTGGAGCATGTGGGCTGGCTAATGCTGAAGGCTAGAATCGGATGGGTTTCCCGCCTGCCCCAGGGGTGGGCAGGGCTGGATCCCTGCAAAGCCTAGGTTTTTCTCCTGGGCTCGGTCGGCTGACTGAGAGCCCAGTCGGATGCAGGCTCCCAGCAGGCAGGCTGGATCCTAAGAGCAGCCCAGAAGAGCCTGAGTATGACTTGTCTATTTCATCTCTCAAACTCTCTTATAAATACGTGGCACCGTGCACGGGCCCCAGAGAGTGAATGAGCAGTGGGAGAGAGGCCAGGGTCTGAAGCTAGAGGAGCTCCCACTCTATGGAAGGAAACAAGAGGCAGGAAACAGGCAAGAAGCCCTGTAGCTGGGGGAGTGAGGTCAAGAGAGGCAGGGATGTGCAGAGGCTGCTGGTGCCTGCTTCGTATGTGCACCAGCAGAGTATGAAAGCAGAAGAGTCCCTCACCTTTCTCATCCCTCCCAGCCAGCTGATGGAGGAAAGGAGCTGTCATCCATTGAGAAGGCACTCCCGGCCAGGGCTTTTGGTTCATCATGTCACCCCGTCCTCTCCACAGTCCTGTGAGAGAAGTGTCAGTGTGCCCATTTTAGAGATAGGAAAACTGAGGCTAGAGATGTGGACTAACTTATGCTAGAGTGGGGCTGGGAGACCAGGAATGAGGCTATTGCAGTCGTCCAGGTGAGAGAGGAAGGTCACTCAGACCAGCGGTGGTGGCCCTGGAGAGAAGTGGACAGACTAAGACTGTTGGAGCAGGTGCAGTAGGACTGACAGGTGGCCGAATGTGGTGGGGCTGGATGGGGTGGTACTAGAGGACGGTGTTAAAGCAGTGCTTCTGGGTAACTTGTGGTGGTTTTGTTTTGTTTTTTGCACTTTGGATAGAATAGATGTGACCCTCCTGGGCAAAGAATATTCAATGAATTAAGAATTCCATAGACACCACATCTGCACATGTCAGCTGAACTGAAAATGATGGTCAATCACTCTTTAAAAAAAAAATTATTTATTTTATTTACTTATTTTTGGCTGCTTTGGGTCTCCGTTGCTGCGCGTGGGCTTTCTCTAGTTGCGGCGAGCGGGCTTCTCCTTGCGGTGGCTTCTCTTGTTGTGGAGCACGGGCTTCAGTAGTTGTGGCACGTGGACTCAGTAGTTGTGGCTCGCGGGCTCTAGAGCGCAGGCTCCGTCGTTGTGGCACACGGGCTTAGCTGCTCCACGGCATGTGGGATCTTCCTGGACCAGAGCTCGAACCTGTGTCCCCTTCATTGGCAGGTGGATTCTCAACCACTGTGCCACCAGGGAAGCCCCGATGGTCGATAACTCTTAATTGGAAGTGCCAGCTGGGGTGTGCTTAGGGAGATTCTCAGGGAGAATCAGACATGCCGGGCTAGGGTGGGGCGAGAGGGAAAGATGCTGGGTCTGTAAGAGGCTTGTAAGCAGAAGGTTGTGGGGGGGTGTCTCAGGACCCCTTCTTCCACTTCCACAATCCCCTGAGAGGTGCTGCTGCCCGGTCATGTTCCCGGAGCCCAGCCCCCCTCAGTGTCCTCCCTATCCCAGCCTGAGCTTAGGCCTGGTCCTCCTTCCCCAGGACCCCAAGAGAGCTCCCCTGCCCCTAGGTGGCCCCCTGCCTGTTTCTCAGGGAAGAATCTGATCAAATCACTTCCCTGCTCGAATTCCAGTGTCATCCTCCCTCTGCAGCCATTAAGTAGAATGGGGCCTGGGTTGCACCATTTAGAAGGATGTCTGTGATGAGTTCATGGTTAAATGAAAAGAGGAAATGTCAGAATAACACTGGCAGCCTGAGACAACAGAATGCAGTGGTCAGAAGCCTGGGCTCTGGGCTGCACTGAGTTTGAACCTCGGCTCTGCCACTTAGTAGCTGTGTGACCAGGAGCAAGTTCTTAACTTCTCTGTGCCTCAGATTCCTCATCTGGCAATGGGAATGATAACAGTACTCACTCCCATAGGGTTGTAAGGACTGAAAAGGAGTTAATACGTGTACAGTGCTTAGCCCAGTGCTTGGCTCCTAGTAGCATCCAAAAATGTCAGCTATTATTATAACTCCATAGGTTCACATACATTAATAGGCACCTCTCTCCATTTTAACCTCATTTGTCAGAGCTCAGAAGCCTCTTCCAGGAAGCCTTCCGTGAACACACCCCACCAAGACTGGGCTAGGACCCTTCTCTGGACTCACATCTACCACACACGTATTACTCCTTACTGTGACTGTCTGTCTCCCCACGGCTTTAAGTAGCTTGGGGACATGGGCTGCGGCTTCCCCATTATATCCCTAGTGCCCATCACAGTGTCAGGGACATAGTAAGCCCTCAGAAATACTTCTTGAATGAAAGAATGAATGAGTGTGAGCAGGGCTTTGAAACATAAGGTTTCGAGGGGTAGAGATGTGAAGGAAGGATATTCTGGGCAGAGGTGGGAAGGCATGTGGTCATCCAGCAGGTGACCTGGTCAGGCCACATCATAGCATGTGATTAGGGAGGGTAACAGGAAGCAATTAAGGTGGGCAAGGTGGGCAGGGGGCATGAGAGATGTTCTGTGTAGGGGAAGCAGATGTAATAGGGGTGGGCATGGGCAAGGAAAGGATCTATAGGGCCGTCATCCCCTTCTCTCATTTCTCTCTGCTCTCCCAGACTGGCCAGGTGCTTCTGTGACACCATGCACTCATCATAATGTAAAATAAATACCTGCTTTACCTGTCTCTTTCCATCAGCAGATTGTAAACTCCTCGAGAGATGGAAATGTATGGTGTTTTTCCCCTCTTTTTTCTAAAACTCTTCTTGCCCATAAAGATAAGCTGTTTCCTCATCCACCCCTGCTTTTTCTCTGCCACGTAGGGGGACAGACATAGATTGTGTTGTGTGTTCTGATATCGGGATCTTAGTAGAAGTCACTCCAGTTCTTCTGGGAGTAGATGATCTATAGCTTCTCCACTTAGTCAAACCATTCACCTGACTCTGCTTCCTTTATGGAGTTCTTGAATCAAGCCAGAAACGAGAACAGCCTTGCAGTTCATTACTGGGTCAGACAATGACATTGGCCTTTGACCAGTGGCCTGCAGAAGAAAAAGTCCTCACTTAAGTTCTTGGGGCTGAACGAAATCTTTGCCAAGCCCAAAGAGGCAACGTCCGGGCCAGCAGCAGAGGAGCGGTAAGGTAGAGCTGGATCTGGAGAGTTCGTAGGGATCGTGCCCCTGCTGTGCACAGGTGACACTACAGTGGACAGGCAGACACAGCCGTTGGCTTTGCAAGGGTGATGAAGACAGACGCTGGAAGAAAAACAGCAAAGTGGGATGTGATGTTCTCAGATGGGGAAGCACAGTGCTGACAGAGGCTCAGAGAGGCTAAGTGGCTGGCCTAAGGTCACACAGCTAGCTTAGCTGAGCTGGGGTTTGAACCGAGATACTTGGATCCCTTTCTTCTGTGCTAGGAAGCCCCTCACGGTGAGATGCTAATTGCCTGAAGTGTTTTTGGAAATTGCTCAGCCCTAGGTAACCCTTCCATTTTCTCGCTTGGTAGCTTACGTTGCATTTGTCCATTCAGTCCGTCCTATAAATATAAAAAGAGGGTGTTTCTAGGTGCTAGACCCTGTCCGTACCCTTTTTCCCGAGTTCCAGGCTACATAGTAGGAATAAGTCATGAAACTAAGCCTTGGGTTTCCAATGTTGAATGCTCACTGATAGCCAGAGATGTTGTTGTTTTCTATTACAAGCAGAAAAAACACACACAGGCGAACAGGGAAGAAAAATCAAATGAGCATTTGGCTCTGTGGATTGAAGGGAAAGCTTGAGTGAGTTACAGGATGGACACCCCAGGTTCGTTCGGGCTGATGCGGGGCCTGGTTGCCCCATCGGTGCTGGGCTTCGTAACAGCAAGGACACCATGCCAGTTCTGAACACCCAGAGCTTTCTCTGCGTCCTTGGTCACTAAGGGAAACCCAGCATTTTTCTAACGAATGCCTTTTACTCCCTTTCATCCCAGGCACCAAGCTGTGTGTCTGTCCACGCACTAAGTGTTACTTTGCAAACGCTGCAGCTGGGAGCAGGTCTCCGCTTCTGTGCTTTCTGGTTTACAGGATTGCCCTCAGCATCTCATCAGCATCGGCTAACACGAGGTGGTGGTACGGGTGGCGCCAGCATGTGAGGGCCTCGTGCCGAGCCCTCTCTGTTTGTTGCCCCATTTGGCCCTCTAAGCAGCCGTGTGTGGTCGGGACTCTTGTCTCCGTCCTAGAGATGAGGAACCCAGGGTCATGCCGCTGGAAAGTGAAGGACCCGGGCTTCTAAGCCAGGTCTGGCTCCCAGCCCCATTCTCCTAACCACATTTGTTTAGGGGAAATTAGAGCAGCAAGGGACTTTGAGAGATGCCGGAGGGAGGAGCGAGGGGCCAGGAGAGGGAGGGTGACCTGCCCGGGGCCACACCTGCTCTACCAGCAGAGCCGGCTTTAGAACCCAGCTCTGCTGACCTCTGCGGGCACCACCACTGGCTTTGGGCAGCCCGTTCTCCTTCCGGGGCTCATCACAGCCGATCCAGCCCCCGAGCCAGAGTGCTCTACATAGGCTCTTGGCAGGCTCGCCCTGTCCACCCTTCACCCCCACCCCCGTACTCTTCATCTGCCCATCCATGTGGGACACCCCGCCCTTCCCCAGGCACACCTCATGCTTCCTCATCACTGTGACTTTGCTGCCAACAGACCCTCCTCTGCCCACTCAAACCCTAAGTCCCCAAGAGTTTTATTCTGAGGTTCTTTAATTGTGATAAAATATACATAGCAAACTAAGTGACTCTCATGGTATGTAAATTGTATCTCAGTAAAGCTGTTTAAAAAAAAAGAAAGTAAGAAGAGGGGTCTGGGGTTGCCTGTTCCAAGTTCCCCCTTCAGTGGTGCCTCTTCCAGGGAGGCCTCCCTGTTAACAGGTTGTTTGGGGTTGCAGGGACTAGAGACATGTCCAAGTTAGCCTCAGTTAATGGGGCTTATTGCCTGGATATAGGGGGATGTAGCAAAGACAGAAAGCAGTGTCGCCATCACACTGCCAAGCCCCACAGAGACTGAAGGCTTGTCCGGATCCCCTGGAGGCTGTTTTCCCTGCAGCCGTGTCCACGGCGTCTCCACTCCTTGCCCCACTTTGGCTGTTCCTGCTCATGCCAACTAACTCTTCTCTTTTCTCCGCTCCACCTTTCATTTATTCAGCAAACATTTACTGAGCACCTGTGTGCACCAGGCCCTCCTCCAGGCCCTTGGGATTTCCTGCAGAAGAAAGCAGACAAAGATGCCTGCTCAGGTGGAGCCTGTTTCTACCTCCTGGCCCATGACATCTGCTGCCTCGTGGTTTCCGTGGCTCCTGGCTTCTGCAGCCTCATGGCTTTTGATTTCTGCCCCTGATTCCTACCAACTGCTGCTGCTTTGTGCGTTTCACACTCAGCCTTTCTAGAGAGAATCTTACTAGTTCAGTTAGCCAGCACCTGGTTGCCCAAAAATTTTGCCCCAGGCCACTCCACAGATAGCCCGTGAATGGGGGTCAAGGACTCTTGTAGGTGGTGAGGGACAGGGATGCACAAGATGGACAGTCCTGCCTTCCTAGAACTTTCACTCTCGTGAAAGGAGGACGTCGACAAATGAATGTAAACTGCGGTGTTGAGCAGTTGTTGATGATGAGCAGTGTGGGAGAATGGGGGGGATGGCCTCTGCGTCACGTGAGGAATTGAATCATGTTTGTGTCGAGGGAGAAGCATTCTGGGCAGAGGGAACATCAAGGTCCTGGGCTGCAGGTGGTTTGGAATGTTCTAGAAGGAGTGAGGAAGCCTCAGTGGCTGCAGCAGAGTGAACAAGAGTGAGTGTAGGGGATAGGGTCCGAGAGGTCACGGGCTGGATGTCCCCTTGTCGGCCATCGTGAGGACCTGGCTTTTGTTCGGAAGACATTGTGAGCCACCGGAGGGTTTGGGACCTCGGATGACAGGATCAAATGTGTGATGAGAAGCATCGCCCAGCCCTCTGTGTGGACGAAACACAAAGGAAAGGGCACAGTGGCCAAGTGAGGCCTCCGAGGGAGGCTTGCCGTCCTTTGAGCAGGGGCCGAGGTAGCCACGCCAGGGGATAACGTGGACGTGAAGGGAGGGGATCAGATTGCAGGTCTATTTTGAAGGTACAGCTGAACATAACGGGTGTCTCTCTGAGTCACTTTCCTCCAGTCACCCAGGTCGGTGCAAGTACCGACCTTTCTGCTCCTGGGGTGCTCGCTGTGGGTGCCACCACTGGGTTTCCTGCTCTATAACAAGAGGACAGTAAGCGTGTCTCCCTCCCAGGGTCACTGGGAGTGTGCAGGACCCTAGTGGGGCTCCTGGCACAAAGTGGATGTCCAGCGGACCAGAGCTGTTCTTTTCAGGAGCACTGGGTCGGGGGCGGCACGCCGGGGGGGCTTCCGGGCCGACTTCTCCCGGTGGATCCGGGCAGCTGTGCTCTGCTTGTCCGGGAATCCTGGGATGGGAGTCTCTCCAGTTGGAGTTGGAGGAGCAGAGCCCTTTACCGAACCCCAGCCAGGAGCTCAGGGCTTCCCCCAACGTGCTTCAGTCCTCCCAGCCCCTCCGAGCAATGGGACTCACCACCCCATTTTACAGAGTCTCAGAGAGGCGAAGGGATTCACCCAAGGGCCTGCGGCACGAGGCAGAGCTCCAGCCTGAACAGCTGAGCCCTGGCCAAGAGGCAGGAAGTGATTAAAGGCCTGGGCTTCAACCACAGAAGTCTGAGTTTGAATCCTGGCTCTGCCACTGACTGGCTGTATGACCCTGGGCATGGCCTTTACCCCTCGTACCTCAGTCTCCTTATCTGTAAAATGAGATAATAACAGCTTCCTCGCCTAGCTGGGATGAGGAGTAAGGGAGGCGACGGACGTGGAGTCTTGGACAGCACCCGCTCGGAGTAGGCACTCAACAGATGAGAGCTCCCTGCCCTCGCCCCCAGGCCTGTCTCCGTGGCTCCTGCCTGGCGTCCCTGCCAGCACTTTGAAGTAGACACCTCGTTGCCAGACGCTGCCATGGAAACCAAGGGATGGGGGAGTAGGAGAGGCCCAGAGGAGGTGTGGGGGAGGGGACGTCCTTCCCGCGCTCACCCTCTGGCCCACCTCGGCTGGCTCCTTACAGCAGTTATGGCTCAGAGGAACGGAGTGCGGGCGGGCGTCGAGCCGGTGATGGAGACAGGCTGCTGGGCTCCCCTGGAGGCTTGGTTCCTGTAGAGAGTGTGGAATACAGGGGCCCAGCTGTAGGGCCACGTGCGGCCACCTCCCAGGCGCCTGAGGCTTGGGCCGGCTGGAGTGGGATGTGACTCATTCTAGAATCCCTGTTCCTCTGCCCGTCCCTCTTCAAGAGGAGATGCATTCACTGCCTTTCCCTTTGTAACAACCTCCCTGCCTCATCTCCATCAGGTCATAGCCATGGCGCTTCTGGCTGCCTCTCTGAATAGATGTCCAAGTGAGGTGCTCACTGCCTTGCAGGCAGGAACAGCTCTGTTTGAGGACCTGGTCCCCCATCCCAGTGTCCTTCTGCTCTCACCACCTCCTCCTCTGCAGCGTGTAACCACTGTCAGGTCTGCACCTCCCCCATTTCCAATGCAGACCTCAAGCTTTGCAGCTTTGGGAACTCAGCAGAAGGGCCCCTTCGCTTGGTGTCACACAGAGCTGTGTTGGAATCCCCATGTGCTCGGCCACTGAGGTGCTATTGACAGCTCACTGGTCCCTGTGAGTCTCAGTTTTCTTATCTGTTCCAGGGGGTTGATAGCAGGACCCACATCACAGGATTCAATGGGTTAACCCAGGTTAGGCACCTGCAAACTGCATTACTATTATTATCATTTCACACCTTTCTTTAAACTCGGGAACAAAGAAGGAAGCAGAAAACACACGCACACACACACATTTTGTGTATAAAATTAAGTCATCTTTCTTTGAGATGGAAAGAATCGACTAAACTCTTCCCTTAGCGATGTTGCCAGCTTTGGATCAGTTTGGCAAACATTTATTGTGCACCTGCTGTGTGCCAAGCTGTGTGCTAGGCACCGAGGAGACAGAGGGGACAAGGCATGATCCGTGCTTTTGAACTTAAAGCCTGGGGGGGAGGCAGACCCAGACTCGGGCAGTCTCCATATAGTAAGATATGCGTTATGGTCTAGACATTCACAAGGGTTATGTGTGCGCAGAAGCTGGGGTAGCGGTGGAGGGGTGGGGCCCTGATCTCAGCCTGAGGACGTGCCAGCAGGGTTTTCAAAGATGAATAGGTCTTAATTCAGCAAAGTAAGGTGAGAAGAACTTTACAGGCAGAAGGTACAGCCTGAGCCGAGCAACGTAGCATCCACAATAGTGTGATGTGTGCAGGAAACCGTAAGGGATTAGGTTTTGCCAGGGCATAAAGTAAAGCCTGAGGGTAGGGTAGGGGGAAAATGGACCCTCCTAGAGAGGTAAGCAGGGCCGTCAGGGATCGCCTCCCTCCCTGTCTTGGTCTAACCTGGAATATTTTAATTTATTTTAATTTATTTATTTTTTTTATTTGCACCACACAGCATGTGGGGTCTTAGTTCCCTGACCAGGGATTGAACCCACGCCCCCTTTACTGGAAACATGGAGTCTTAACCACTGGACCGCCAGGGAAGTCCCCAGACCTGGAATATTTTAATGGCAATGAGTGGTAGTTTCAGGGTCACCATGGGACCAAGGGTTGTGGGAGGAACCTTGCTCTTTGTGGGGTGGTCCTAGGACCAGCAGCACTGACATCACTTGGGAGACTGTTGGAAATGCAGACTCTCAGCCCTCACCCAGACCTGCAGAATCAGAATCTGCATTTTAACACGGTGACACGGATGCACCTTACAGATTGAGATGCACGTGGTGCCAAGAGGCATGCGGGCGTGCCCCCGTCTGCTTCCAGCCCGCTGGTAGGGTGGCCTCATCTGAAGCAGGGGCACGTGGGACATCTAAGCACAACTTTCTTACTTATTCAGTCAAGGGAAATCTTTTCTCTGCTCCTTGATAAAAACAGTCTCCACATGAAAGATATTTGGGCGAGAGAGTCGGCAAGTGCTACTTGGCTCCTTCCATGAGATGGCTTATCTTCAAGGACGGGGCACCCAGACCTTGTGAGTGTCACTTGCTTGACGGCCCCCATTTGTTCATCTACGTGTCCTCTTGAGAAAGGGAAAATGACTGCAAAGTCTCCCCCATCTCCAAAGACCTTGAAAATCAGGCGCAGTGATCTAGACTTCTGCTGGGGGCACTAGGGAGCCATAGAAGAGTTCTAAGGAGTAACGAGTTGAATGTTGCCTGTTGAAAGACCCCTCTGCCAGCAGTGAGGAGGTGGTGGGAAGGGTCTGGAGACATGAGTGCAGAGGCCACATAGGGGCCCAAGTGTGAAAGACAAGGCCTGGGTTCAGCCAGTGGCCTTCCTTGGTCAACTGCATTAGGCCTCAGAGGGCCCATCCTTTTTCTTGCTGAGTGGGCAGTGGCGCAATGATGCTGAGCTCATAGCCTGTCTAGTCTGCTGGCAAGCAAGCAGCAGCTAAGTTTGAAGCAGCAGCTCAGAACTGGCTGGGATGGAAATTTGGAACCCTCTGTGGGTCATATGTGGCCAATGATGTCAGCTGTTTAGATCTAGACAGATTAGGAGCTGTCGGCTGGAATCCCAGCCTTTCCTGGGAACCCCTCCTAATTCTCACACCAGTCCCTGGAGTGAACACAGAGGGCCTCTTGAGGGACTTGGACCCGGGGCCCAGCTGTGGAGCACAGAGGAAGAAGAGAAGCAGAGCCTCAGAAGTCCTTTTGTTGCTTTTGGTGAATCTTCTGGGAACAAACTAGAGCAGTGTTTCCCAAAGTTGCTCTGTGGAACCCTAGGTATAAGGAGGGTCCATGGCTGAAGAAGTTTGGAGATGCTGTATGTCGCATCCCCGTCTTAGGGATTCACAATACCCAGGAAAGGTGGAGACTTTGGGTCAGACAGAGCTTGACTGAATCTCAGCTCCACCATGTACTGTGTGATCTTGGGCAGTGAACTTCACTACTTGGGTTGATTCAGCCTCTCTGAATGGGGATAATGGGGATAATGACAAATGGGGATAATGACAGTACTGATGACATAAAGTTTTATGGGGATTCATGAGATAATGCATGGCACGTCTTGCACATTAGGAAACACCAAATAAAAGGTAGCTGTAAAATTATTTTTAATATTTATTAAATTATTAGTTATCAAAATTTATTTTAAATATGTAAATTATTATCTTATTTTACCTTTAAAGGCTCTGAGAAGTCCTGCAGTAAAATCTGCTTGGCTTTGCTTACTCAGAGTTTCTGAAATGTATTTGATCTTGGAGTCTCCTTTTTCACATTACATATAGGACTTTCCTAAGGAATTCATGCTCTTTGGGACTCTGGGAAATACTGATTTTTGTGTTTTGGGAATAGTCTGGGGAAGCCAATGTCTCTGAACTAGGATCCAGTCCAAACATGGATCCTTCTGGGTGTAAAGGGTTGTGTTCCCTCCTCAGTTTCTCCTCTATCTCCTCTTCCCCCAAGATTGTCATTCAGGAAGAAAGGCATGGGCTAACCATGCCAGGATTGTAGGGCTTAGAAATAGATGGTGAGGCTTGAGAGTAGCCCAGGCCTTGGAAAACTCCTGCTCATCCTTCAATACCCGATTCCCATGTTAACTTTGCTCAGAAGCCTTCCTACCTTGCCCAGGCAGAGTTAGTTGGCCATTCCCACATAAGAAGGCCAACGGCCTCTAGTGCATACCTCACACTTAACATGGACCATGTCAAAACCGCAGTTATCTGTTACATGACTGCCTCTCCCAGCTGGACCGTGAACTTCTTCAGGGTGGGCATCACATGTGTCATCTCAGTACTCTCAGGCAGCACTAGATCAAGACCAGATTTCATCCATCACCTTCTAGGGATTCCTAACGACTCCGCCAAAGACAGGAGGAATGAAGAGGTAGCTCTGGGTCTTATGAGGCTGGGGGGCGCCATCTCAGCTCTGACAACTCTGCTGGTTTCCATTGCCTTGGGGGAAAGAGTCAGTTCCCTCTGACTGCCAAATGCACGGTTCACGACCTTCCTGGGGTCCCTGAGTGCAGAGGCCCAGGGAGCAGAGATGAACGCTGGGATTCCTGCTGTGGAAGGGCAGAGAGAACCACAGAGGAATGATGATAAGAAAAGGGAGCTCCCTGGGACTTCCCTGGTGGTGCAGTGGGTAAGACTCTGCGCTCCCAATGCAGGCGCCCTGGGTTTGATTCCTGGTCGGGGAACTAGATCCCGCATGCATGCTGCAACTAAGAGTCCGCATGCTGCAACTAAGAAGCCTGCACACTATAAGTAAAAAAAGATCCCTCATGCTGCAACTAAGACCCGGTGCAGCCTAAATAAATAAATAAATAAATTTTTTTTTTTTAAAAAAGAAAGGGGCTTCCCTGGTGGCGCAGTGTTTGACAGTCCGCCTGCCGATGCAGGGGACACGGGTTCGTGCCCCGGTCTGGGAAGATCCCACATGCCGCGGACCAGCTGGGCCCATGAGCCACGGCCGCTGAGCCTATGCGTCCGGAGCCTGTGCTCGGCAGTGGGAGAGGCCACAGCAGTGAGAGGCCCGCGTACCACAAAAAAAAAAAAAAGAAAAGAAAAGAAAGGGCAGCTCCCAGCGCCCACTCCAGAGTTCATACACCATGACCTGTCATGTTGGTGGTTTCTTGAGAGCTAGGTGAGGGCCCCGTGGATGCTTAACCTTGGAAGGAGACAGCTCTGCAGGCCAGGGGCGGGCCTAGTGCAGAGGGGCTGATCCGGAGGCTCAGAGGCCAAAGCTGGAACCAGGGGGCGGACCCTGCTGCCCCCACAGCCGAGGGGCTCAGCGCAGGGCACGCCAGGGCCCCAGCAGCGATGGGAAAAGCGGGGAAGGTGAGCTGGAAGCCAGCGTGGAGACTCAGGGAGCTGTTGGGCAGTAGCCTGCTCCCCCGTCACCACCCAGGGCAACGCTCAGTAGAGGGTAAGGCCTGATTCAGGCCTGGGTCGAATACGGTCCCGATGGGGGAGGCTTAGTTTCATGATTCATGCGGATCAGGACACATCCCCCCATCAGTGTCTGGAGATCAGGGTGCTGAGCCAGACTAGATGTGGGCAGTGGATGGTGGGGGATGCCAAGGCCCGGTCACATTTCAGGGTCCCAGCTGGGGAGGATTCCCTGGAGAAATGATAATAACAGCAACAGTAACGGTGACAGCAGCTTCTGTTATCGCTGAACATTTAATTGGTGTCTTTCTACAGTCAACCTCATATAACCCGCACTACAACCCTCTGAGGTGGGTGTTTTATCCCCATTTTGCAGATGAGGATGCTAAGAATTAGCAAGATTATACATATTCCCCCGGGTCATATAGCTAGTAAGCAGCAGTGCTGGGTTTCAAATTTCAGCCTTTCTGGCTCCCAGACCCTGGCTCTGATCCTCAGGCTGTACTGTCTGTCATCCCAAGGGAAATTGGATAGATTCCCAGTTGTCTAGACCAGGCCAGTGGGTCTGAATCCTTCAGTCTCAATGTTACCTTTATAACAAATTGTGATGCTCTCTTTACAATCCTGAGATGCAGTTCATGCATAGATCATATAATCTATCTACAAATACTGAAAATAGTAACAGTAATAGGCTAATCACATGGTAAAGGAGAAATAAAAGGAAAGCCATTTTTTTGTTTGTTTCTGGTTTTTTTGGCTGCATTGGGTCTTTGTTGCTGCGTGTGGCCTTTCTCTAGTTGTGGTGTGCGGGGTCTAGGCGCGCGGGCTTCAGTAGTTGTGGCTCGCGGGCTATAGAGCACAGGCTCAGTAGTTGTGGCTCATGGTCTTAGTTGCTCCGTGGCATGTGGGATCCTCACGGACCAGGGCTCGAACCTGTGTCCCCCTGCATTGGCAGGTGGATTCTTAACCACTGCGCCACCAAGGAAGCCCAGAAAGCCATTTGTAATAAAATAATGATATATATTCCACTACATAAATGCTTGGGCACGCCCACACTTGAAGATTTTCTGAAGCAGTCATTGCCTGTAGTCACATCTAGAATCGGGTAAATACACAGCTACCAGTGCAGATGGGTACAGATGTTTTGAACTGGCAAACACCATCAAGTGATTCAACGGATGGGAAAGCTCCAAACAGAACAGTACATCACCTTCCCTCAGTTTATATCATCGGAGGAACCTTAGACAATTTAGAGCAGATTAAAGCTGTGCAGTGAGCTTTTGTGTTCATATGTAAATGGATTGGGGGGTGGATTTAGATAGTTATAAACAAGTTTTTTCCACCTACGTGTCTTCTGTGGGATGTTTAGAAGGTGGCAGGACAGAGGACAATGTTCCGTTGTGTGAACTCCACTGGCCACTGCCCACTAATGCCACTTATGTCTTCCACATCATTGTGATAACTCAGAACGCCCCCTCTGTTTCCAGATGCACTATAGAAGGTGGTACCCCCCCATCCCCCCGCTTGAAACTACTCTCCTAGGCTTGCATGGTGGGGCTAGGTGGGGGTCTGAGGTTTACAGAGGCACAGTGGCACCGACAGTTCCCACCCCTCCAACAAACAGTGAATTCCAGGCCCTCTGGCCACAGCTTCAGGTGCCACCTCCTGGTGAACCTGAAAGTGGCCAAGGAGTGGGCAGGCTAAGGCTGTAGCCAAGTAAGAAAAGGGTGAAGAATTAATGAACACAGTTTACTCTCAGCTGGGCCCAAGGTCATATGATTAATGAGTGGTGAAGCCAGGATTCAAACAGGACTGACTCGAAAGGGGATGATTTCTATCATACTTTAAAAAGTTAAGGTTGTAACTTGGGGGATTAATGGAATGGGAGTCTCAAGATAGACAGTATTGTATAGTGTTCAGAGCGCAACTTGGATTCAAGCACAACCCCAATCCTACTCTTTATCAGCCAAGTAACTTTGAAATGGCATTTCTTTCATTCTTTCTGGTAAACTCCTACTCATCCCTCAAGTCCCAACTCAAACTTCACCTTGTTTGTGAGTTATCCCCAACTCCTCCAGGACAAGGGAGTATTGCCTCTTCTGGGCTCCTAAGCTCCCATCCCTAACTCTCACCATGGCACTAAGCACCCTGTGTGTGATTCCTGCTCTGTCTCCCTTTCTTGATGATGAGCTCCTTGAGAGTAGAGACCTTATCTGATTCATTTTTAAGACCCCCCCAGTGCCTCTTCACCCCCCGGTGTCCAACATAATGCCAGCCGGGTGCATCACAGGCATGAATAAGTGCAGAATGCAGGAGTGTTTGATTGAATCAACTCACTTTGCCTGCTGAGCTGCTGTCAGAGCAGACCTTTTGTACTGGGTGACTAAGTGGAACAGGTCACAGTCACCTGGGATTTACCAGCTGTTGATGGCCTCTCTTTAAACACTGCAGCTTCTCTACTGGCGCAGATGGAGACAGGAGTCAGCGTGTCCCTGCCTCAATCCAGCCTCCCTCTGAAGAAGGCTTCCATGGGGTTTCTTTCAAACACGTCTGCATCCTGTAGTTGTCTCTGTTGTCTGGGTCCCTCCACCCCCTAGCCAGAGCTCACAGCAGCCAAGAAGAGGGGGTTGGACTGCATTTAGCTCCAGGCCACGGAGGGAGGAGGTGCTGCTCGCCTGACCCTGTCGTCACCCCATAGCCCCCAGCTCCCACCTCATGCCTGCTTTTTCCTCTTCTGTCTTCCTTGGGATCCAGGCTCATAACGCTCTCCAACCACTGGGCACCGTCCTCCTTTTCCTCTAGCTCTGCTTGTCATCCTCACCCCTGTGGGCCGTGCACTTCCCCAGCTCAGTCTATGGACGCATCCCTCTTGGAGAGGGTGAGGAGCTCATGGGCTGTGGGGGCAGACCTGGGTACAAATCCCAGATCCCTAATTTCCTAGTTAGGTGCCGGGGCAGATGGTGTTGGTGCTTCACCCACAGCCCCTCGGGTCCTTTGCGGTTTCTGGGGGAACCCTCCTCCAAGTCAGCTGTGCTTTTGCCACCAAAGGCTTGCACCTGCAACCCTCCTCTGGAGGCTGCTGATGGGCCACAAGTGCAGAAGTCTAGACAGGCCCAGGAATTTACGCCTCCCACCCCCATCCCCGATGCCCATTACCAAACGCTGTGGAGTACGGGAGTCGGAGAGCCCCTCTCCCGTGCGTGGCTGGGGCCAAGCCTGGGGGTGACTCACACTGTAGGGTGGGCAGGACTCTGCCTGAGATGCCCGCCTGCTCTGCTGCTTCCCCACCCACCCCTTTTCTGCCTTTTCCTCAGAGCACTTCCTTCATGTATCTCTTGTCTCTGGGTCTGCTTCGGGGAACCTGAATTAAGACAGTGACTTGGGCAGGTCCCTGCACATTTCAGAGCCTTGGTTTTCTCATCTGTAACTTGGGGTTAGTCGTGTATACTTCTTAGGCTTGTTGGCAGGATTAGATAAAATAGTATGCAAAGTGCCTGGCGTGGGGCAAGTAGTGAGTGCACAGTTCCTCTTAGTGATCCCTCTTTTCGGAAAGTCAGCCAGAGGGGCATTGGCCTGGGAATGGGAGGCCTGACTCTTGTTCTAAAATCGCTGATCATCCTTTAGTAAATATCTTTGCCTCCCTAAGCCTCAGTTTCTTTCTTTTTCTTTCTTTTCTTTTCTTTTCTTTTCTTTTCTTTTCTTTTCTTTTCTTTTCTTTCTTTCTTTCTTTCTTTCTTTCTTTCTTTCTTTCTTTCTTTCTTTCTTTCTTTCTTTCTTTCTTTCTTTCTTTCTTTCTCTTTCTTTCAGCAGCTTTATTAAGATGTAATTTACACAGTGTGCAGTTCACCCATTTAAAGTAAACAATTCAGGAGTTTCCAGTATGTTCACAGAGATGTACTACCATCATTACAGTCTAATTTTAGAACATTTTCATCACCCCAGAAAGAAAGCCCCTACCCATTACAGTTACTCCCCGTTTCCTCCCACCCCAACCCAAACCCATGACAACCACTGATCTACTTTCTGTGTCTACCGATTTCCCTATTCTGGACATTTCATATAAGTGTAGTCATATAGTGTGTGGTCTTTGACGATGGCTGGCTTCTTTCACTCAGCATGATGTTTTCAAGGTTCATCCATGTTGTATCATGTGTCAGTACTTCATTCCTTTTCATGGTTGAATAATATTCCACTGTATGGACATACCACATGTTGTTTATCCATTCATCTGTTGATGGACGTTTGGGTTGTTTCCATTTTTTGGCTATTGTTAATAGTGCTGCTCTGAACAGGTTTTTGTACGGACAAACGTTTTTATTTCTCTCAGACATATATGTATATATTTAGGAGTAGAATTTCTGTGTTATACGGTAACTGCATTTTTAACTTTTTGAGCGGTTGTCTGTTTTCCAAAGAGGCTGCACCATTTTACAATCTCATCAGCATGTTTGAAGTTTCCAATTTCTCCACATCTTCCACAGCACCTGTTATTGTCTTTCTGATTGTCGCCATCCTGGTGGGTGTGAAGTGATATCTCACTGTGGTTTTAATTTGCATTTCCCTGATAGCTAATGACGTTGAGCATCTTTTCAGGTGCTTATTGGCCATTTATATATCTTTTTTGGAGAAATGTCCATTCAGAGTCTTTGCTTATTTTATAATTGGGTTAAATGTATTTTTATTGTTGATTTGCATGAGTTCTTTATATTTTCTGGATATTTTTCCCTTATCAGCTACATGAGGCCTCAGTTCCTTTGTTTGTGACTTGCTGTGTTCCTCAAATTAGGCACAGAGTATGTAAGGTGCCTGACACATCCTGGGTAGCTGTTAGCTGTCATCATTACTGGAACATTCTTTTAATTCACAGGGCCAGATAAGCCTCTAGGTATTATCTGATCTGACCCTCCCCTCTATCTACCCATTTCACAGATGAAGCAACTCAGGCCAGAGAGAGGTTACTTCTTTCTCTTGGCTTCAGAAATGGCTTAAAGCAGATCTGGGATGGAGTCCTGACCATGTGGGCAGGTCACCTCCTCTCCTTCCACCTCAGTGGTTTCATTTGCAAAACAGATGTGAGGGAGGGGGTTACAGCTAGCTGGCCCTGAGCATCTCATGTGTGCAAGGGCTGTCTGAAAAATGTAATCTCGCTCAGTCCTCCCAACTTCACTAAGTCGTAGGTGTTCCCACCTGCCCATTTCACAGATGTGGAAACCGATACTCAGAGAAGTGAAGTCCCTTGCCCAGGGGCTCATGTCTAGGAAGTGACAGCATCAGGATTCAGTCCCAGGATTTTCCAACACCAACACCTGTTCTCTCTTCTGCTGTGCCTCCTGGGGAGCACTTTTCCCTTTTTCTTCATTTTCTGATATTTATTGTGGTTATATCATAAACTTTCTAATAACCACAGAGGAAACCTAAGGAAAAAGAGAATGCTTTTATCACTTCTTAGATCTCCTTACCTGATACTTTCAAATGCAATCCAGGCCTAGCTGAGTTCCACCTTTATAAAGGGATGACCTGGGGAGGCCAGAAGTTTAACCATCTCCAAGGCCAACCCCAGCCTAGATTGTGCTGAGTTTGGGGGCAAAGATCCATTGGGCCTCTCCTTCTAGAAGTCAGGCAAATCTGCTTCCTCACTAGGGGTGGAGGTGGGGTCTCTTGGGGCGGGTGCTCTGTTTCTTCCTCTTCTGTATCACCAGTGCCCAGCACTGTAAACCATCATAGCTGGTTCTCAGGCAGCACTTGGTGAATGGTAACAGTTGGTCAGAGAGTTGCCTTCTGCTGATTAAGTCTTAACTGTGGTCAGCCCCTGACTTTCCACCTCCAACTGACACGTTAATATAATGAAAGCAAATAGTTATATAAAATTTACTATATCTGATTGGCACTATTCTAAGTCCTTTACATATATTAACTCAGTTAATCTTCACACAACCTATAAGATAGATATTACTGTTACTCCCATTTTACAGATGAAGAACCTGAAACAGAGAGGTTAAGTCACTTGTCTGAAATTGCACAGCTCAGAAGTAATAGAGGCAGAATCTGAACACAAGCGGTCTGGCTCCATGCTCTTTACCACTGAATGTTTTGCTCCCTTTCTTAAAAACTGCCAGTGAAACACAACCTGCCCTCCCTCCCTCGTGTCTTGAAAGGAGGCTCCCTTTTTCTCAGGCAGGCATGGGAGAAAGAGTCTCTCTCACCATGTCAGGCATTAACAGTAGGAGGGGAGGAAGCACTTTCCTAAGGTGCTCAGATAATGATTTCCAAGCACAAGGGAGAGAGAGAATCACTCATTATGACAGGCTAACTGGGTGCGGGCTTTGTCCCTGGGGCTTCTGGCTTTATTTTTCCATGGTGTTTAGAGTTTTTCTTAAAATGACTGATGTTCATAAAAGAAAAAAAAAAAAACCTGCCAATAGCTGCCCGTTGGATGGCACGTCCCAAATACACATCCTTCAATAAAAAACTAGGGGGCTCTAGGTCTATCCACACCTCTACAAATGACCCAATTTCGTTCTTTTTTATGGCTGAGTAATATTCCATTGAATGTATGTACCACATCTTCTTTATCCATTCATCTGTCAGTGGGTATTTAGGTTGCTTCCATGACCTGGCTATCGTAAATAGTACTGCAGTGAACATGGGGGTGCACATGTCTTTTTGAATTATGTTTTTTTCTGGATATATGCCCAATAGTGGGAATGCTGTGTCATATGGTAATTCTATTTTTAGTTTTTTGTTTGTTTTTAACATCTTTATTGGAGTATAATTGCTTTACAATCGTGTGCTAGTTTCTGCTTTATAACAAAGTGAATCAGCTATACAGATGAACTGGTTTGCAAGGCAGAAATAGAGACACAGATGTAGAGACCAGATGTATGGACACCAAGGGGGGAAAGCAGGGCGGGGGAGTCATGGTGGTGGTGGGATGAATTGGGATATTGGGATTGACATATATATGCTAATATGTATAAGATAGATAACTAATAAGAACCTGTTGTATAAAAAATAAATTAATTAAATTAAATTTAAAAAAGGAGGGGACTGTGAAAAAATGCAAGTGCTTGGATGCTAGGGCTGCAATTTGGATTCAGAAGGTCTGAGGAGAGGCCTAGAAATGGGTATTTCTAACAAGCTTCCCTGGAAATTCTAAGGTCCGCCAGAGAGGGCAGGAGCCTGGAACATAGCACTGGAGCCCAGGAACCTCCATTTTCAGCCACTGAGGAATAAAACTCCTGCTCACCATTGACAATGGAAGCATGATTCAAGTTCCATCCTACAAGTTGCCTCCTCTGGGAAGCCTGCCCTGATTCAAAGTAGGTAATCACTTCTTCCCTGACCTCCCACAGCCCTTTGTATACCCATTAGACTTGACATCATAGAATAGCTATTGTATTTGGTCCTTTTGAACAAGAATTGTGTCTTATCTGCCTCTGTACACCCAGCACCTATTCCGTTGCCAGATATAAAGTTGGTGCTCAATGAATGTTTGTTGAACAAACAGATGACTCAGCAGTCCACTGCAGCCCCTGTTTGGAGCGTATCGTGGTCAGGCTTTCAGGCTGAAAAGACCTGATATCTAACTTTGCCACTTGCTGTCGTTTTGACTTTGGGCTGCTCATGTGCTCCATCTGAGTCTCAGTTTGCTCATCTGGAAAATGGGAATAATATTAATCCCTCCCTCTCGGAGGAGCTCAGCTGATATAGGCAAACAGTGCAATGGTGCTTAAACCTGAGGTGTGGTGCTGGTATGTGTGGGAGCAGGTGGCCTGGGGGCTGTGTTGTTCCTGTTCTGGAATGTGGGTGCTCCCAGAGATGTTGTTCACATGACTTCTGGGTTCTGGGCCTGCTTTTCCCTGGGCTCACAGCACTTGGTGAGGGCGGGTGGAAGTTCCAAAAAGAAGCAGGTGACGGTTCTGGGGAACAGCACCGCTGGCTCTTGGATGTTGTGTGGAAGACTCAACCTCCAACCACCTTCCCAGCGTTCCCACTCTGCCCAGCTTCCCTTCCTTTCCTGCCCACCTTGCAGGGCTCCTCAAGGGTTCCTGGGCCCCTGCCAAGCAGGATGGGGCCCTATGCTGAGCCCTTTACACCTCAGTGGCTCTGAGGTCAGAGTTGATTCCGCCCCCCTCTCTTCGGAGGACCTGGCCTTGCAAGTCCTGTGTCCTTGGGGTGTGGACAGCCAGACCTTTAGACTGATGAACCGGCTGTCAGAAAGCTGCATAGCTCAGTCCCTGCTAAATCGTAGCCCAAGTGATGGGCGTTATTGGCCTCAGAAGGAGGGAGAGCGGCTCTGCCATGGTGCAGTGTCCTCTGTCATCCTAGCTGGGGCTTTTTACTACAGCATCTTTGTCCAGCATCAGATGATTGCATCCTCGAAACATGACATCAGTGTTATTATTACTATTACCGTTTTGCAGTTGGGAAACTGAGGCTCTAAGAGAGGAGCTGACTTACCCAAGGGCAAACCACTTCACTCTCGAGAAAGCTGGAGTCCAGATCGGAGCTGGCAGAGGCCACTCACTGCCTCTGAGCGAGTGAAGGGGAGGGAAAGGCTGTGTGTTATGCTTGTTTATCTCCCTGCTTTGGAGGATCAGGATCTGGGACCTCTCTGACTTTCCCTAACCCACCCTAGAGTTAGGAGACCACCCAGTTATGGGAGGTGAAGTAGCACAGGCTGGGAGACCTGGTTCTGGCCTCACCTACCCCACTAGGGTGCTTTGGTTTAATGTGATCATGTATAAAAGTGGCTCTAGAATAAATAGGCAGACAGTTACACAGAACAGAAGAGAGTCCAGAAATAGTAAGGTGACATGGAAAATCTCTGGAGAAAAGATAGATTACTCAATAAAGGGTGTTGGAACAATTGGAGAACCACCTGGATGCAGCTCACTCCTTTCACCAGAATTAACTCCAGATGGATCATGTACATTTTTTTAAAAGCTTAAATACAACTACCTGAAGAAATAAGAGATTTTGAAAATAATCTCAAAGTGGGGAAGGCCTTCCTAAGTATAATGTATAATCAACAATATACCAAATTTTTGGTAAATTCTAATACCTAAATATTTTAAATGTCTTCATAACAATACTATAAGCAAAGTCAAAAGACAAATGAGTTACTTGGAAAAAATAGTGACAAACAGATATCCCAGACCTGAGCTAATTTTCTTAATATATAAAGAGTCCCTACCAATCAATAATAAAAAAAAGATCTAACCTCACAGGAAAAAAGTGGTGAAAGAAAGAGAACAGAAAAGGAAATACAAATGGCATTTAAGCATGTGAAATGATATTCAACTTCCCTTATTATAAGTGTAAATTAAACTACAATGAGGTATAATTATATCAGATTGGCAGAAATTTTAAAGTTAGACAAGACATCCTGTTGTCAAGGTTGTGCAGAAACAGACACCCTCATAAATTTCAAATGCTGCACAAATACTACAGCCTCTGTGGAGATTACTTTGGATCTTACAAATTTTTAAATGCACAAATCCTTTGACCCAGCAATTCCACTTCTAGAAGTCCATTCTACAGACAAACTTGCACATGTGTGAAGTGCTGATTGTATGAGGAGAGTCTGAAGTGACAAAAGCTTGGAAACAGCCATAAATAGCCACCTTTAGGGCACTGGCTAAATAAATGGTCATCTATCCATATATGGCTTACTGTGCATCTATGGAAAAGAATGAAGCCAGCCCATATAAACTGATATAGAATGCTTCCCCAGGACCATTTGTTTAAAAGAAAGGAAGGCATGAGTAAGAGAGGAGAAAAGAAAGAAAGGGAGGAAGGAGGAAGCGAAGAGCATACGATGCATATGCGTGTGTGCACTTAGCCTGGCCCTGGAAGGGCACATAGGATACTAGTGACAGATGCTCTGGGAATAAGATCTGAGTGGCTGGGGGATAGGGCTTGTTTCTTAACTCTATTTTCTTAGTATCAGTTTTTTCTAACCCTGTTCATAAATTTAGTTATCACATGTCCAAATAAATAAATAACAAAACAACACACAAACACCTGACACATAAGAGGTATTTAATATCTGTGTGTATATATACACACATATATATATACACACACCACATCTTCTTTATCCATTCATCTGTCCATGGACATTTATGTTGCTTCCACGTCCTGGCTCTTGTAAGTAGTGCTGCAATTAACATTGGGGTGCATGTGTCTTTTTGAATTATGGTTTTCTCAGGGTATATGCCCAGTAGTGGGATGGCTGGGTCATATGGTAGTTCTATTTTTGGTTTTTTAAGGAGCCTCCGTGCTGTTCTCCATAGGGACTGTATCAATTTACATTCCCACCAACAGTGCAAGAGGGTTCCCTTTTCTCCACACCCTCTCCAGCATTTACTGTTTGTAGATCATTTGATGATGGCCATTCTGACTGGTGTGAGGTGATACCTCACGGTAGTGTTGATTTGCATTTCTCTAATAATTAGCAGAGCAGGAATAGAGATGCAGACGTAGAGAACAGACGTGTGGACGCAGAGGGGGAAGGGGAGGGTGGGCTGAATTGGGAGATTAGGTTTGACATAAATACACTACCGTGTGTTAAATAGATAGCTAGTGGGAACCTGAGGTATAGCACAGAGAGCTCAGCTAGATGCTCTGTGATGACCTAGATGGGTGGGAGGGGGATATGTGGCAGGGAGGTCCAAGACGGAGGGGATATATATATACACATATAGCTGATTCACTTTGTTGTACAGCAGAAACTAACACAACATTGTAAAGCAATTATACTCCAATAAGAAAAAAAAAAGAACATGGTTTGAAAGGTGTCTGATGCTGGAACATTAGTAGTAATAATGATGATGTTGTTGTTGTTTAAGGTTTTTCTGGGCATCCCGCAGGCTTGGTCTGCTTGTCCTGAAATTCTTCCCCTATGGGCTTCAATTTTATCATCTGTAAAGTGGGCCCATCTGGGTCTAATGTGGGTGATTCCTGACCCTGCAGGTCTGGAAGGCTTCCTCGTTTTCAACAGGAGCTGCCCAACTCCTCTCCCCCCACCCCCTATTTACTGGAGGCCCCTCAGGTCTCTGCAATTTCAGAACTGCCTTCTTCCCAAACCGCAGAGTAAGGTGAGGATGGAGGGGACCCAAAGGCCTGGAATAACCCAACCTCAAGGTCATTACTGTGAGCCCTGCTTGCTACTGATAACAAAGCTATCTTTTTCTCTGCTGATTAAAGTGCTAACAGATTTCAGTAAATCAAAAGTTTTTAATCTTCTGTGACACAAACATAGATGTTTTTAAATGGATACAGGGGAATCCTAAGAAACTAGGAAGGTGCATTTGGAAAGTCAACTGAAAATGTGTCTTTCAAGTATTTTTTCTCTTAACTACAAAGGTTATATAACAGAATTGCAAAACATTTTGAAACATAAAAGGAAAAAAAGAATGTCTTCAGAAATCCCAACCCTTAAATACAGCTCCTACTATAACTGTTATTTTTATGTGGTTGTTAACATGGGACATGGTACTCATTTAGTTTTATAGCTGCTCTTTTCCATTTAACATATGTCATGAGTGTTTTCCCACAATGCTTCTGTATCCTCAAATTGTAATAACTACATAATAGCCCATCAACTACTTGCGCCTTTACTGATTTAATATTTCCCTGTCGCTGGACATTTAGATTTCATCTTAATTTTCCTATTATAAAAATATGTGATACAAAGGTTTCCTGCATATAATATAGAAAATGGTTTTTTAAAGGGGCCTCAGGACAAGTCAGAAAAGAGATATAAATGGCCAGAAAACATTTGGAGGGAAAATATCTAACTTCATTGATAAAATTAGGATACCTATGAAATATCACTTGTTTAATTTCATCAAATTAACATTCAGATTTGCAAATGACAGTATCCAGTGTCAGTGAGAATATAGTGAAAGCATGAAGGTACTATAGGTTTTACGAAGAGCAATGGAGTATATACATATCAACAACCTTAAAAGTGTTCATACCTTTAGACCCTGTAATTCCACTTGTGGAAATTTACCTAAAGAAATAACCAGATATATGAACAAATATTTATATATAAGAATGTGCACTGCAATTCTATTTATATAGTAAAAAATTAGAAACACCTTCAAATGTTGAGATGTAAGTTATAGGTATAAATTACGGTAAATCTGTATTATGGAATTTTTATGTAGCTGTTAAGGATCATGTTTTTGAAGAATCCATAATGCCACAGTGTCATGAGGATGCAGAGCCAAACAGTCAAAATACTGTTCTCCTAATTTTAGAAGAGATTCATGTTATACATTTTACTTATGTAACGTTGTATATACCTGTATACACACACGCATAAACATATACACACATAGAATGTTATTTATATAATTTATGCATAGAGAAAAGGCTGGCAAGAAACGCACCAAAATATACATCAAAATGTTAACTTTGGGGGAATGGGATTAGGAACAATTAAGAGTATTTTAATTTTCTTTTTATACCTTTTTTCAATTTTCCGTAGTAATTCTTTTCCTATTAGAGTAAAACAATGCATATTTTTTAAAAGCCTGATCATATGAAGACTAATGAGATTATCAGATCAAGTAGGATTGTGTAATCATAATCTCATGAAGTCCTCTGATTGACAGCCATTAGGAGTTGCAAATGCTAGGGCCACGGGCTTCAGCCAGACAATAGACGAAGCTGATTGGGTTGGTCTGCTCACATTTCATGGATAATTTTGTCTTTCCTGCTTCTCTTGAAAACAATCAAGAGATCTGCCAATACCGGGCCCACGTTCCCACTTGGCAAGTGCGGCCGGAGCTGAGAGGCAGCTGGCCCATTTGACTGCAGCAGGCACTCGAGCTGTCCACAGCCCTCCCCCGTTCACTGGCCTCCACCAACCCTGTTGTCCACGCCTAGCCTGCTGGCAGAGGAAGTCCTCGTGACCCCTGCTCGCCCTCCTCCTCTGCTTGGAGGTCAGGTTCACGGCTTAGTTACCTGCACGTTCCTAGCCCTCCTCTTAGGCTGCTCTGCGTGCTTGTTGAATGTGTTTACAGGTAAGTAAAGGGATGCCCAGAGAAGAGTGGTGTGTTGTCCAAGGTGACCCAGTGACGTGGTGGCAGAGCCAGGACCAGAGTACATCTCTGAGCCCAGAAGAGGACATGGTGACAGGCCATTCCTTCCGTGGAAAAGGATCTTTCCTGAGCTCTACTTTCTCCACCCAGGGTAAGGGGGGTGATCAGCAGCCACTCTCAGGAATTCTCTTGGGTAGATGTATCCGTGTGTCATGACCCACAATAGTTTCAATGAATGTAGGGCAGGAAGGAAGACTTTGCAGAATGCAAGGGTTTGGGAAGAAGGGGAAAGTATGGAAGGGACACTGGTCTACCCTTGACTCATCTGGGACTCATGGGCAAGCCATACTGCCTCCTTGCTCTGATTTCCGTGCCATGAACCACCCACCCACCCCCATGTCACTCAAGGGTCATGAGAAGGGCTGGAAGTATTGTTAAGAAATGCAAACTTCTTGTCATCTTATCCTTGGCAGTCCCATCTGCTCTTCTCTTTTTTCCTCTTCCAAGTGTAAACTCATGGCCTAGACATGACCTGGGGTTTTGCCTTAATTCGAAGGGCATTGGCAAACTTCCTCAAAATGAACATTATTTATAAAACTTCTGAAATACTTGTTTCAGTGATAAACTGCAGGATGAGAATAAGCATCTGATTAAAGGGGTGGGGGGAAAGAGAGAAAATTCTTTTGGCTAGAAAATTATTACATCATCAGAGAAGGCTTCTTTTTGACTTGTGCCTTCATTTCTCTAATAAGCCTGGCACTGTGCTAAGCACTGTGGGAGAACCAAAGGTGAACAAAATTTGGCTCCATATCACATAAAGAGTAACGCTCATCTAATACTCCATGCACTCCCCAACATCTCCCAGCCCCTGGCAGCCAATCAGGGCCAGTAACTAGTTCAAACCAGTCAAGTCCACAGCACTTAACTGGCTGTTGGAGACCCTCCGGCACTCACTTCCGCTGTGGTGTTGATCAACAGTGTTTCAGATGATGAAGCTTCATCCTCTTCATCCTGGCTTCCTGAGTCACCACGTGGAGCAGAATGCCCTGCTGAACAGGACGGGCCATTTGCTTTGTTATACCTCTGAGATTTGGGTGTGAATTTGTTTCTGCAGCATAACCTAGCCTAGGCTGACTAATACAGTCCCTACTCTCAGTAATAAGGGCTACCGTTTATTGAATGCCTACTGTATGCCCAAGAACGTAACTTGTTTTATTTCATTTAATCCTCACTGCAGCCCTGTGAGAGCTATTATCATCTCCATTTCTCAGACGAGGAGCAGTTCAGGGAGTCTTGCCCAGTGTCATGCAGCTAGTAAGTTGCAGAATCAGGATTCAGCCTCAGGTCTGTCTGACTTCAAGGTTGCTGTTTCCTCGTAAACTAGTTTCAAGTTCAAGAGACCTTAAACAAGAAAATGTATTCTGCAGGCGAAGGTTGGAGGCTGGGGGAGTGGGACGAAGGGGAAGTCCTTAGTCTTCCATGAGGAGGAACATCGAGGTTCAAGATCCCCAATCAGAACGCTGGTGTTTTGGAGACAGAAATGCCATTTTAAACGTTGTTTATGTGTTGCATGTGTAGAAGCCATTAATATCTGTCAGACGCATCCCTGCTGTTTGCTTCCACCAGCAAGAAGAATTCCAAATATAAGCTGTTTGCTGTTTCATAAGTATTTTAACCCAGAAACAAAGCCAAAGTTGTAAAAACATTAGAACAGGAAGGGACCTCCTGTGAGAGGCCCTCACTTTTTGCGTGGAGGAGGGTGAAGCCCAGAGATGGGAAGTCTCCCGTTTCAGATCACACAGTGCGCTCCTGGCAGCCCTCTCAGCTGTGCCTCACACACTGAGCGTTGGCAGGAGCCCACGGAGGAAGATGCTTGTCTGCTCTGTAAGATCCTAATGCTTCTTGAAGGCAGGAGTGGCATCGGACTCATCCACTCGTCCCCGTCCCTTCATGCACACATTTGCCAAAATCTGAGTATTCTCACATCAGTTATCCCTTTTGAACTTCACAGGAACCCTCTGAGTGAGCGAAGCAGGTCTTGTCCCCATTGTACCAACGAGGAAGTCTCAGCGAGGTGGAGTGAATTCTCCAAGGTCACACAGCTCTGTTTAACTGCAACCCAGATCTCTTTACTCTCAGATAAACCTGTGATCCTTCCAAATCCAGAAGACAAGTTCCTGTCCTAGACCAGCCCAGCGGTGACGGGCATGGCTCTGCATTCACAACCCAGCCGTTTGATCCTTCTGTGACTCAGTTTACTCATCTGTAAAATTAGGAAGGTAATAGTACCTCAGGAAGAATCAAGTAAGCTAACATGTACGACGGCCTTAGAGTGGCTCTGGGGACACAGGGCTCGGTCCGCATCAGCCAGGACCCTGATGAGATCCCGGGCAGCGCTGGATGGATCGTTTGGCACTTCTCAGGGACCTTAGGGGTCCATGAAGTGTAGCAGTTTGTTGTTTTGCTGAGACAGAAGTTAATGGCTCACATGGAATGGTATGATGATGATCATTTAAACACACACCGCTTTGTGGAAAGTGGCCACTCAAGGAGTGAGAATGGTGCAAATCCAGGTGGCTGGATGAGAGTCGGGCAGGAAGCCTGTGCCTCTAGAATGTGTGTAGGGAGGAAGTCAGGAGTCTCTCTGGTGCCTCGTGAGGAGACTTTGGGAAACTCTTATGGATGTTGGTAGAAGGGTGTCATCCAGGTGGTACTTAGCCAGGGGCCCAGGAACACCCACTTGTGCCCTGCAAGTCCCAAGAGAGCATATAAGCGCCCAGAGCACGCTGAGCAGAGTGTCATTCTGCAGCTGTGGCTCCGGCAACCCACCCGAGCCCCAGATGAGCATGACGGGACCAGACCGGAAGGCCTCTGCCCGCTTCCCTGGTCCTCACTTGGACCTGAACTCTTCCCGTCCCAATAGTGAGAAGAGACCCGGCCATCACATGCTGCGCCGAGGCCAGGCTGACCCAGGCTGGTTACCTCAGGCCTCCTGGGGGCAGCGCAGTGGGCCAACCACATGGAAGAAAGAGCTAGTCTTGAAGTTCGTTGGTTTGGTAGGAGTTGTCCAAGCACAAATGCAAGTAGATGCATAGCGTACCCGTATGGGTTGGGATAAAGTGGGCCAGGCCCCAAATCTGGGGTCTTTTCTGAAAGACACTTGTGTTTTCTAGGGGAGAGAGAGAATGATGTATTGTTAAGGGTGATACGGCGCAGTTAGGGAATCTGGCACCTGAAGGCAAGCAGACCTATGTTCAGATCGCAACCTTGGCACTTTCTAGTTGTGTGCGTTTGGACAAGGGGTCTAATTTCTCCAAGCCTCCATGTATCAACTCTAAAATAGGAATGAGAAGTCCTACCTGCTTGTCGTAAGGATTAGAGATGACGTAGGTACTTGTGAAATGGTGGCTGTCGCGTCGGGGCCCCTGGTCTGTACCAGGCTGTATGCCAGATGCTTGCCTGCTCTTCATCTCAGTGTTCCGCACAGTTCACAGCCTTGGCCTTCCTCATATGCTAACCGCGCTATTGTTTACTGACTTTCTAAGTCAGTTCACTTTTTTTTGCCAGTATATAACATTTTTTATTTTAGAAAATTAGGTAGCAAACATTTTGTACTCATAACTGCATGATGGAATTCCCCAGTAATTTATTTTTAAATTTTGTTGAAGTATAGTTGATTTACAATGTTGTGTTAATTTCTGCTGTTCAGCAAAGTGACGCAGTTATACGTATATGCATTCTTTTTCCTATTCTTTTCCACTATGGTTTATCACAGGATATTGAATGTAGTTCCCGGTGCTATAACAGTAAGAGCTTGCTGTTCATCCTCAACTCACTTTTTAATTTAAGCCTCATCCTGAGCAATCGTAGCCATGACATTATGGGCTTGATGTGCTTTTTTTCCCAATATGCCTTAAAATATATGCATAACCATTAAAACAATAATTTTCTTTGTGTGAGACAAAGAAGAAAAGAATCACTGTGCCCTCCAACATTAATCTGCACAGCACACTTTGGGACACCCCAGATGCCCATGTTTAATCCTCAAGATGTCCTGTCAAGAGAAGTACCCCCTGTTTGAGATAAAGAAATGGATCTCCCGATTAACCAGACATCACCTTGGTAGCTTTCAGAGGTCAGTTTGACATTTCTTCAAGACATTTTCTTCTTAAGAGGGATCTTTCAGATCCTGAATCTCCGAGCCTGTCACCAAAAAGAGCAAAACACTGTAGCGAGTGGTTCCTGGACCCTGCAGATTCCTGCAAGGTGGTGGTTCTTTTTGAAAAGATTCAAATTCATCTCCGTCCCTTGTAAATCAAACCCAAACCTCCAATGTGAGGGGAAACCATAAACAGCTTTGAACGGGGCTGGCTGGACAGGGCTGGAGGTGACCTTCGAAGCTGGGGACCATGTTTAGGCATATCTGCCATGTGGTCCCTCGACAGCCTGCCCCACACCCTCCACTCCTGGGTTGGCTGGAAATCCTGTCCACCTCAGCGCAGTGGGTGGGAATGACCGCTTGTGTCCCTGCCGGAGCTCAGGAATCTGCATGCATTCCTCAGAACGTAGTGACTTTACCATGGCATTGCCTCAAATTATGGGGTGTCTGGAGACTAATCCCGGGGCGCTGCTACAGCGTGTGTGGTGCTCTCGCACCTTTGAAATCCTCAGCGCAGGTGTGCTGCTGAGTTCGCTAGGACTCTCTGGGTTGCAAGGAACAGAAACTGCCTCAACCGAGGAACTCCTCATAAGGATACAGAGGCATCGCAAGGAAATCAGGGCAGGCTGGCAGAGGAGCCTCAGGAAGGGCTGGAGCCGTGGCCGAAATGGAGCAGAAGCCCCCTGTCCTTCCCTGCAAGCCCTCTCTCTCCAAGTCACTTCCTGGTTGTCTGATTCACTCCTGTGTGTCTGAACAGACGGACTGTCCAGCTTCCAGCATCCATGGGGCAGAAGGTGGCCATCCATAGCTTTAGAGTCTTGTGCCACCCAGAGAGAGACTGCAGTGCTGTCTCCATCAGGCCTGACCCCTCCCGCACTCCCAGGGAAGGAGCTACACCCTCTGGCCCCTCCAGCCCATCCTCCTCCCTACAGCCAGAGTGATGTTTTCAAAATGCAAATGTGATTATATTCTTCCTTCCCAATAAGCCACTCCAGGGGCCCCTCGCACTCTTAGATGAATGCGAAACTCTTCATGAAGTCCTGCGCGGTCGGGCCCTGCTTGACTCTCCAGCCTCATCCTTCACTCCCTCTGCCCAGCCTCACTGGGGTCCCCTGGATCCTCAGGCAGGCCTTTGCTGTGCTGTTCTCTCCTCTCCCTGCCTGCAGCCTCCCCGGCCAGGTCACGCTCCCTATTCCAGACACTCATGACCTTTGTCACAGATGCACGTTTACATTTCACAGACGCACATATTAGGAGTCTTTGATTTTTACGTGTCTACCCCCATGCAGCTGCTCATTCCTCCAGGATGGAGACATGTCTGTTTACTCCCCTAGTGTGCAGGAGGTGCACCTCAGAAACAGCAGTGCTGAGGCTTCAACCTAATCGCCTCATCTCCCCGAGCTTTTCAGAGTATCTGAACTTCAAACCCGTGTCGTAGGTTTGAGATGCTGCCCTTTTGGAAACTGCATATGATGCTGTCATAGGGAATTATATTCCACATCACCAGGAGCCATTCAGCTACTCCAAGTGTGGTCCACGGACCAGCGGCATCGGCATCACTGGCGAGCTGGTTAAAAATGCAGAATCTCAGACTCGACCCCAGCCCTACTCGTTGGGAATCTGTATTTTCACGAGTGATTCACGTGCAATTAAAGTTTCAGAAGCACTGGGTTAGGACACACTTTGTATACGTTCCTATAACCTCCCTTGATTTCTTTCCATTTCTCACTGCTTCTTCAGTGTTGGGCTTCTCTTCTACACTGTGAGCTTCCTGAAGGCTGGGACCCTGGAAGACCTCAGGGCCAGGTACATGTTCTCGCATATACAGGCAAAGATACCTTTCCCTAAAATCAGCCCCCAGGAAAGGTCCACACAAGGCCTTTCATATTACAGGATGCTCTATGAATTATTTTGTTTTGAACAAAACAAAATAATGTGTCTGGGAAAGGCACATTATCTGAAAATGACCTCAATGCTAGTTTGGATGTTTTTAGCGGTCACGCAGTGGATGCCATAAAAAATAGGTAAAGAAATGCGACCCGATTTAGTTGTCATTTCTGTTCTGTGTGGCTTCACAGCTGTAACTGCTGTGTGTTGCTGTACGCGGGCCCTTTGAAGATCATCTTCAGAAGTGTGTGCTTATGCTGTGGGGTCGCAACCTGCATCCACAGAATTAATTTAGAGAAACAAGACTGCTCACTGAAGGCTGCCCTCCTGTCTGCACAGCCTCTAACACCACAGCGTTAGCTCTTAGGGACAGAGCAAGGAGGACCACGTTTGGAGGCTGTGACTGGAAAGTCCTCGCTCTGCCTTTACAGACTGGTGAGTGCAGGCGAGTTTTCAACTTCAGCCTTCATTCCGTGCCTGGAAAATGGGGATGCTGCTCTCTGAGGCCACTTGTCTTTCGGCATCATTTATTCCAGTGTGTGGCTGAAGCGTCAGTTGTCCAGCTACCCCCCAGGACCGTCAGTCACTACCCTCCTTCACTACCTGTAGCCTCTTATATCTAAAGCACGGGAGCAAAGCTGTAGGTCATAAGAGCTGCAGTTGGTCCTCTGTGCCCTCACGCCTCCTGTTCCTGCACGCCCTCCACCTTGCACACCCTCCACCTTGCACGCCCACAGTGCTTGCTCACTGCTTTCTCCACAAAGTGCCCCCCAAACCAGCCTCCATTCCCCACCCTCACTTTCCGAGTCCCCACGCTCCAGACATTTCTCTTTCTGATCTAATTCCCATTTTGTCAGGGCCCTACTGCCAGAATTTTATTTAATGAAGGAACTGGATGACAAAAGTATATGAATGACTTGAAGGCCCATCTCTTATTATGATAACAGTTGCCGCTCTGTACTGGACACCTGGTTTTGCCTGGCTTCTGGGTTGGATATGCAGGTGGCTGGCAGTGCTGTTCTCTGGGGTGGAGAAGAGGAAAGTGGGGCTTCCTACCAAGATGGCTGACTGAGCTTTCAATGGAGATGCCACCCCTGGGCCCACCCCTAATGGTTGTGGAGCCCAAGGCAAGAAAGAGTACAAATGGTCTAGGAGTGGCTGCAGTCATGGGTTTTGGGGGCATGGGGTGGGAACTGAGGTTGTGTGGGGCCAAATTGTAAGGGGTCTTTCATGTCAAAGACAGAGTTTGTCCTGTGGGACATGGCGAGCCGGTGAGGAGTGAAACAGGATGCTGGAATGATCTGATGGCATCTTAGGACAGTCCCTCTCATAGCAACATTGAGAAAGGATCAGAGAGGGCAAGACTGGAGGAGGGCAGCCCAGTTAGGAGAGGGTCATAGCATTCCTGCCACCTGAACCAAGGCAGTGACATGAAATGAAAGGGGATTAATGTGTAAGAACTCTCCAAGGCAGAAGCGGGATGGTGAGGAAAGAGGATGACTTCCTGCTTTATAGGTGTGTGGCTGGTACGGTCCTGGGTGCCCCAGGAGGAGGCTGGGAAATGCCAGGCATGAGGTGCCACTCCAAGGGGAGTAGTCCAGGAGGCGTTTGGGTGTGTGGGCCTGGGCTTGGCAGATCTGGGCAGATTCGGGGGTTGAGGCAGGGTTACAGAAGACTAGAGCTGCTGTCCAGATGAGAGATGATGGTGAACCAGCCCAGAAGCAGTGGCAAAATGATCTAGCAGAGTGGATAGAGTTGAGAAGCATTTAGGAGGTAAGATGGGCAGCACTCGGTGATGGTTGGGACGTGGAAAATGAGATGGGGGTGAAAATCAAAGTTGACTCCCTGTTTTCCAGATGCCACAGCATCTGAGAGGAGGGCAGTGCAGTCCATGGGACAAGAAGCAGTTTTGGGGGAGAGATGATGGCTTAGTTTGGACGTAAGGAGTTTATTAGGGAGGTGAGTGGGAAAGGAGGATACTGATGAAAGGTGTTAACGCACAGATTACTTCTGTGGGCAGTGGAGCCTCAGCCCTCCTGGGGACCTGCTGAGACCCTGTGGGCCACGCCTGAAACTGCTTGGGCATCACTCCTGAGGGGATGGTTAACTCACCAGCACTTGCAGCCTGCTCCGTGGCGGGGGGTGGGGAGAGAACGTCCGCAGGAGGAGAGCCCCTGTCAGAATACACAGCTATCTCAGAGGAGACCAAGGAGTCCGCTAGGTTTGCGACAGGTGATGAGACAGCTCCGGTGGGTTGAGTCCCAGGCATCTGAGACTTCCAGCTCGAGATGTCCCCAAGCAGATGGTGGTGACACTGTAGTAGCCACCAAGGAGCCCTGGATGCTGTGCCCTGGAAGGATGGGTGTTCATGCTTGTTTAGGGCCCTTGGGTGTCCATGGTCTGGTCAGACCCGCCGTGCATACTCATCTTCCCTCCCTGGGCTGGCTGCAGAGCCCATGCTTCAGCCCTCAGTTCCCTTCCCGAAGAATAGGCCTCGGCTGTTTCTGCACCTCTGCCCTCCCTCCTTCTGTATCGAGAGCACCACTTGTCAACAGTTCCGAGAAATGGGGCTCATTTAGCAAAGAGGAAGCTGGGGGCCTGGGAGAAGATAGGTCCATTCGAGGATAATCTGCAGATCGAAAGACAAGAGTGCCGGGTTGGGGTGGGGAGCGCATGACACTGGCGACGCCACGTGGGTTTCCAGGAGTCGGAGGAGAGGCTTCTGCAGAGCAGAGGGTGAGCGAATGAGCGAAAGACGAGGAGTTGGTGCCAGGCCCCTGTCTCTGCTGCATCCTCTTAGCCACAGACCAGGCAGGGTGTTGAACGGGTCTGCATTTCTGTTTCTTTATATTTGCAGTGGGATAACATGCCTAGGCCAGCATGATCTTACAGAAATAATACGCAAGCCACAAATGTAATTGTAAATATCTAGTAGCCACATTCTAAAAAGTAACGAGAAGCAAGTACCATTCATTTCGCTAATACGTTTTATCTTCAGTATATCCCAAATATTACCATTTCCGCATGCAACCAACGTAAACAATTTTGAATGACTCTTCAGTATATCCCAAATATTACCATTTCCGCATGCAACCAACATAAACAATTTTGAATGACTCTTCAGTATATCCCAAATATTACCATTTCTGCATGCAACCAACGTAAACAATTTTGAATGACATACTTTACGTGGAGGTGGTTGGAGGGACTAATTCTTCAGACTCTAGTGTGTACTTTACACTTACAGCAGATCTCAGTTCAGACCCACCACATGCGAGAACTCACCAGTCACCTGTGGCTGGTGGCCACATGTCCTGTGGTGCAAGCCCAGGCCGCCTGCACTGGAGAGCCACAGTGGGGAGTTCAGCCCCCACCCACCTCTGCTGGTCAGACCTTCATTGTAGGGTCCAAGCCTCATAGTAAGATAATTACGATACTGGAGGATTTACACTGTGGTGTGAGCTTTATAGGCAAGGTCTTATTTGAGCCTCACACTCACCCTGTGAGATATGTACCGTTATCCCTATTCTACAGGTGAAACGGTTTAGGCACTGAAAGTTTCAGCAGCTCGCCTATAGTCCTGTTTCCTATTAGTGGTGACTCCAGGATTCCAATGCAGATCTCTTTGACTCAGGTCTTGTGTTCATCCATGAAACATACTGCCAGCCCCAGGAGACACACATTCTCCTTCACCTCAGGGCCTTTGCACGTGCTTTCCCCTCTGCCTTCAGTGCCCCCGCCCTGCCTAGCTAATTCCCACTTTTCCTTCAGGTCATGGTTTGGACTATGCCTCCTCCAGGAGGCCTTCCCCACATACATCCTCCCTATCTTGGGCAGGGTGAGCCACCTCCCCAGCGTCCCTGGTGTCCCTGTTCTCTGGCCATAGCACTCATCGTGCCATGTTGTAATTGCCTGTTTACCTGTCTGTTCGCCTCCTGTCTGTCTGGCCCATCACAGTCCTCCCAGCATAGCACAGAGCCTGGCACGTGGTAGGGACCCAGGCATATCTGTCACATGCTGTTATGGATCCAAGATGCTGCCTGGCTGAAGACGTACACAGTTGACCACCACTGTTGGTTCTGTTACAGATGTTCCCCAGATAAGGAACCTTAGGAACAGTCACTGTGCTTGATATGTGTAATAGTCACAGCTGGCAGCCATTCCCCTGTTTCCTGGCAAAGAGAACCCTCATTTTGTTTGGGTAACTACCCGTCAGGGAAGGTGATCCTGTTTTTAGCTCAGCCAGTGCTGGGAAATCTACCCCCATTGCTGGTGATTCACTCAGTAGTGGACTTAAGGCATGAGGAAAGTTAGTGGGGCTGGGATCTAGGTGTTTCTAGAAAAGATCTCCTTGATCTTAGGGAAGAAACTCAAAGGGCAGGATGTTGCAATGTCTGGGTGTGACCTCCAGGTATCGGCAGCCACCTTGTGACCAAGAGGTGATCTGCTCTGAGGACATTCCTGACAGACACTGAGGATGGCAGAGCCAAAAGGTGGAAAAGGAGTCCTTGATGACGTCCTTGAGGAGCTGAATTACCAACCCTGGAGCTGCCCTAACTTGGGATTTCTCGTTAGAGGGAGGATACATTTCCTTATTACTACAGCCAAGTGAGTTGGGGTTTTCTATTCCTTTTAGCCTAAATCATCCCAACAACTACACTGTGGTGGAGAGATGGTACAGTCTGAGACCTGGTGGAGAACAGAGCAGGGATGTGGGCTCCAGCTCCGGCATTGACGGCCTGGGACCTCTTTGTGCAAAGCTCGGATGCCACTTCTCTACAAAGCCTTCCCAGAGGCCCACCAGAAGGTGGGACCTCCCTCCTCTGGGTTCATCTGTCTGTGTGTCTCTGTGACCCCTGCTTGCGTCTTCTCTCCCTGCGGCTCATGGGCTCTCCGAGAGTGGGGCTTGTGCGTTTGTCATTTCTGTATCCCCATGGTTGTACCTTGTACATAGTAGGTGCTTGAAAAATCATTGGGCTAATTAAGTGGAAGGATGAGTACATTAATATTGCTACTTCCTAACTCATAAGAGAGAAGATATTTCCCCTAAGCATTCCGTCTGGCTGACAGATGAGTAATCGTTTCCTGGCTCTGAGGCTCAGCTGCTTCATTTGTAAAATGGGAAAGTTAGACTAGATCTTCAGCTCAAAGAGACTCCATGACTTGATAGCGTTATACAGTGAGGGACTGCTGTGTGCCAGGCTGTGCGATACAGGGAATTAGACACATTCCCGTCTGTCAAGATGCTCAGGGTCTAGGGTGGAGGTTCTTTACCTTTAAGGGGGGAACAGACCCCTTTGGTGGCCTCTTCCCAGAAAACTGCTCCTGCCCTCAGAATTCCATGGACGGTTGTAGGGGATCCATTCAACTAGAAAAAGGCATGCCGAGGCCCACCCCTGCCTTCCAGCACTGTCTGAGCTGGAACAGGGGCAACAAAGGAAGAATACCATCCTTCCAGAGGGGCCCTCTGGGCAGAAGGGGAGGCAGCATCTCCACTTCCAGAGGTGCGGACAGAGGCAAGCCCTGGTGACTCCAGGAGAGGGACTGGAGCTCCCCAGGAGTTCAGGGGAAGGCCCTGCTGCTGGTGTAGGAGTTCGACAGGTGCTCAGAGGGAGGAAGGCGCACACCCCAAGGTGGGGAAGGCGCCTCGTATTACGGAATTGTGCCCCAGAACAAAGCGGGACAGGAGGCTGGGAGGTGGGCAGGGGAGGGGTGGAATTCCACATGGGAGAGGAGCCCAGGGGACGGGGCTGGATACAGGGTGCTTCGGGGTGTGCCAAGAGTGGAGAGCAGGGTGGGAAATCTCGACGGAGGTTTGTAAGGACCTAACATCAGACGCGGGCTTCCAGAAACCAGACTGAAAAATCAGCGCAACCTCAGGCTCTGTTGGTCAAGGGTCGTTGAGAGGGAACTGCCCCCCTGAGAGGGAACCACCGGAGAGGAAACTCCCCTATCCGGGCTTTGTTCTGAGCCCGCTGAGCTGCGCGCAGGCAGCTTGGCCAACTCGGAAAAATAAAAGCATTGTGTGGTCACGTGGCGGCTCTTAACGCGGGACCCCTGGACCCAGCCTCCAGGGGCTGTTGTTAACATTTCAGGAAGTTCAGGGAAATCATTTACCTGCTGCCCAGGCCTCCGTTTTTGCCGGGATTGCCTCGACATGGCGTCTCCGCACGGCACCCTCACACGGGGTGGGTGCCGGGTGGATGGGACAGGATGTCTTCGAGTAATTCAAAGCTAGGAAAGTGGAGTCTCCCTTAATACATTTACTTTCGTGGTGGATGAAATTATTTCACGCAGGAAAGATTAAAAGAAGCCTTTGTTTGGCAACCAATTAACTAGATCATTTCTAAGGTTCCTTCCAGCTTTTAGCATCCCGACCCTTTGCGGTGTTGGACCCCGGGCTCCCCGCCCACCTCCATCCAGGGCCAGGCTGGTCTTTGAGCTAGTTACACTCCTGCTTCTGCCTCTTCCTTAGTCAAAAGGAATGGGGAGATGGGGAGGTTGTCTGTCGAGGGCCTATTGACCTCGATGTGCCAAAAATCATTTAATCATTTCACAATACCATGAGGGGGGTGGGATCACGATCCCCACTTGACAGATGCATTCACTGAGGCTCAGCGAGATGTGCACATTCATCCATTAGACAGATATGAATTAAGGACCTGGTATATGATGGGTCCTGAGGTGGAAGCTGGAGGTACAACAGAGAACAGAATAAAAGTGTTCCGTACACTCCTGTCTAGGAGGGGAGAGAGGGCCCTGATGAAATCACCCCAGATAAATGGTGTTAGGAGAATTTAGTCTGGGCTAGGAAGAGCTTCCTGAAGGAGGTGATGTTTGAGCCAAGATTGGAAGCACGAGTAGGTATTAACCAGGCAGAGGGATGGGGCCTTGGCAAGCAGAGGGAATAGCACTTACAGAGCCCTTGAGACAAGAAGGAGCTTAGAGTTTTCCAAGGACTAAGAGGTGTGTGTGGCGAGGGCGTGATGTAAGGTGCCGCGCAGTGTCATTGAAGAGGTAGGCGGGGATCAGCTCCAGACAGCGTCGTAGGCCTTGAGTGCATAGAGAGGACACAGAGAAAGAGAACCCACTGTGTGCCAGGCTGGCATATGTGTGATCTCCTCTGCTCCCCCAAGCCACCCATCCCATTTCCACACGGGAGAACTGAGGCTCAGAGAGGGCAGGTGACTGCGGGTCACGCCGCTCGTCAGAGGCAGAGCCAGCCTTCCCTGATCCACAGCCTGGGCCCTCCTCAGCTCCCCAGCTCAGGCCTGGACCCACCAGCAGCCAGCCCTCCCTCCCAGTACCTCAACCCTCCTTTTCCAGTGGGAGATTTCCTGCAGGGAGAGCCCAGCCGGGCTCTGCTCGGCCCCACCTTTTGGCTTCTGGTCTGTCTCTGTGGCATCCTTGCTTGGAATAAGAGAAAGAAACTTGGGGTCTGGTAACTGTATTCCGCTGAGCCTAATTAAGATGCAGATTTGTACAGTTAACGAAGAAGGCAATTCGGAGGCAATTTCGCCGGTGACACGGGACTCGGTGCATCTCTGCTTGGTTGGCAGGTCTGAGGATAGGGGAAATGTATGCGCCGACACCCACCAAGCTGCATCTGGCTGGGCTCCAGGGGTAAAGTTTTCCTGCCGGAGCAAGATAACCCACCTCAGGAAGAACACATTGTGCAGAAACTGTTCGGATCACGTGACCCCTGATGTAGGGAGCACCAAGTTCCGGGCTCCTGCCACCTTCCTCCCCTCTGGGCCCCATGACCCCCACCTGCAGGCTCTGCCCTGCCCTGGCCTCTTGATGTGGGCAAGGAGGGGTTGAAGCAGTTCCCTGGAACCAGACTACCTGGGTTCAAATCCCAGCTCTACCACTCCTTGGCTGTGTGTCTTTGGGCAAGTTTCTTAACCTCTCTGGGCTTCAGTTTCCTCTTCCATGAAATGAGACACTGATAGCATCACCTGATAAGGCTGCTGTGAAGATGAAATGAGGTAGTGCATGGAAAGCACTTGGCAAGCACCTGGCCCATGAATGTTGGACGTTTTCATTAGCTCTGCCAGTTCCCCAGATTCCGTATGGGTAGTTCTACCCACAAAGCCTAGGCTAACAGAGTTCTCATTGCTGCTGTCAGAGGCCCACTGTCTTAGAGTTAGACTTTCTTCAGGTCCTGGAGGCCCCATCCTTGTGGTCCATCTGGCTGTGAAGCTGGGGTGCACCCAATACCTGCCCTTTTGCATGGATGGCCACCTGTCGGTTGGCTGTTTTCCCATTTTAGATGTCAGAATTGGCCTGCTAACCTGCACTTACCTGTGGCACCCGACCCCACTCCCTCCCACCACCACCTCTATGGCCCCTCTACCTGTGGCCAGATGTATTTATTTATAAATGTTATTCCACTGACATCATCATTATTAGAGCTGATATTTTTGGAGTGTTCCCTGTGTCGAGCTCTTTACCTTTAATTATGTTATTGCATCCCCACCACAATTTACAGATGTAGAAACTGAGGCTCAGCGAGTGACTTGCCCAAGGTCACACAGCTGGTACAGGGTAGAACTGGAGCTCAAACCATGTCTGTCTGACTCCTAACCTCATTCGTAAGCCCTCTAGTCAAGCTGCTCTTCAAGTCCCAAGTGCCTGCTGTGTGCCAGGCCCTGTGCCCTGCGCCTGGGGCAGAGAGACAGCTGTCTTTATCCTCACGGAGCACAAAGACTTGAAGGAGGGGACAGACAGTGACAGAGCAGGGTGGAAGTGTGGTGGTGGAGGGGACTCGGGAGTGGCGTGTGCGGGGCCGTGGAGAGGACCTTAGTCTTCCTAGGGAGGAGTCAAGAAAAGAAGGGGGGCTTCCCTGGTGGCGCAGTGGTTGAGAGTCCGCCTGCCGATGCAGGGGACGTGGGTTCATGCCCCGGTACGGGAGGATCCCACATGCCACGGAGCGGCTGGGCCCGTGAGCCATGGGCACTGAGCCTGTGCGTCCAGAGCCTGTGCTCTGCAATGGGAGAGGCCACAACAGTGAGAAGCCGGAGTACCGCAAAAAAAAAAAAAGAAAAGAAAAAGAAAAGGAAAGAAGGGATCTCAGAGGAGAGAACGTTGGGCCTGAGGGTTGAAGAAGAGTGGAAGTCTCTGGAGGTTTGCAGTGGAAAGGGTGTGACTGGAGGAAGGAGCGGCAGGTGCAGTGGCATTGAGGTGTGAGGTACTGGGGTGCGTTGCAGTTTAGGGGCCAGGGATCACCAGTGGGCAGGGAGCAGCAGTGGGAGGGAGAGGCAGGAAAGGTAGGTAGAGGCCAGGTCATGCTGAGCGTCAAAGGCCAGGCTAAGTCAGAACTGACTAGAGGTAGGGAGTGGTGGCCTGGAGTCTGAGCTTCTCCACTTACCTGCTGTGTGACCTTGGACAAGACCCTTTACCTCTCTGAGTCTTGGTTTCTTCATCTATAAAATGGAGGAGGACTAATCAAAAGGCCTCTCTCCTAGGGTAGTTGTGAGGAGATGCACAAAAACAGAGCACAGTCTCTACGGAGTGCACCGTTAATCAGCACAAAGCGCTTTCTCTTGCTGGCCAGGCGAGGGGTGGGGGGAGTGCATCAGGAGCCCCTGCGTGAGAGCTGGGCGCTGTGAAGAAGAATCGAGCAGGCTAAGAGGTTAGATATGACACGAGAGAGGGCTTGGGGAGGAGAATTATTTAGACCAAACCGACAAGGAAGGTGGCATCCGAGCAGAGATCTGAACGAGGTGGAGTGCACCATGGGAAGGCTTTAATTAGCAGTTTTGCGCCCAAAGCAGGCAGCTAACAGGGCCCTCAAAGCAGCGTTGTCAAGTCATAAGGAAAGGGTGCAGCCAGGCGCTACATGTGGGCTCCTACTCCAGTGAATTGCAACCGTAGATGCCAAGCTCTTTTATTTCCAACTGTGATGGGAGTACCTATTGTCAACATGTAAATCTGACAAATTGAGAAATGAAACAGCATTTCATAATCACAAGTAGGCCTTTTTCGGTTATCTTTCATGATCACAGCTAGGTCTGGCCCCCTCTCCAGTTATGGCTACATCCAGGGCAGCTGCAAAACGCAGGGCTTGGGCTTCCCCAGGTAGGACCAGAGAGCAAACCCTGGGCAGCTCAAGTTAGGATGATACATGCAGAGGACTTAGATGAACATTGACAGAGACTGGGATTTCAAGATTCTCTTCTGTTCTCATTTGCCCGGGCGGGTTCACAACCCTACCTGGAGTCTAAGTGTGCTTCTCATGGTCTGAGAAAGGACTGGGGGCCACTTTGTCCTGTGGGCTTAGATGCAGAAAGGTTGGGCTCTTGGCCAGTCTCTGTTGTTTGGGACAGTGTTTCTTAGACCACCGATAACAGAATTATCTGGGACTCCTTATTAAAAATGCAGCCTCCAGGCCTTGTCCCCGACCTCCTGAGTGCAGGTCCCTGGAATCTGCGTTTTACAAGCTCCCCAGTGGTTCTCATGCACTGCAAAGTTGGGGGGCGGTGGACGGGTCGGGGCACCCATCAGAAGAATAGTTGTAATTGGGACTGTCCTGGGACCGTCAGGGCATGCGCTTGCTGTCCTGCTGGCTCTTCCCGGCCAGGTTGGTGGCGGGGTGGGGCGTGGGGAGGGAGGCTGGCCACATCCCACGGTATGTATTTTACGTGTTTTTGCCTCGGAGAGAACTGCGGCAGGAATAAAGGCAAGGAATTTCAGGAGCTGGTGTCTGTCATGCTGTGAGGCAGCGTGTGTGAGAAGCTCTGCCATACTTCAAATGAGAAGAAAAAAGAACTTTGATATATACATTCTGGAGGCAAATGTGTCACTTTCAGATGGATTCTTTCCAGCCTGGACACAATTTTTATTTCTCTCTGGTGAGTCATTGTAGAAACTGCCTTTTTCTCGCTGCCTCTTGTGAACAAAGGACACATTTCAGGGAGAGGCTGAAACCTCCCAGGGACAGGACTGGGACATTTCCCCTTCACCAAGTCCAGTTAGAGGGTCCAGTGAGGCCATCACAGAGCCCCGCCCAGGCCTGTGCTGTGGAGGAGCCACAGAGACTCCTGACAACCGAGGGGATGGTCGTGCTGCCCTTAATAATCAGCCATCCTTTTTAGCTCAGATCTTGCCCTCTCTTGTCTTGTTTTCAGACTGTCTGGCTGCCATCCTGCTGGTTTTAATGAGAAAACATTCCCAAGTACCTTCTGACATTCATTCATGCATCCATCAGTTGTGTAGCATAGTAATTAGAGCACGGGTTCTGGGAGCCATCCTCCAGTGGCTTTCCATCTCACGCAAAGTCAGAGCTAAAGTTCCTCCCACATCTGTAAGGCCCTCTGTGATCTAATCCCTGTTACCTCTCTAACTTCATCTCCTGCTCACTCAGCCCTAGCCATACTAACTTCCTTGCTGTTTATTGAACACGTCAAAGATGTGTCCACCCCAGGACCTTTGCACAGGCTGTTTCCTCCTCCTGTGATGCTCTTTACCCCAGATGTCTGCAAGACTCATTCCCTCACTTCCTTTAGGTCTCTGCTTAGAAGTCACCACATTACCCTGACCATCCTAAATAAAATAGCACTCACCCCAAACGTCACTAACCCCCTGTTTTCCTCAGAGCGTTTATCAACACCTCACATAGTATTTATTTACTTGTGTGTTTTTTGGGTTTTTTTTTCTTTTATGATCTGTCTCTCCTCATCAGAATGATATCTTCTTATGGATGGGAACTCTGACTTGGTTACTCCTGTTTTCCCAACATCTGGAGTATATCAAGTGCATTTTAAGCCCTTAATAAGTAATGATCAGTTGATTGAATGAATGAATGCCTGGCTCTCTTCCTTACTAGCTGTGTGACCTGGAGCTCCTTAGCATCTCTGAGCCTCAGTTTCCAAGTCTATAAAATGAGCAAGGTTATGGGGGTTTGCATTGTAAATGAGACAGTGCATAAGTGCTTAGCATGGAGACCAGCACACTCCAAGTCCTCAGTAAATGATGACTGACCTTAGACTATTCTTACTTAGACCAACAAAGTAAGACAGAATGTGCTAAAGAAAATGAAAGAGATTTGCAAAAGGGCTGTTGTGTTGAGAGGTGGCAGCAGTTCCACCCGGATGGCTGGAATCAAGAAAGGCTTCTCAGCGGGGATGGCATTGGAGCCGGGCCTCTGGGTTGGACAGGCTCTCAGCAGGTCATACTCAGTTTGAGGAATGATAGTACAGGGTGAAGGAGCAGTGCGAGTGAAGAGGCAAAAGGGAGAGCAGTCAGGCATGCTTCCTGAACTTCAGGGACTGCAAAACACGGGGAGGGTGGGGGGAAGCAGAATAAGGTGGAAGCATTTTTTTTTCTCCCTGGAAGAAGAGAAACCAGTGAGTGCAACAATAGAACTAAGAGAAAGTCTGATTTTCGGTCTCCTTTTTAGGGCAGACGGCTTTGCAGTCAGTAAAGCAATCCCTGGGCATCATTTTGTTGGCTCTCCACAATTCCTTCTCCAGGGAGGCAGGATTTATTAGGTGTTTGTAGTTCTACTCTGGAGGTCACCTGCAAATAACCCTGAATGGAGTATCACATCCCTACAATACCTATTGGTTATGGTGGAATTTCTGGGCATGGTGGTTTCCTTCTGTCTTGTAGACTAGGAAGAAATTCACAGCACAGGTGTACGGGGAAACCAAGAAGGAAGGTGTGAGGCAGAAAGACTAAATGGTTAACTTAAGAAAACAGGAGGACTAACATTTTTCATTCATTCATTCATTCATTCAATGAACACTGAGCACTTACATGCACGAGACAGTATATTCAGGCCAAGGGCCCAGTAGCCAAGACTTCAGACACTTTGTATATGTTTAATTTTCTACCTGATTGAAAAAGACATTTCTGTAACTTAAGGGAAGTTGGGGAGGCCTCACAGGTTTCATCTCAAATGTCAACTCCAATTGATTTATTATGGCTGCCCAGAGAGGGTTTCTGAGACAACAGTGTGGACTCAGCAGAAAGGAATCTGGTGATTGATTAGTAATGTCTGCCGTGGGTCTAAGCGGGAGAACAGTAGGTCAAATACCGCTCATTTGCAGGAATGAGATGTGTATACACCTATAATATGCTGACCTGAGGGTTTGCAACAGAAGAAAATAATTTCTTGAGTCTGCACAGTTGGTGAGGGTGATGTGGCTGATAGCTCACCATGGAGAGCTCTGGGCATTCAGGACAACAAAGGGGGAGGAACTGATGCCCCAGGACGATAACTCAGAAAGGTAGGTCCCCTCAAAGGGGTGGTGTCCCCAGACTTTTACAGTTGTCTTATCCACCTCTCAGTGGACACTCGCTTAATGCATCCTCCCCAAGCATTAAACTTTGTTCTCATAGAAGCATTCTTTTTGCACTCATATTTCACCTTCCTGTGTCATATGTAATTTGCTAATTGGTATACAGTAAATGCAATCAGAACACACAAATTTGGAAACAGAGCTCTTAGTTTTTGTACAACACAATGGTTGGGAACAGAAGGTGTAAAACTAGAGGTGTTGGGTCGCTGTGTTTACTTGGGGGTGGAGGGTGGCGAATTTTGGTTAATCCAGTGAATCAGTTAAGTGGAGGTTAGTGAAGAGAGCTTCTCCTGTAAACAAATAGTTGTCTTTCAAAAAAGAGAATTCACTCTTCATATTCTGTTTTGTAACCATTTTTTTCCCCTTAAACAAAGAGTAGAGGCATCTTTTTATGTCATCAGATACCTTCTCATGACAGTATTATAGATGGCTACCTGGGATTTAGTGATAGGGATCTACCATTAAATTGATCCCTTTTTGTTGGACCTTTATGTAGTCTCCAGTTTGGGACTATTACAGGGAATGTTGCCTTTCAGCTCCTCCAGTGGGTGGTGGAGAGCTGTGAACAGTGAGGGTGGGAGGAGCAGAGATGGACAGGAAAAGGGACTGGAAGGTGGGGATGTAAAACGGGGCAGCCTCTGTGGAGAACAGTATGGCAGTTCCTCAAAAAGTCAAACATAGAATCACCGTATGACCATCAACTCCACTTCTGGGTATTTGTCTGAAAGGATTGAAAGCAGTGTCTTGAAGACATACTTGTACACCTGTGTTCATAGCAACATTATTCACGGTGGCAGAAGGGTGAAAGCAACCCAGTGTCCAGTGACAGACGAATGGATAAACAAAGTGTGGTCTATAACTACAGTGGAATATTATTCAGCCTTAAAAAGGAGGGAAATTCTGACACATGAGATAACATGGATGAACCTTGAGGACATTATGTGAAGTGAAATAAGCCAGAACACAAAGGACAAATACTGCATAAGATTTTACTTATCTGAGGTTCCTAGAGCAGTCGAATTCCTAGAGACAGAAAGTAGAAGGGTGGTTGCCAGAGGCGGGGAGGGGGGGCGGGGAGCTGTCATTTAACGGGGACAGAGTTTCAGTTTTGCAAGATGACAAGAGTTCCGGAGATTGGTTGTGGAACAGTATGAATATACTTAACACTACTGAACTTTACACTTAGAAATGGTTAAGATGGTAAATTCTATGTTATGTGTATTTTACCACAATTTAGAAAAGGTTTTTTTTAAAGGAAACATGTGAGTAGATGTAGACATTAAGTATCCACAGCTAAGATTATCCAAAAATGAGGCAAGCAGACATTGTGTACCAACTAAAGAAGCGCCTGAGTCTGATCCGGTCTCTGGAACCAGCTGCCACTTTGCAGAGGGACAGAGGAGCCACTAAACTGGACCCTGGCTGTGCATTCGGCAGCGTCAGACCGGGAGGTGCTGCAAACTCCTAGGCTCTTCCAGTGAGCACATGACAGGAAATGCAAAGGATGGATGGGGAACCCATAAATTAAAAGAGGCCTAAGAGATCAGATTTTTCAGATGGGCCAGAATGTAGTGTCCAGAGATGCACATTTGGGTAATAAAACAAACAAACAAACAAACAAAAGACATAGGAAGTGATTCCTTAAAAGTCAGGATAGTGGTTACCGTGCGGGCTGTGAGTGGGATGGGACATGTGCGCTGGGCTTCCAGGATTGGGGGCAAAGTGCTGTTTCTTTTCTGAGTGGTGTTTGCCTTATGATAATCCACTAATCCATACGCTAGATGTGTGGTTTTCTGTGTTTATGTTTTATTTTACAACAACAATAAAAAAAAAACCCTTTTTAAAAGGAAGGGAGGGGGCTTCCCTGGTGGCGCAGTGGTTGAGAGTCCGCCTGCCGATGCAGGGGACACGGGTTCGTGCCCCGGTCCGGGAGGATCCCACATGCCATGGAGCAACTAAGCCCGTGCGCCACAAGTACTGAGCTTGCGCTCTAGAGCCCGCGAGCCACAACTACTGAGCCCGCACGCCACAACACTGAAGCCCGTGCGCCTAGAGCCTGTGCTCTGCAACAAGAGAAGCCACTGCAATGAGACGCCCGCGCACCGCAACGAAGAGTAGCCCCCGCTCACTGCAACTAGAGAAAGCCCGCACACAGCAACGAAGCCCCAACGCAGCCAAAAATAAATGAATAAATCTTTTTTTTAAAAAAAAAAAAAAGGAAAGGAGGAGATTTTGGGTACAGACAGAGAGAAGAGTCACGCTGATCCAGATAAAACCCAGGTTCTGCCTCCTGTCAGCTCCGTGACCTGTGGGGAGTTACTTAACCTCACAGTGTCCTCATCTGGAAAAGAAGTTATAACAGTACTTAGCTCCTAGCATTGTGCTGGCCTTTTAATAAGACAACGCATGCACTCCCCTAGCACCATGCCTGGCCCAGAGCAAGTGCTGTGAATGTGAGTTGTTGTGCTCCTGGAAATAAGAAGCCCCAAATGCCATTCTCATCTCCACTCCAACCTGATGCGTCATCCTGGTAAAGTTGCTTCTCTGTGGTTGGATGCCTCCTTTCCCTGATAATCCCCGTCGCATGTAAGATTGTTAACCGAGGTTGTAGGTTGCTTGCTGGGACCTGTGGAGCTCAAGGCTGAGCCTGCCCAAGCTTGCGTTTCCTCCAACAAAGCCTCCGTCATCCCAGGAAGCAGCAGGCGAGGAGAGGTGTGGAATTGCCAACGCTTCCCATGTCACCGGCAGGTGAAAATGCACCCCAGACACAGGACCGAGACAGTAAATTGCTTTCTGTCATTTTCTGCAGGGAGAATCATGCTGTTTTTACCCTAGTAAGCTTGGGCTGTCTCCCATAAGCATCGGTTGCCCTCTACTGCCTTCATCAGGCTGGGTGAACATGGAGAACAGCCGAGTGGAGGGCAGTGACAGCAACCTCGGGGGAGGGTTACCTGCCCGTCGGAGCCGCTTTGGACAGAATACTGCTTCCCCAGTAGCGTGAAAGTGACGGCCAGTCCTCGGTTGCTTAACTGAGCTAATGGGGAAATCAAGTCACACGGAGAGCCTGGAGTCGCCGCTCCCTGAAGTATCTGGACAAAGGAATATGTTTGCAAGAAAATTTAATTTTACGTCTAACAGTTCAGTCCATGTACTGGTAGCTACTAGACACCTCCACTCACCCTACCTTGGATTCCCAGGAAGATTCCCTCTGAAGATCCCTTTCAACTGGCAAATCCTTTCATGTTAGGAAACCCCTCCCACCTCCACTCCATCTCGAATGCTGTAAGGAGCTGCCTGGTTTCTTATTTATTTATTTACTTACTTATTTATTAATTATTGTGGTAAAATATACATAGCATAAAATTTACTATTTTTAAAGTGTCCAGTTCAGTGGCATTAGGTACATTCACATTGCTGTACAACTGTCACCACCCTTCATCTCTAGAAATTTTTTCATCTTGCAAAACTGAAACTCTGTACCCATTAAACATTGACTCCGCATTCCCCCACCTCCAGCCCCTGGCAACCACCATTCTACTTTCTGTCTGTATGAATTTGACTCTTCTAGGTATGAATAAAATCATAGTGTTTGTCTTTTTGTGACTGGCTATGTCACTTAGCATAATGTCCTCAAAGTTCATCCATGTCATAGCAGGTGTCAGAATTCCATTCCTTTTTCAGGCTGAATAATATTCCATTGTATGGGATGCCCACGTTTTGTTTATCCATTTATCCATCGATGGATACTTGCATCGGTTCCACCCTTTGGCTATTGTGAATGATGCTGCTATGAACATGGGTATATAAGTTTTTCCTTAAAATTGTTCATCAATCCTTCATTCCAGTTATTGGGTGGTTATTGTGATTTTTATGGGGTACGAATAGGTACTCATAGTTTGCTAACACGTCTCTTTAGCACTTACCCCCTGGGCTTAGGAACTGGAGAAAGAGCGAAGTAGCAGGAGGCAGGGACCGGGTAGGGGTGAGGGACAAAGCAACCGGATCATGGGGTCCATTCCCATCTGGAACTTCCCTGGATTGGGAAGTTTCTCTTGACAGCCAATTATGAAAACTGTGATTCTTTTCCATTTCATGGTGTCCATGATTGCTTTCATAAGAAGCTAAGTGGTTTACATGTGATTACAAATCCCAGGTGTTGTGTGGAATTTTAACTAAAATACCCAAATCTAAGGCTCTCTGCCTGTCACTTACCCCTTTGTTCAACTTCCTCCGAGTTCACGGCACTATTTAAATTGCTTATAACCTGTGGAGGTTTTAGTGAGTTCTAGAAAACAAGGAGAGGGAAAAACTGGTGGAGAAAAGCAGGATTGCACATTTAGGAAAAAGACAGCAGACTGACAGAAAGCAACGGTGGTCCAAGTTGCCGACTGCTCAAGTGCTGTGTGGCAGGCCGACTTACATGCGTGTCAAGGCTGAGCAAGTGGTCCCCTATATCCAGGGTGGTTTCAAGGCACTGGGAAGCATCCACCCTCCACCCTGAAACAACCCTCTCTCCTTCTCCCAGTCTAGGTGCCTCGCCTTCCACCCTTCGAGCAGTAGTAGTTGTTTAAATGCGTCAGAAAGAATTTTCCCTTTTCGGAGCTACTCTCTTAAAATGCAGGTGCTCCGTAAAGAGCAAACGGAATTTTCAAGCAATAAGGACTTTCTGGGTTCACCTAGCTTGGTGGTTAAAAAACTGTGCTCTGAGGGCTTCTGGGGAGTTTGGGGCGAAGAGAAAGGGAGAGCCTGTGGCAGATGGGCGGATGGGCCCATCTGGGCAGATGGGCAGATGGGCAGATGGGCGGGTCCACTGCTTCTTCACTCCAACCAGAGTGGTCTGCTTTTATCGGACAGAAATTTTTACGAGAACCCGTAGTTGCACTCCCAAGGAAGGGGGTCGGGGGGGAGTTTGACAGCCTCTGATCTAGCGCAGACCCCTTGTTTGACAGAGGAGATGCAGAGAAGTTGAGAGAAGGGTTCAAAGTCCCACAGCAAATTCATTCAACAGATACTCACCAAGCACCTGCTATGGGCCAAATACATAGCAGATAAAGATGTGCGCACACATCCTGTGCCATGAAGAGCGGACTCTTGTGTGCAGGGTGACTGCACAGCAGCCTTCCCCACCCACGGCATGCGACCCTCACGCCCCACAGCAGTGACACCGTCTCTCCTGGACACGCCAGAGGGAACAGACGTGCCTTCTCTTTAGTGTATTGTCATTCCCCTCCCCCCGTACTGTTTCATGTGCTATGTGTAGCTACTGTGTGCCAGCTGTGCCAGCATGGGAGGCTCCAGGCTGATCCAGACACGGCTCTGCTTCCGAGTAACTTCCCGCTTAAAGAGGTAGAAGCTCTACTTAAATGACCACTTTACAGAGTCAGCACTCAACGTCCTAAGGAGGCACTGATGCCTTTGCAGCCTTGGTGTTTGGCTGGGGGAGAGAAGAGACCTATGTAGCCAGGGGAGGTGGCACTGGAGCTGGGCCTGTCTTATCTTCCCAGCTTTTAGGTTCAGAATTTGGACGTCAGAGTCAGGCAGCCCAGCAGGGCCATATAATAGTGTGGGCTTGGGCAAGGGATGGGGACAGAGTCTCAGCTGAAAAATGTGGGTGATAATAACAGTTCCCACCTCAGGAGGATTAAATGAGATGATGCATGTCCTACTCAGCCTCAATAAACGTGGTTCTTATTTCTAGGCTTTAGAGATAAGGTGATGGTGGGAGAGAAGCGCTGCAGACAAAGGCACCACCCAGCCACAGAGCAGAGAGGGGAGAGCGCGCAGTGTGGAACAGGATACGCCATCCACTTGTGCTGAGAGCAGAGGAAAGGAGATGCGTGGGAAACAGCTGAGAAAAGTGGATCCAGGCAACAGAGGGTCCCCTCTGACCCCAAACTGAGGACCTGCGCCCCCTGAAGTCATTTATTAGCTCTAATAGTTGTCTTGGAGAGTCCTTAGGATTTTCTATGTGCAAGATTGTGTTATCTGCAAATAGAGACAGTTTTACATCTTCCTTCAAGTTTAAATGCCTTTATTTTGTCTCCATGCCTTGTTTCTGCATTGCTTTTAATTCCTTTTGGTTTTGACTAGGTGAGAACCAGGTGTGGCTGTAGAGTCAGGCATCCCTAGCAGAAAGAACAAACAGCATTTGCAAAGGTATAGGGGATGAAAGAGCCAGACCTATTCAGGCAAGGTGGAGTGTCAAAAGATGAGGCTACCCAGTAAGTTGGGTCCAGATAAAGAAGGTTCTTGTATGATAGGGTCAAAGGTTTTAACATATACCCGGTCACTGCCTGGCCCTCTGCTTCAGTTTCCAGAGCAGGATCTGTTTCTGAATGTTCGTCCCTTGGGCTTTTGTTGTGCTTATTGCAGGAATGAATAAAGAAGAGAAGGCACTGGGACAGCTAAGTGGATTTATGGTGCCCGTCAACAGGTCAGAGAGATTGGAGAGTGGGTAGGAATAGAGCAGCGCCAATGCAAGCTGAAGTTTTTTGCTGGGGGGAAGGGAGATTTGAGGGCAAGCAGCTGACACAGGAAGCGGCACTATGGCATGACAGATGGGAGAAGAGTTTCTTTAGATTTTTTTTTTTTTTTTTGCCTCTTTGAGAGTCTTCAGTAAAGGTTTAAGTTATTTTCCATCTTTCTTTTTTTTTTTTTTCCTGGATGTTGGACTTGAGTTTCTTCTGAACGTAATACCATGGTTGGACTGGACACAAGGCAGCCCAGTTTTATTTGGGTTACACTTGAATGATACCTACGGGGCTTACCCTATGTATCCTGTTACATCCTGACAGCAGTGGCAAGTCACTAAAAGAGTTTCAAATAGGAGGAAGGAGTGGTTGAACTAGTGGTTTTAGAAAGATTATCTGCCTTTTGTGTGTAGGATAGGCTGAAGGGGCCGAGACCAGGATGGGGATGGCCAGCTGGGAAGCTGTTAGGACGGTCGAGAGGAGGGGAGATACGTGTTATCAAAGTCTGCACCACAGAAGGTAGCACTCATGGTCATCACCTCCACCCTTCAGTAATCTGTGGTGCAAAATCTTAAAGCAGTGAGGGGGCAGCAGCTGGGAAGGAAAGTGCCTTTACCTTGGGGTAATTAAGATCTTAATCATATCCTAAGGCCCTGGATTGTCTTTGTGTAAATACACACCCAGAAAGAAATTTGTCTGAGCAGCACAGGACTGTGGTCTGCCCCTTGAGACTTGCCTTGGCCTTCTGCAGGGTTTGGAGGAATCTAGAGAGAAATACTTTTTTTTTTTGGTCTCTTGACTCACATACACCCTCCACAAACTCTCCCTCTGGGAGCGAATAGAGTCTGTGCTTACATTTGCCGAAGGAAACAGCCCGAAGTAAGGTTTGCTGTCAGTCACTGGGGAGGTGATGGCTGTGGACTGGCCAATTAATCAGGAAGACAGAAAGTTCTTGGATGGACTAGGACCCAGCCTCAGCATTCCCTAAAGCACTTTGGAACGAGGGGGAGAAGTGGGCGTCTTAGTCACGTTTGCATCTCCAGCAGCTTGGCCTTGCGTAACACCTGGTACCACGTTATTGCCTAATTAATAGTTCCTGAATGCATTAATGGATTAGCATCACATGAAACCCTGAAAACGGTCGTGTTGAGTCAGGACTCATGTGCTAAAGGCAGGGTTTCTCCATTTACTCATTCATCATTTACTGAGCTCCTCCTACCACTGTGCTTCGGGCTAGGACAATGGTTTGAAATCTTGGCTGCACTTGGAGAGTTTTTGAAAATCCTAAGACCCAGACCACACTCCAGACCAAATAAATCAGAATCATGTCCAAGGGTGGGACCTAGGCATTAGTATTTTTTTAAAGCTCCCCGTGTGATTCCAATGTGTAGCTAAGGTTGAAAACCACTGGGCTAAGTGCTGAATTATAAGTGAATATCATATTGCCTCTGCCCTTGTAAGGATCAGTCTAATGAAGGAGACCTGATTTCATTTATTCATTCATTTATTCATTCAGTAGAAGACAGAGATTTAAATGTCTTGATAGAGATAAGGAAACAATACTGTGGGATCCCAGAGGAAGGAATGCTTAGAGGTGGCTAAATGATGGGTTTTGTACAATAAACAGAAGTTCATCAATAACTCCCTTCCTCCCTCTCTGTGTCCCTCCCTCCCTCCATTCTTCCCTCCCTTTGTTCCCACCTTCCTCCCTTCCTTTCTCTTTTCTTCCCATCTTCTTTATCAACCTTGCCACAACGCCCTCCCCTCTTTTCATCCTTCTCACCTACTTTGTTCCAGGCAGGCTCTGAAGTAGGCCCAGAAGGAGACAATAGTAAACAAAGATGTGGTCCCAACCCTCAAAGCACATTTTCTTCCAGGAGGAGGGAGTAACATGTACAGAGCCCAAAGCCTGAAAGAACCTGAGTGTTTGGGGATAGTGAACTCATTTTTACTGGAGTTGAGTGGGTCAGACACAAAGGAAATGTCATGCCAGCAGCCTGAAGAGATTTCACTTTTCCTTAGAGGCATTTAGGAGCAAAACAATTGTATGATGAGATTTAAAACAGTATTTATTGCATTTTAGGTGGTACTTTATGACTCTAAATGGTACTCAGATGTGGCATTAATTAACACTGACTCACAAGGGCTTGCAGTCCTTCTGACTACATCCAGGAGAGTCTCCATTTGGTGCTGGTAAGTCTTTAACACCTATCTTACACCTGCGCATCTTTTTTTTTTTTTAACAAAGCAGAGCCTTCCTCGAAATGTCTGGCTAGAATTCAGTCACACTGTTTTTTGCCACTCTATTTATTCTTATGGAAAGTTTCTATAGATGACAAAAAACAGATGACTAGTTTTTCATATATAGTAAAATGAAGTTAAGCTAAAAAAAAAAAAAGGTGGATCCATTAGAAAATATACAAAGGAAACGATGGTATAAGAGACACGTAGATCCAGTGAAGATTATGATGGGGGTAGGTAAATAACTGAAGGAGAGAGAAAATTTATCAGTTTTTCTTTTTATGGTTCATGCTTTTGGTGTCAGATCTAAGAACTCTTTGCCTTGGCCTGGACCCTGAAGATTTTGTCTAATGTGTTTTTCTAAAAGTTTTATGGTTTTATGTTTTACCTTTATGTCTGTGAACCATTTTGAGTGCATTTTTTTAATGAAGTATGAGATTTCAGTTTTTTCCTATGGATGTCCAATTGCTCCAGCACCATTTGTTGAAAATTCCCTTTCCTCAGTTAAATTGATTTTGCATCTTTGTCAAAAATCTCTTGGGCATATTTGTGTGAGTCTGTTTCTTGGTTCTCTATCCTGTTCCATTATTCTCCACTGATACCACAGTCTTGATTACTGTAGCTATATAATAAGTCTTGAAATCACACAGACTGATTTCTTCCATTTTATTTTTCTTGTTTAAGATTATTTTAGCTATTTCTAGTTCCTTTGCCTTTCCATATAGATGTTAGAATACTCTTGTCCTTCTCTGTAAGACATCTTGCTGAGATCTGGATAGAAATTGCATTAAATCTGTACGTCAATTTGAGGAGAACTGACCTATTTACTATGCTTACTTATTTCCTATGAATCTTCTAAGCTGTGGACATGTGTATCTCTCCATTTATTTAGATCTTTTATTTCTTTCATTAGCGTTTTGTAGTTTTCAGCATAAAAGTCCTGTACAGGTTCTTCATATGAGAATGTATTGACTTTCCTTTATTCCTTAAGGATATTTTCATTGAGTGTAGGATTCTGGGTTGACAGTTCTTTTCTTTCAGCACCTGAGAAGCATTGTGTCACTTCCTGCCCATCTCCATACTTTCTGAGGAGAAATCTGCTGTCATTCTTATTATGGTAAGATGTTTTTTCACTGGCAGCTTTCAAGATTTCTTTCTTTGTCTTTAATTTTCAGAAGTTTAATTATTATGTGTTTTGGTGTGGGTGTTTTTTGGGGGGGGGGGCTGGGAGGTTATCCTGTTTGAGGTTCATTTACCTTCTTGATTCTGTAGGTTTATGTCTCTTGTCAAATTTAGGAAGTTTTCAGCCATTATGTCTTCAAGTATCTTTTCATCCCCAACCCTCTTTTTCATCAACTTCCAAGACTATGATTACAGGAATGTTAGCTCTTGTGTTACTGTCCTGCAGGTCCCTGGGACTATGGGTTTTTGTTTTGTTTTTGTTTTTTGTTTTTTTTCAGTCTCTTTTTCTTCTGATGTTCAGATTGGGTAATTTCTATTGTTCTGTCTTCTAGCTCATTGATTCTTTCCTCAGCTTCCTCCATCCTGATGTTGAATGCTTCCATTGAGGGTTTGTTTTTTTTTCAGTTATTAGATTTTTCAGTTCGAAAATTTCCATGTGGTTCGTCTTTTTATCTTCCGTTTCTTTGCTGGGACTTGTTACTTTTTCATTTGTTTCAAACATGTTCCCATTTGGACATTGAGTATTTTTATGTTGATTACTTTAAAATATTTGTCAGATAATCCGAACGTCTCTGTCATCACTGGCTCATTACTTCCAGGTGGGAATAGAAGTCCAGGTTCCCCACTTGGCTTCTGTGACAGTTGAAGGGGGAGGGGGTCTTCATTACTGATAAGTGGGGTGGACGGGGAGGAGTTCTGGCTCCCCACCAGGCCCCCAGGGATAACTCCCTGGCTGGGAGGCGTTGATGTGCCTCCACTTGCACTGTGGAGGTGGATGCAGGGCTTGTCTCCACCTGATGGGGATGAAAGTCCCTACTAGGGATTGTAGGGATACCACCCCAGTGAGGGGGGGGGGTCACCTTGTCATAGCCTGACAAGGGGAGAAATCTTGGCTCCCCACTCAGCCTTTGCTGGAGAGGATGGGAACAGGGCTCCAGTGTTTTCTGTGGTGTTTGGCTGCAGTAGAGCAGTTATTGTCTAGAAGTTTTCTCTTTTCCTGGCCTGCACCTTTCTTGTGTTTATGTCTAGACACAGCAGGCTTTTACTGTGGCTTTTTTTTTGGTTTGTGCCCTCTGGTGTTTTGAGTTGCCAACTTCTTTAGCTCAAAGTCTCAGATGTATTTGGCCAAATGAAAACCCAGGGGACTCATTGCTGTGTCATTCTTTGGGTCCTGGATTCCAAAGAAATCCAAAGAATAACTAGTGTGCCTTTGCCTCTCCATTTTTCAGAGTCATCGTATGTTTATTTTAAATATGATGTCCAGGGTTTTCTAATTGTACTTAGCAGAAGAATAGGGGAAAGTACCTGTACCCCATCTTCCTTGAAGCAGATGTCTTAGTATGTTTTAAAAGCTTCCCAGGATCTTGGTATGTTTTAAAAGCTCTCCAGGCCAAGGTTGAGAACCACTGGTACAGGCTGTAAGCTCCCTGAGGACAGGAATTGTGTTTATCCTTCACCTATCATAACATTTGTACCTGATCCCTTGATATGTAAAGACTTTTTGGGCAGACGGATGGATGGATGGATGGAAGGAAGGGAGAATGGGTGGATAGATAGATGGATGGATGGATGAGTGAATGAATGAATGGCAGGATGGAACCAGCAGCCAGACTGTTTCACACACACACCTGTGCCCCGGTACATACCTGTCACTGACAAGTCTGGCCCTCGAACCAGTGGGAGGGCTTGACCAGATGGTGGCGCTGAAGAGCCCTGGTGTGGGGTTGGGGTGGCCCCTGCACAGCTGGGCACCTGGTCACCTGATTGAAGGAGGAAGAGACATTAAAGAAAGTCCTGATCACCTGGGAGCTCTCGCTTGTAAACACTGCATCTGCCTCTCCTTTCTCTTCTGCTAGCTCTTTTATTTACTTCAGTATCGTAAATTTTTTTTCTTAAGAAGAGGACAGTCTGGATAACTTTGGTCTTTGAAAAGCCTTTCTCGCAGCTTAATCTCCAGGGATTTGGAACAGAAAGAAAACATTTTTCATGTCCTGAAATGATACGTGTGCATGTGCTGGGCCTGGTACCGTGTTTGCTGCATCCTTGACTAATGTCAGCACGGATGTTCATATTTCCAGTTCCATGAAATCATTATTTAAAACATTTATTCACTTTCCTCTCTTTCTCACTGTAGTGAAAAGGAGGGTTAGTGAGGGTGGGGAGGGGGGTGTCTGCAGCTCATTCAAATGTCTTAGCAGGTGGGTATCACTTGGGCCTTTAAATGAAACTTGCTCTTCAGTCACCCTTGGAGCTTAGTGCAGGGCAACCAATAAACTGCCAAAGTCTCTGTTTGCACACCTCTAAAATGGGGGCAAGAATGATTCCTTTCTTATGAGGTTACCAGCACTGTGAGGATTAAATGAGGAAGACCTCCCAGCCCAGTGCAGGTATGTAGAAAGTCTTTGAAATATTACTTTTCTGTTTCTCCATTGCTTTTCTAGGCCAGAGGATAAGAAATAATGGAGCTGGACTTTTTATACTTCTTTTCTTGGCCATTTAGTGATGATTAACCTTCAGCTTCCCTTTCCTTTACCTAATTAAAAAAACCCCAGCCTGTCACACCAGGGGTGGGGGACGGAAAGGGCAGACAGACAATCAAGGAAGTCCAACCTTCCAAAACTCTTGAACCAAATTATACAAGGAGAGAAAACCGTAGAGGCACACGAAGAAAGGGATGATGTAGCTAAACCATTTCTGTGTTTCCACTTCTGATGATTAAGAAGTTATGTGTAGCATTTTACTCTGCTTCGTTTATAACAAACCATGAGGTACATTTTGTCTAAAACTTAGTACCAGCTAAAGTTGTCCTTCTGCTAAGCAACTAGTTTGCTTCCATTTAAATGACACTAGAATCTTGTAATTGATCCCGTTTTCCTCTTTGCTCTGGCTCCTGGGAAACTCAGAGTCAAAACTGTGGCCCAACTCTAGTGGTTCTTTAGGACCCACCTTTAGTTTCATCCTTCTTTGTCTAACAAGTCTTTATTTCCTTAAAAAAAAATCCTGTGGTAGGTATTTTGGGGTGCAACAGTAGTGCACCAAAATAGATTTTTAAAGCCGACAGATCTGGAAACCCAGGCAGCTTCTTTCCTGGACCACTGAATTTCTTTTTGAGCAACTTTATTGAGGTATAATTTACATGCCATGAAGTACACCCATTCTAAGTGAATTGTACAATTCAATTATTTTTAGCAAATGTACAGAGTTATACAGTCATCATCGCAATCCAATTTTAGAACGTTGTCAACACTTCCAAAGACTCCTTCCATGCCCATCCCCAGTCAGCCACTAATAATAAACCCTAGGCAACCACTAATCCACTTTTTATCTCTATGGATTTGCTATTCTGGACATTTCATATAAATGGAATCCTACAATATGTGACCTTTTGTGTCCGGATTCTTTCATTTAGCATGATGTTTTTGCAGTTCATCTGTATTATAGCACGGATTAGTACTTTGTTCCTTTTATCGACAAATAATATATGGATATATCCTATTTTGATTATCCACTCACCAGTTGATAGACATTTGGGTTGTTTTCAGTTTTTGGCTGTTATGAATAGAGCTAGAAATATTCACACACGAATACATGGACATATATCTTCAGGTCTCTTGGGCATATGTCTAGATATGGAATCGCAGAACCATCTGGTAACCATGTTTAACTGTTAAGGAACTGCCAGACTTTCCACAGTGGCTGTTCCATTTTACATTCCCAGCAATAGTATATGAGGCTTCTAATTTCTCTACATCCTCATCAGTATTTATTACTGTCTGTCTTTTGAAATTATAGTCCTCCTGGTGGGTGTGCCGTGGTGTCTCATCGTGGTTTCGATTTGCATTTCCCTAATGACTAACGATGTTGAACATCTTTTCATGGGCTTGTGAGCCATTCCTATATCTTCTTTGGTGAAATATCTATTCAAATCCTTTTCCCATTTTTACATTGGGTTATTTGTCTTCTTATTATTGAGTCGTAAGAGTTCTTTATATACTCTGGATACGTCAGATATATGATCTATCAAATATGTTATATACAAACATTTTCTCCCATTCTGTAGCTTTGCAGTTTCTCAGGGAATTTTTTAGTTGTGATGAAGTCCAATTGAGCAATCTTTTTCCTTTATTGGCTGCGCCTTTGGTGTTGTGTCTAAGAAATCTTTGGCTAACTCAAGGTCATGAAGATTTTCTTTTCTTTCTTCTAAAATTTTTGAGAGGTTTGGCTCTTACATTTAGGACTTTGGTCTGTATTGGGGTAATCTTTGTGTATGGTGTGAGGGAAAGGTCCAAGTTCATCTTTGTGCACGGAGATACCAGCCATTCCAGCACGTGCATTATTGCATTTGTCTGCTGCCTTCTGTCACCTCCTCTCCTTCTGCCTGGAGGTGAGCAACACTGCCCCCCAGCGGCAGCCTCGGCCCTCACTTCCCTGTCACTTCGGTTCACGAGACCAACAGACTCTTGACTGCACAACTCTGATTCCAGTTTTCTGGAGGAAGAATTGGACTGATTGGCCCATTTGGGATCAGAAGACAATTTTTTTTTGGTCCCGTCACGTGCGCCTAGGTGTCGAGTTTACATGATGTGACTTTGGCTGCCAGGGCCCATCCCTAGGTGGGCGACGGTTCTCAGAGAGGAGGCTTGGTATGAGCTGGGCAGATAACCCAAAGGTGTCTCTCCAGGGTCATTATCTCATATTCAGCACCCTGGATCCCCTGTGAACTAGATTCACACTTCCAGTTCAGGGCTCACGGGTCAGATCCCCCAAATGTGTTTTTGCTTGACCTGTGTTTAAGTGTCCAAGAAAACAAATGAAACAACTGACTAATTGACAACATCAAAAACTAAAAGATTTCATGCAAAAATTCAGTTTTTAGGCTTCATTTTAAAATTAGAGATCTGGGCCTGCTGCGGTTGGTGGCATCTGAGTGGCAGCTGTCCTTTTTAGACAAAGCATATCCTCTCCTGGCTGCCCCAGCCCCCATCTCTCTGTCGTGCTCCACACACAGTCCTCTGTTCTTATTAACTTTTCCTGCCTGACTCTGTAGACATTTGAATATGTACCTCCACCCACCCCTGAAAAATCTTCAGGGCCACTGCCTGCCCACAAGGTCATCTGCCTCTGGAGTCTTACGCAGAAGCAAACTGGGGGCCCAGCATTGCCCTAGATTCCGAGTCAGCCACATTCCCGCAGCACTGGGCTCCTAGCGGAATTTTGCTGTTTGCATTCAGCTCTCTGCGCCACTGCCGGTGGCACTGATAAACCTGGGCGTTTTATGGAAATGATGTCCGGGACAGACTCGATGAGAATATGCCGTCCTTGGGGCCCCCTCGTGCATGGCATCTCTTTCTTAGAATTAGAGCAAAGAATTTAATGTTCTGGCTTACTTGACCACAATAACCGTCCAATGCAAGTGGGGCAGAGGGCAGAGCAGTTGGAATGGGGAGTGACAGGTGAGGCAGTTTAGAATGTATCAAGAAAGGAATCCCAAACTCTCACTTTTTACTAAAGAAAATAAAAGATGTTCTAAGGATGTGGAAGACATTAAAAATTTTTTTTCCCAGTGGAATAAATCTATTTTATTTTGTTTTCTAAAAGGAGTGCAGTTAGTTCTTATTCTCCCTATTATAAAACTAAGATGTCTTTGTTGTTGAAATCTTGGAAAATACCAAAGATGATAAATATCATTTACTACCCGGAGGAAACCACTGTTAACATAGCAGAGACTCACTCTCTCTCTAAGCCTGTTAATAGAGTTGACATCATCCTGTACAAACAATGTCTGTTGTAAATTTAATTTCATCATAATCATTTTCCCATATCATTACTGGTGCCCCATAAATGTGATTATCGATGACTGTAGCTATCCCATAATATGTGTAGTTCCCAAATGTTAGATTATTTCCTTTTATTTCCTACCATGAATAATGTTGCAGTAAGCATTTTTGTGCATAGATATTTATTCATGTTTTGGATTAACATGAAAGAAATTTCCAGAGGTTTCCAAGAAAACGTAGGAAAGTTTGCTGGAAGGTATTAATACTCATCAATAGGACAAATCTTATCTCAAATTTTTGTTGGCTTAAAGATCCCTGTGAAAAGTATGCCCACACCTTCTGCATTTAGGTCCTACTTCCTGTGTCTTCTGCTGTGCTTTATCCATGTGCGTCTTTTTTTCAGAGCTCATCCAGTAAACTTCTTTTGAGCATCTATCGTGTGCCAGCACAGGAGAATGGCAGGTGTGGCCCCTACCATCAAGTAGGGCGTGTCCCCTTTATGGCCCTGGGTGTTGACCTTCAGAAACAGTGGGCACACTCCCTGTCCTAGAGGTACCCCCTTGTAGTTGGAGAGAACCAAGTAAAGAAAGAATGATAAGATAGCTGATGTAAAGGGGAGTGTTGGAACTGTTGTGGAACACAGAAAGAGGAGCAGCTAAGAGCTTCGAGGCAAGAGGGCGCTCCAGGCAGAGGAAACAGCACAGGCAAAGGCATAGAGGGTAAAAGTGAATCCTTATACCTAGGCCCCAACCTGCGTCTCCAGACTCCTCATTCTGTGCTCCAGTCACTTCCAGCAATTCCCTCCCAGCTTCTCAAACTCAGCTCTGTACATTTATTCTTTCTTTTACTCACCCTTACATTCCTCTTTCTTCCTCCCTGCAAACTTCTACTCATCCTTCAAAGCCCAGTCACACATCACCCATTCTGTGATGTCCTTCTTGACATTCCCACTGTACCTTGGGAGAGGCTGTTCCTCCCTCCCCTGTCCTGCCACCTGCTTTGATCTTACCTTAGTTATCACACTTGTCCCAGTTGCATTGTAGAATTTTTAATTTAATTTTTCTGATGCCGTTTGTTTATCTTTTGCCTTTATTCTCATCCTAATTGACAAATTCCTTGAAGTCAGGGGCAGTGTATCAGTTAGGATTCGGTTTGGGTGTGCATGATAGAAAAGCCAAGCTAATCCAGATGTGGTTCTAGCTGGTATGGCAGCTCCATGATCATCAGGGACCTCAACTCCTTCCAAATTACTGCTTCACCTTCCTCATTTTGAGCCTCTTCCTCATGGTCCCAAGAAGGCTGCTTAAGCTCTATTCATCCTGTCAACATTCCAGCCAGCTGGAAGGATGAAGAGCCAAAGAAAAGAACACATCCTCCCTTTAGGGTTGCTTTCTGGAAGTTGCAAACTACGTTTTCATTTCCATTTCATTGGAACTTAGTCACATGGTCATACATGTCAGCCACAAAGGAGCCTGGGAAATGTAGTCTCTATTCCAGGCAGCCATGTTTTCAGTTAAATAACAGAAGTCAATTTCTAAATAGAAGAGAACTGATATTGGGAAACTGTTAGCATTTTCTGCCACAGTGAAAAACCGGGAGAGGTCAAGGATGATTCTTCTGAGCTCAGCAGGGCTGGCTGTGGGGTCGGTGTGTCACTCACCAAGAAATGGAAAACACAACAGCCGCTTTTAAATGAGCACTTCTTATATGTCAGGCTCTGTACTAGGTGTTTATCCCTATTTTAGAGGTGAGGAGTACTGAAGCTTCTTGAAGTGAAATATCTTGCCCAGCTAATTAGTGCAGAAGCAGGATGAGAGCAGAGGTTTGCTGATTTACAAAGCCTGGCTTCTTAACTGCTGCACTATTCTGCTACCCGAATGAGCTCCAAGCCTTCTGTGGACCAGCATTGCTGAAATGAGGAGGAAAGTGGAGAGGGTGAGGCCACCGGGAGCCTCGTTTCCTGGTAGTATCTCTTCAAATCCTCCAGTTCCTCTTGCCTCCCCTTCCTGGCTGTCAACAGAAATTCCTGCCCGTCGACCCCCTTTTTTTTTTTTTTTTTTTTTTTCGGTACGCTGGGCCCCCTCTGTTGTGGCCTCTCCCGTTGTGGAGCACAGGCTTCGGACGCGCAGGCTCAGCGGCCATGGCTCACAGGCCCAGCCGCTCCGCGGCATGTGGGATCCTCCCGGACCGGGGCACGAACTCCTGTCCCCTGCATCGGCAGGCGGACTCCCAACCACTGCGCCACCAGGGAAGCCCCTGTCGACCCCTTTTATCTAAAACCAACAATTACCACTGAGAAAGCAGGAGTATTTCTGATTTGGAGCCAGAGCCACCTCTTCTTGGATACCTCCCGTGATGGGCTGCTTCGTATCTCTCAAAGGCAATTCATTGCACTGTTAGATAACACCTATTTTTAGAAACTCCTTCCTTACTTTGAGCTGAAAGCTGTTTTCTTTGGCATATTCTTCAGTTAGATCAGTGATTCTCACCTACGGATCATTTTGCTTCCCAGTGGATATCTGGAAATGTCTAGAGATATTTTTGGTTGTCATGTCTGGGAATCGGGGGAGGGTGCTGCTGGCGTCTGTTGAGTAGAAGCCAGGGATGCTGCTAAACATTCCAACCATGCACAGGACACCCCTTCACAGCAGAGAATTATCCAGCTCAAAATGTCAGTAGTTAGACTAGTTTTGAATCTTGGCTTCACCAACCACTTCTAGCTGTGTGACCTTGAGTAAGTTGCTTCACCCCTCTGAGCCTGAGCTCACTGTTTCCTCCTCTGTACCTTGGGATCATCAGAAGACCTCCCTATGGGCTTGTGGTGGGCACTTGATAACCGATATCTGAAAAGCCCAGGGCTTGACTTACCATCTTAGCTGCCACAGGCGTCGCTCCCAGGCTGTGGATGGACTGTTGGCTACCTTTGTTTATTTGCTGGCACATGGACCTGATTGGATTAGACTTGTAATCACTTTAGTAAAAATTCCACTGCAGCTAATTTTTTCTTTTTTTTTTTGAATAAGCATGGTCTTTTTTTCTTTTTGGCTGCACCGGGTCTTAGTTGAGGCACGCAGGATCTTCGTTGCAGCATGTGGGATCTTTAGTTGCGGCGTGCAGTCTCTTAGTTGCGGCATGCAGGATCTAGTTCCCTGACCAGGGCTCGAACCCGGGCCACCTGTATTGGGAGCTCAGAGTCTTAACCACTAGACCACGAGGGAAGTCCCCTGGTTTTAGAATGGAGCCACTGCCTTAACTCAAAAATGATGGCTTGCTTGTGTACGTGAGCCTCTTAGAGAGAAAGGATTCATTTCTGCTTGTCACCAAGTTGTCATCACGGGGGGTTAGCAGAGCTCTCCCACCCCATTGTCTCAACTGAGGCTGCCAACAGCCCCGGGAGGGAGGTGTTACAATTTTCCCTACTTTACAGGTGAGGAAATTGGAGATCTGGCTGTTTTCCTAGGCTCCACACAACCCGTCGAGTGGCAGAGCCAGCTGAGAACTCTCTCTTCCAGGGCCCGCTCCTTGAGGGACATGGTACTAGAAGGACCCCTTGGTGCCCTGGTTCTTTCTTCTCAAAATGCCCTGTCCCAAGTATCTCCTTAGGTTCAGTTCTCTCTCCCCAGGGCACATCCTCTCTGTAGGCTCGACCTTGACCCCAGAGAGGACACCTCAGAGCCCGATGGGCTCTGGGCAGCCCAAGGGGAGTGTGGCATCCTGTGCAGCATGGGGTGAAATGAGAATCTGTGTCCTCAGATACCTTCCACCCTCTGCTGGAGTGCCTGGCATCCCTCTGGCATTTAGAGAGGGAAAACTGTTCACGGATCGTTCCAAGGAATGCAGATCCCCAAGGGAGAGGAAAGCACCTTACATTAGCTGTGTCACAGAGTGGAGCCTTTGCAGTGTCTGGGTGAGAAAAGAGAGATCAGAATGGCAGTCACACGAGTCCTGCACTCAGGAGGGCCCCACGCTTGGTTCAATGTTCCGCTGCCTCCGTCTTGAAATGATTAATAATTTTTTAGTTTGTTATTTTGCACTGGGCCCCGCAAATTATGCAGCGGGTCCTGAGTGGGACATGCAGGAGATGCAGATGTGGCCGCCCCTGCTGCCCTCTTGGCCTCCCTCCCAGTGGGACGCGCCAGGCCCCCAGCAGCAGTTCCACATGCTGCTCTAGCAACGTGGGTGCTGCACTTGCCTTTCTAGGAATCTTTCTTCTGAATTGCGTGGTTTCAGAGAACAAAAGTGGGTTTTCTTGCTCGTAAAACAGATCACTGAGCTGAAAAGGAACCTTTCACCAGTAAATATCTGTTGAATGAATAAGTTCTGAGCTGAGATATTTCAGAGCACTCTGCCTCTCGTTCACTTATTTATTCACTTAACAAATATTTCTTGATCTTTTTCCTGCTTTTAGGTTTATGCAAAATAACATGCCGAAGCTATGAAGGAGAAAATGTGATAAAGAATGGGAGCTTATAGTGATAGTTAAGTGAGGAAGATAAACTTATGCTGTATTAATTTTCTCCAATATTTTACATTTTTTTTTTTTTTTTTTTTTTTTTTGCGCTGTGCGGGCCTCTCACCGTTGTGGCCTCTCCTGCTGTGGAGCACAGGCTCCGGATGCGCAGGCTCTATGGCCATGGCTCACGGGCCCAGCCGCTCCGCGGCAATGTGGGATCTTCCTGGACCGGGGCACGAACCCGTGTCCCCTGCATCGGCAGGCGGACTCTCAACCACTGCGCCACCAGGGAAGCCCCATTTTATCTTTTTTTAAATTGAAATATAGTTGATTTATAATGTTTTGTTAGTTTCTAGTGTATGGCAAAGTGATCCAGTTATACATATAAATACATATTCTTTTCCATTATCGTTTATTATAGGATAGTGAATATCGTTCCCTGTGCTATACAGTAGGACCTTGTTGTTTATCTATTATATATTCTCCCACATTTTATTATGAAAAGTATCAATGACATAGAAAAGTTAGAAGCATTGTATAGTGAACACCCATATATCTACCACCCAGGTAGATATAAATTAACATTTTGCTCTTTTTGCTTTATCATATATCTATTCATTTATCCATTTTTCTAACCAATCATCCATCCAACTTACTTTTTGATTAATTTCAAGTAAGTTGCAGACAGCACTAGACTTCACCCCTAAACAATTAATTTCACACTAATTTTCATTTCAGTGATCTCAGTTCAATCAAGAAAACTTTTGTTTTTAATCAAAAAGGAAAATAATACATAGATTTTTATATAAAAACAAATCATTTTCTGTCAAATAGAATTGTGGAATGATAAATAGTATATATGCACAATGAAAAAAATTATTTGTTTTCCTCTGTGTGTATGAGGCAAAGAGAAAAAAGAGAAATAAGAAAAGAGAGGAATTTCCTCAAGGTGATGAGGAAAGAGAGAAATCAGACAGTCCTGTGGAAGTGGGAGGTGAGAGCTACCTGGGGAATGACGAGCTGGGAGCATTTTCGGGAAGTGCTTCCTGCTTCCTCGCAACCAAAATAAAAAATAAAAATCCCTGAGACCATACGGCCCTAGCCTTCTTTCCTCCTTCCCGAGGTGACTGTGGACAGTTCCAAGCAATTGGACTTGGGCAGGGCTGAAGGGGAAGCTGTAAGGTATTGGGTGTTGGCTTTAGGAGTGGAGAAAGGTACAGGCTGAAGCTACAGATTCAGGGGTTGTCCTGACAGAGGTAATGGCTGGGGTGGAGTTGGGTGAGTGGATGAGACCCCTGAGGCTGACAGCAGGAAGTGATGGGAGCAGAGGGTAGGACCGTGTCACAGGAAGAGAAGGTGATGCTGCTGAAGCAGTCCGAGGAGGCACACTAGGAGGAGTTGGACGGCTACCCTGGCTGTGGCCGCGCAGAGCTTGGAAGAACACCTAACGCGAGCCTCTGAAACGGAGACCTGGAAGTCTTAGCGATCACCTCCCCGCCTCTCACGTATGCCACGGGAGAAGATGCAGGCTGAGAGATCACTCAGAAAATTAGTGATGGAGCTGGAGCAAAATCCGTGCTATCCATGTGGTGCTTTTCCAACAAAGTAACTCAAAGGGTTCCTTCCACAAGGATCAAATGCCTTGGGGTCTTGCTTTTTTTCTTTTTTAGTTGAAGTATATTATATTTGTTATGGGTAAAAGTCACAGGCATACAACATGGTGATTCAATATTTTTATAGGTTATTTATCGTTATTATAAAATATTGGTATATTCCCTGTGTTGTACAATATATCCTCGTAGCTTATTTATTTTATACACAGTAGTTTGTACCTCTTAATCCCCTACCCCTATTTTGTCTCTTCCCCCTTCCCCCTCCTCACTGGTAACCACTAGTTCTCTCTATCCGTGCATCTTCATTTTTAAAATTATATTCACTAGTTTGTTTTATTTTCTAGATTCCACATATAAGTGATATCATACAGTATTTGTCTTTCTCTGTCTGACTTACTTCACTAAGCGTAATGCCCTCTAAGTCCATCCATGTTGTTGCAAATGGCAAAATTTCATTCTTTTATATGGCTGAGTAATATTCCATTATATATATATATATATATATATATATATATATATATATATATACACATGCCACAATCTTCTTTATCCATTCATCTGTTGATGGTCACTTAGGTTGCTTCCATATCTTGGCAATTGTAAATAATGCTGCTGTGAACATTGGGGTACATTTTTCTTTTTGAGTCAGTGTTTTTGTCTTTTTCAGATACATACCCAGGTGTGGAATTGCTGGGTCATATGGTAGTTCTATTTTTAGTTTTTTAAGGAACCTCCGTACTGTTCTCCATAATGGTTGCACCAATTTACATTCCCACCAACAGTGTACAAGAGTTCCCGTTTCTCCACATCCTCACCAACATTTGTTATTTGTGGGGGTTTTTTTTTGATGGTAACCATTCTGATAGGTGTGAAGTGATCTCTCATTGTGGTTTTGACTTGCATTTCCCTGATGATTAGTGATGTTGAGCATCTTTTCATGTGTTTGTTGGCCAGCTGCATGTCCTCTTTGGAAATGTCTATTCAGGTCTTCTACCCATTTTTTAATCAGATTCTTCGTTTTTAAAATTTATTTATTTATTTTTGACTGCCTTGGGTCTTCGTTGCTGCACACAGGCTTTCTCTAGCTGTGGCGAGCAGGGGATACTCTTCGGTGCAGTGCACGGGCTTCTCATTGCGGTGGCTTCTCTTGTTGCAGAGCATGGGCTCTAGGCGTGCGGGCTCAGTAGTTGTGCCGCGCAGGCTCAGTAGTTGTGGTTCACGGGCTCTAGAGCGCAGGCTCAGTAGTTGTGGAGCACAGGCTTAGTTGCTCTGCGGCATGTGGGATCTTCCTGGACCTGGGCTCGAACCCGTGTCCCCTGCATTGGCAGGTGGATTCTTAACCACTGAGCCACCAGGGAAGCCCTCTTTGGTTTTTTGATGTTGAGTTGTATGAGCTAATTATATATATTGGATATTAACCCCTTATCAGTCATATCATTTGCAAATATTTTCTCCCATTCAGTAGGTTGTCTTTTCATTTTGTTGATGGTTCCCTTTACTGTGCAAAAGCTTTTAAGTTTAATTAGGTCCATTTGCTTATTTGGGGTCTTGCCTTTTTTTTTTTTTTTTTTTTTGCGGTACGTGGGCCTCTCACCGTTGTGGCCTCTCCCGTTGTGGAGCACAGGCTCCGGACGCGCAGGCTCAGCGGCCATGGCTCACGGGCCCCGCCACTCCGCGGCATGTGGGATCTTCCCGGACCGGGGCACGAACCCACGTCCCCTGCATCGGCAGGCGGACTCTCAACCACTGCGCCACCAGGGAAGCCCTGGGGTCTTGCTTTTTATCTTTAAAAAATCATAAGAATTTGGCCTTCTACTCAAGAATTTATCTGGCTTTGTCCTAATGTAAAAATAATGTTTTTGCTAGAGTATTTCTCAGTTTTCTTTAAACTCATACCACTTTTTGATTAATATAAAAATCTAACAATGCCTTGTGGAAGTTTTAATACCTACTTCGACCTCCCTCCCCAATTGAGGGTCACCTATAGCAGGATCCAGTCTGTTTTCAGTATAGTCCTACTAGCAAAGGTTTTGTTACATATGACTTTGCATATTTTATGTAATGAAAAAAGATTTCAAATATAAAAGTGAAATAATGAATATGCTTTCTCAAATAACATAAGCCTCTTCCCATTTGAGAACCATTCATCTAAGGAGACTTTCTAGATTTATTTCATGCTTTGTGTGTCCTGGTAGCCTCTTCTGTATTGGTTAGGAGTGCTTTTAGATGCAAGTAAAAACTCCCACAACAGTGACTTAAGCAAAAAAGACATTTAATTATTTCCGATAATAACCAGCCTTAAGGAAGATGATTCCAGGGTCAGTTCAGCAGCTCAGTAATAACAGGTCTCTGGGCTGGCGTCTCAGTACTGCTTCCCTGATGGCCCCAAGATGACTGTCATAGCCCCGTGCATCACTTCCTGTCACAAAGAAGAGGGCAAGTGGGAAACACCCTTTTACTTGTTTTGCTCATTTGTCAGTGAGGAAGAACTTTCCAGAACCGCATCTCTGCCATGAGACTTCCCCATCTACTTCCTTGGCTTCTAGGAGTTGTGTTTCAAACCCACTCCTAGACCAGCCACTGGCAAAGAGGAACGAGGGGGCATATGCAGCTGAGACCAGCCGTGATGCAGCCCCTCTCCCAGGACGTGTGCAACATGGGACTTGTACAAACCTCCATTTGTTTTTGCTCACCCCTCTCCTCACTAGAATGTGAGCTCCTTGAGGACAGAGGTTTGTGTTTTGTTCACTGCTCTATTCCCAGTACCTAGAACAATGCCCAGGAATGCAGTAAATGGTCATCAGGTGAAGGAAGGGAGGAAGGAATGGCTGAAGAAGCAGGGGCTGTAGGCTGTAGGTAGCCAGCAGTCCATCAGCCCCGACGGTATACAGCCTAGCTTGATCACTGTGATAGCACTGATGACTCTGCTGATCACCGGGGCTCTGACCTGAATCCTTGTGTCTTTCCTCCCAGGGAGTGAGCCATAGCTGGAGGCTACTCTTGTGCCAATGACCCTTCCCAATTCCTCCAGCGTCTTGGAAGACAAGATGTGTGAGGGGAACAAGACCACCACGCCCAACCCCCAAATGATGCCCCTGGTGGTGGTCCTGAGTGCCATCTCCTTGGTCACAGTGGGACTCAACCTGCTGGTCCTGTATGCTGTGCACAGCGAGCGGAAGCTACACACGGTGGGGAACCTGTACATTGTCAGCCTGTCGGTGGCCGATCTGATTGTGGGGGCCGTCGTCATGCCCGTGAACATCCTCTACCTCCTCATGTCCAGGTGGTCCCTGGGACGCCCGCTCTGCCTCTTTTGGCTTTCCATGGACTATGTGGCCAGCACAGCGTCCATTTTCAGCGTCTTCATCTTGTGCGTCGATCGCTACCGCTCTGTGCAGCAGCCCCTCAGATACCTGAGGTATCGTACCAAGACCCGAGCGTCGGCCACCATCTTGGCAGCCTGGTTTCTCTCCTTCCTGTGGGTTATTCCCATTCTGGGCTGGCAGCGCTTCATGTCGAAGACCTCAGGGCACCGGGAGGACAAGTGCGAGACGGACTTCTACAATGTCACCTGGTTCAAGGTCATGACTGCCATCATCAACTTCTACCTGCCCACCTCGCTCATGCTCTGGTTCTACGCTAAGATCTACAAGGCTGTACAGCAGCACCGTCAGCAGCGGGAGCTCATCAACGGATCCCTCCCGTCCTTCTCTGAAGACAAGCTGAAGCCAGAGGACCTCAGGGTGGGCGCTAAGAAACCAGGGAAGGAGTCTCCCGGGGAAGTTCTGAAAAGGAAGCCGAAAGATGCCGGTGGTGGACCTGTCTTGAAGTCAGCGTCCCAAGACCCAAAGGAGATAAAGTCTCCAGGTGTCTTCAGCCAGGAGAAGGATGGAGGACTGGACAAATTCCATTGCTCCCCACTTAACATCGTGCAGACGCAGATGGAGGCAGATGGGGGTGGCCGGGAGTACGGAGCCATCAGCCAGAGCCAGAGCCAGCTCGAGATGGGCGAGCAGGGCCTGAACATGCATGGGGCCAAGGAGATACTAGAGGATCAGATCCTAGGTGACAGCCAGTCCTTCTCCCGGACAGACTCAGACACCGCCCCAGAGTTGGCACGAGGGGAAGCCAAATCGAACAGTGAGTCTAGCACAGGCCTGGATTATATCAAGTTCACCTGGAAGAGGCTTTGCTCACATTCAAGACAGTACGTGTCTGTGTTGCACGTGAACCGAGAACGGAAGGCCGCCAAACAATTGGGTTTTATCATGGTGGCCTTCATCGTTTGCTGGATTCCTTACTTCATCTTCTTCATGGTCATTGCCTTCTGCGAGAGCTGCTGTAACCAACATGTGCACATGTTCACCATCTGGCTGGGCTACATCAACTCCACGTTGAACCCCCTCATCTACCCCTTGTGCAACGAGAACTTCAAGAAGGCGTTCAAGAAAATCCTGCACATTCGTTCCTAAGGGAGGCTACAAGGGCATGCAACTAAGTGACGCTTACGATGTCCCTGAAGGAAATAGAGGAGGAAGCCTGTGCATTGCCAGACACCTGGGCTTTCTGGAACCAAAAGAACAGCCTTAGGGGCTGGGTAGTTTGGAAAGATCATAGGCACCGTTGGAAGAAGAGCAGATGGCGGTGGTCAGCAGAGAGACTGTACCCTGAGAGCAGAATACTTCCAAGAGAATCCGATCTGGTTGGGCTCTCCTGCTCCTCGGGAAATGTGGGCGCCTCAGACGCACATTGTAATTCAAGCTTTCAGACTCGAATTAATGGGCAACCGAAGGGACAGGGGGGTAGAGTTTCCAGTAGAGAAGTAGGCAGAACTCTGGAGCCTTCCTGGAATGGAGCTATACGACTGTGCAGAGACCTTATATTGATACACACAGACAGATGCTGTCCGCTGCCAGGGGTCACCTTGAGAGGCAGGACAGCTATTCCCCTGTGACTGCTACTTCTCAGAACACCTCTCCTCTGAGCCTCTTTTACAGCCTTCTCCAGACCCAGTGTTTGAACCACCTTGGAAATTCTGCCTCATTATTTCTCACTCATGCACATCTTAGAGTTGAGAGGAAATTGTGCAGTCTGCACATCCATCATTTTCAAACCCAAATTCCTTTTTTGCTATACAAAAAAGGCTAAATGCTGCCCTCAAAGAGAAAAGAATATTTTTTAAATGGTTGTTCATTAAAAACCAAAAAGGGGAGTGTGGGGAGAAGAAAGCCATATTTCTTGAGGGCTGTGCCAGGTTGATGTCATTTAAGCCCCATGACACCCCACAACGGGAGGGTGGTATTGCTGGAGAAGCAGATTGAAGTGCAGCAAGATGAAATAAGGTGGCTGAGATCACACAGCTAGTTATAGGAGAGCTAGAGTGAACACCCTGTGGTTTCAGCTCATCGTAACACATTTTCTACTAAAGGCAAAAATTTGTTCTATTCAGCACAGGTGCACACACACACACACACACACACGCACACGCAATTCCTGAGAGTGGTGGCAATTCTCAAGAGTATATTGAGGGCTTCCCTGGTGGCACAGTGGTTAAGAATCCGCCTGCCAACACAGGGGACATGGGTTCGAGCCCTGGTCAGGGAAGATCCCACGTGCCGCGGAGCAACTAAGCCTGTGCACCACAACTACTGAAGCCCTCACGCCTAGAGCCTGTGCTCTGCAACGAGAGAAGCCACCGTAATGAGAAGTCTGCGCACTGCAACGAAGAGTAGGCCCCGCTCACTGCAACTAGAGAAAGCCTGCATGCAGCAATGAGGACCCAACACGGCCAAAAATAAATAAATAAGTAAATTTATTTTTTATAAAAAGGGGGGTGCTTCTCTGGTGGCTCAGTGGTTGAGAGTCCACCTGCCGATGCAGGGGACACGGGTTCGTGCCCCAGTCCCGGGAAGATCCCACATGCCACGGAGCGGCTGGGCCCGTGAGCCATGGCCGCTGAGCCTGCGCGTCCGGAGCATGTGCTCCGCAGCAGGAGAGGCCACAACAGTGAGAGGCCCACGTACCGCAAACAAACAAACAAAAAAAGGGTATATTGAGACCAGGAAGAGCTGACATAGAAGATGTTTGTGGCCACAGAGGTGATGCTTTTGAAGGGACGGTGTGCATTTTCATCTGTGAGTTTTGCTGTTGATCCAAGAAAAGTCATCGTGTTCTTTTAGGCACACCTCTTAAGTCAAAACTAGCAAAGGCATGGGAACACGCAGATTTACTTGGTGTTTATGTTGCAATCTGGTTGTGTTTTATATTTTAAAACTCAATGCTAAACTGTAATATATGTAGCTAGTGGGAGTGCCTGTACAAGCTGGTAATTTATGTCTTATGTTCCTGTTTGCATGATCTGTTAAAATGAGAGATTTTTTACCTACCTAAAATATGATCTTTGAAACTATACTGTTACAAGTTTGATTGATTTAATACTACCTTTCTGAGTCTCTTGGACTGAGAAGATGCATTGAAATGTAATGTCAAATGTTATAAGATCTGATACAAGGTTTCTCTTTGGTTTTGTAAGGACATATACATTCACATTTGTAAACATCTTTAGAAAAGGACTGACTTTTTATAACGAGCTTCACTCTCTACTTTGCATCTCCCAAAGTTCTTCTCCCTCAAAACTGGGGGAGTTAAGGAGACTTTTATCCTGGTTTAGGTTATCCTGCAGATGGTCTGTTTCCAGGTCAGAAACCAGGAAGAGTTGCTTCCCAGGACCCCTCAGGACCAAGGAGCACTTTTAAGTCTTTTTCAGGACTACCCCACGCAGACTAATGGCTAAGTGCCTGTTATTGATGTTGATGAACAGATGAGGCAACTAGTGAAGAGGAGTGGTTATGAGCCCTGACTTTGGGTCAAGGAGACTTGGATTTGAATCTGACAAGAACAAAGAATGGTCACTATAAATTGCCGGAGCATAATAAACAAGGTCCATGGATTAGTGTGTACAGTGTTCACGGTGCTTGCAGAGTGAATGGTACCCAGTGGGACTCAAGGAGTTTCAAAATATACTGAGCGTATCCTTTTGTGCTTTACCACTGTAATCTAATCTCTACAACACCTCGTGGGGCAGATTTCTGTGTTTTTACAAGTAGGCAAGCCAAAGCACAGAGGGATTCGTAAGGACCAGGTCCAAGATCTGATTGTGGGATGGGCTTCCTCTCCACGGTATCAGCCTGCTCGTCCTACGCCTGTCTGTATGCTTGAATTAATTCTTAAATTCATGCAAGGCAAGGGACTATGGTGCAGACGTCACTCAGCCCTAGCCCACTCAGGAAAGAATCAGTGGCTGATGGCTTACACAAAATCCAGTTGAAACCAGGCTCTCTGCCTAAAATATGAAAGTAAATACCTTCTTGGAAAAGGCTGTCAGAGACCTTGATTTTAGATTAAAACTTGCAGAGTCAGAAGCCCCTTTGGGTTTCTTTTTATGGCCTTAAAGCTGGTGAGCTTAAAGCCAATTCCTCCACTGACCAATTTGTCAAATTGACCAAATGTTGGCTTCTTTCTAACTATTTACAAGGTTTACCACAATGCATCTTGGGTGAGGTTTTTAAGAGAAGTTTTCTGCAATTGTTGTGAAGTTAGAGTAACAGATTTTTGTTTTTCTTCACAGCCACATATTGAAGAAGGTTCAATATGCTTTGTCCCCAGATCACTGCTGTTGCAGGGAGAGACCGAGTTGCAGAGAGGGGAGAAATAGAGGTGAATAGACTCCAGGTGACAGAGGGGAAAACAAGGGGTAGAAATCAGAGGAAACTAGGGGAGGCAGGGCTGTTACCGAGTCCGAGCTCCTATCGCTCCTGCGTGAGAGGCCAGTAAATCCAGAGACGAGCTGTGGGAGCTGGGAATGGTGACTTCATCTGGGAAGCCAGCGGACCAGAAAGAAGGGGGACTAGTGTCCCAAAGAGCCATCTTCCCGAGTTAGAATTCTGGCTTATTTTATACTAAAAGCAGAGGGGATAAAGTCCTTGTTCCGGCCAGACTCCAGAGGGCGTGTGTTCATTTCTTCCTCCTGCAGCCATTCGCAGGTGGGCCTGACCAGGATGCTTCCTGTGAGCTAAACAAAAGTATTTTCACTTAACGCTCATTACCTGGGAGGCAGGGTTCCCAGAGATGGGCCATTGTGTATAATTTAAGCCTATAGGCAACATCCCTTTAGTGATTAATTTGTAATAGAATACAAAGGTTCTTCCCTGTTATGGGGTGGAGGGGGTCAGAGAGCAGGGGTCTAGGGGAAGAGATGGGGGACCCCAAGGAACAGAAGAGGGAGGAAGGGGGAAATGAAGTGTAGAGGGACAGAGATGGGGAGAGATTAAGGGGCAGAGAGATGGAGACATTTAGGGGAAGACAAAGTGAGAAACGGAGGAATGGGAAAGGAGACAGAAGGAGAAGTGAAAAGCAGGAGACAGAAAGAGCATAAACCGAGTGGCATGATATTAATACACTCAAGAAAAATCTACATTCAAGAATATATTCTTCATTAACGTGTTCATAAGTTAAGTATAGTCAAAGGAAAAATAAAGCCATCCTTAATTTTTGGTAAAGAGAAAATTCTTTCAAATGCCTCTCTGAAGGCAACATGAAAACCATCAACTACAACATCATATAAATCTATAAAAGTTTGCAAAGCCATTCCATGCAGTAGAAATCGCCATAAGCCTTAGACGTTGGTAAGTTAGTGTTTCGCGAAAAACTGGGTTTGCCTCTTGGTGCATATCGATCCGAAAGACACAACCAAGCCCAAGAGGGGGAGAAGGAAGTATTTATTCCTTGCAGCAAGTAAGGAGAACCCTGGAGATCTTTCCCAAAGCAGTGTCTCCCCAACAGCAAAATTGGGGAAGTTTTAAGCTAGGGGTACATGTATTTTCATGAAGGAGCATGGGCGTTGAATGAAGTCACAAGGTTCCTAAAAGGTCCACATCATCAGCCGTTAGGTTCCAGTTGATCTGGTGGTTGAGCACCTGAGGGTGGGGGCGAATTAAATTCTGCAAAACAGCTCAAGAAAGTGCTTCAGGCTAGTCTTCACCATTGGAACAGAAGTGGGAGTCTTTACAAATGATGTGTTATTTTTGCTGTTGTTGCTTCTCTTGCCTGATAACAGTTGTTTGTTCCTGCATTTTTTTTGTTGTTGTTGTTGCTCCTTAAAGACCATTAATTGCAGAGACCTGTTCAAAGATAAGCATTGTGGCCAGGCTTAGATCACAAAATGGCTTAGGCCAAAAATGGCTTCTCTTATGTCAAGAAAGCCAGGCCTGGGCTTCCCTGGTGGCGCAGTGGTTGAGAGTCTGCCTGCCGATGCAGGGGACACAGATTCGTGCCCCGGTCTGGGAAAATCCCACATGCCGTGGAGCGGCTGGGCCCGTGAGCCATGGCCGCTGAGCCTGCGCGTCCGGAGCCTGTGCTCCGCAATGTGAGAGGCCACAACAGTGACAGGCCCACGTACCACAAAAAAAAAAAAAAAAAAAGCCAGGCCTAGTTCTCTTTCTCTGGGGACCCCCTACCCTGTCTGCTTACATTAGCAAAATGTCCATTTAGAAAATCCATGAGTCTGCAGATTAGCCATTTGATAAATTGGTCATTTGGTTACTTGGCTGGCAGAAAATCGCTTGTCTCTCTTTTGAAGATGGGTCTTCTAAAAGGTAGATTCAAGTCTTAACAGCAGGGCGAAGAGGACGCTGGGCTCTCCTGGCTGTGACGCATTCTAAGTGCTGTAAAGAAACAATGCTGTTAAGATCTAATTTGCCAGCATATCATGCCACAATTTCTTGGGCTGTCAAAGTCTAGGTTGTGCAGTGGTTCCCATTGGGGTAGGGGTCCTCAACTGAGCTGCAAGACAAGTGATGAAGGTACATTGACCTGGATCTCTGTGGTCTTGAATAAGTGTCATGGGCCTCGTTGCCCTACTGTGTCTGAGAACATTCTCTGCCTTTTTATGGTTCCTGGTCTTGCATCTTTTTTGATGCTCTATCATCTTGGTGCCCCAGTGGTCTGTCTCCCCCATGCTGGGCAGCAAGAACAGATCTTCTGCTCTGAGCCTCACCCTAATTCCCTGCTAACATGGAGGCCACATTTGTGACCTAAGTGACCATCTACTTTGGATGCCCAGACCTCATCTAATAATTTTTTTTTTTAAGAAGATGTTGGGGGTAGGAGTTTATTAATTAATTAATTTATTTTTGCTGTGTTCGGTCTTCGTTTCTGTGCAAGGGCTTTCTCTAGTTGTGGCAAGCGGGAGCCACTCTTCATCGCGGTACGTGGGCCTCTCACTATCGCGGCCTCTCTTGTTGCGGAGCACAGGCTCCAGACGCACAGGCTCAGTAGTTGTGGCTCATGGGCCTAGTTGCTCCACGGCATGTGGGATCCTCCCAGACCAGGGCTCAAACCCGTGTCTTCTGCATTAACAGACAGATTCTCAACCACTGCGCCACCAGGGAAGCCCTCATCTAATAATTTAACACACACTTTTGAGCACTTCTTGGGCCAGTCCTTGGGGCCAGGCCATAGGAGACAGTGGAGGACATACAGACATGGCTTCCACCTCATGGACCTACTGCAGGGTTACAAGCGACAGGAACCAGCTTTGTGAATGGCTACTGGGGTGTTTTGTGGAATCCAGTAACACTTATTTTTTTCTTAACTGGTGGTGCAGTGCACACTTGGGTGAATATGTCTTTTCTGGTTTTTAAATTTATTTATTTATTTATTTACTTTTGGCTGCGTTGGGTCTTCGTTGCTGTGCATGGGCTTCCTCTAGTTGCGCTGAGCGGGAGCTACTCTTCGTTGTGGTGCACGGGCTTCTCATGGCAGTGGCTTCCCTTGTTGTGGAGCATGGGCTCTAGGAGCGCGGGCTCAGTAGTTGTGGCATGAGCGCTCAGTAGCTGTGGCTCGCGGGCTCTAGAGTGCAGGCTCAGTAGTTGTGGCGCACAGGCTTAGTTGCTCTGCAGCATGTGGGATCTTCCCAGACCAAGGCTCGAACCCATGTCCCCTGCATTGGCGGATTCTTAACTGAATCCAGTAACACTTCGGATGACCTCACCTCTGAAAGGCTTGAGCCAAGGCAGCCGCAGGAACCTCAACAACCAGAATCCAAGGAAGTTCCTGCTAGACTGCTGCCGTTGACCTATGTGACTTATTCCTGTTCCTACTCGCTGTGAGTATCAGTTCAAAAGTCCAAAGCTGAGGGTGAAGAATCATCTTATATCCACCTCTGATGCAATCAACTGTAAAGGGAGGTGGGGGCCAGTTGGCACATGTGGTACAAACATGGCTGGAGGACCAACAGTTCCCAGAGAAGCAGGAATCATTGTGAGCTGGGTGGAAACTGCAAAAAATGTATTCATTACAAGGATCTCGAAGTCCAGCAGAGGAAACCTTATAAAGAACTAACTTCAGCTCAGCCTCACAGGTGCTTAATCAAGTGAAACACAGCGGTAGGTGGATGTCAGGCATGCCTTCACCTAGGAGGTGACATCCCCACTGGTTTTTTTTTGGACCAAGTTTATTACATTCAATATATACAGTAAAATGCACCCATTTTAAATGTACCGTTCAATGAGTTTTCAGAAATGTGAACACCCATGTCATCCTGATCTCAATCAAGATATAGAACATTTCTATCACCTCAGAAAGTTTCTCATGGCACTTTGCAGACACTGCTCCCCTTTATACCCTAGGCAACCGCTGATCTGACTTGTTTCACTATAGATTAGTTTTGCTGATTCTAGAATTTCCGTATGTGGAATCATATTGTATGGATTCTTTTTCCTTCAACATTTTGTCTAAGATTCACCCACATTTCAAAACTGTGTTTTGAAGAGTAAGAGGAAGAGTGAGGATACTGCAGGGATGGAGATGTAAAAGAGCAGAGTGTGCTTTAAACACCAGAATTAGTTTAGTGTGACCCAAGCATGCGGTCCGAGGGGGCAGTGGCAGGAGAGGAGCCTGATAAAATGGAAAGAGTTGACAAAGTTGAATTCTACCTGAGCCCTGCACTCTTGAGAAACAGTGATGGTGAAGAAATCCCCCCACTCTTTTGTGCTCTGGAAATGGTTTACTGCAAAGAGACATCCATTCCCATAGGACCAACGTAAGATTTGCAAATGCTTCCCTTGTTTACCTGTGGCAAGGCTAGACACAGTCCTTCTGAATTCCCGTTCTTTACCTTATAAATGATTTGCTGAACTACTGGTCTCCACTGATCAGTCAGAACAAAATGCTGATCAACCAAAGTTTAAACTTCTCTCATTTCCCCAGGCTCCTTTTGACCCACCCTCAGCCTGAGCCAGCATATAACTGGCCTCAAGGTAAAACATTCTCCGATTTACTACTATCGGATCAAGCAAGCCACCCTTTCTCCCCATTTTCCACATCCAGTTCTCTCTAGCTTTCTTCAGTCTTCCTGAGAAGGAAGAACTCTTTTGCATAACCCTTGAGACACCTGCAGAGCTTTCGGCTGGAGTGGTCTCCCCATAGCTATAGTCTTGCCCCTTCCCCTCCCCCACCCTTTGCAGTAATCCTTCTGAATAAAGTTCTCCTTAATAAGTCTGGATTTGTTTTCTTATTTAGCAAACAGGCTTCTGTTAGAATCCTAGGCCAAAAGCTCTTAAACCTTCAACAAGCCACAACTTCTCCTAGCCTATGTTCTTTCATGTGTAAAATGGGGATAATATAACCTTTACCTTGTAGGACCTTTGTGACGACTGAAGATGGGAAACCATGAAAATAGGATAGTCAATATAGTAGTCAATAGAGTTATATCAGAGTCACAGCCTTACGTGTCAGATTAGGTTTATACCCACTATTGTCTCTTCCACACCTGTCCAATGCTTGGCACTTGGCTCAGTAAAGCATTTAGAATGAATACCTTTATCCCACTGAGAGTGGGCGGGGTGGGGTTTGAGAATAATACCTGGTTTAGAAAGAGCAGGTTGGTCACTGTGGACTTTCATCTGGCCTTTACGTATTAAAAAGGCCCGTCTCTCCACACCTGCCTCCCTAACGGTCCCTGTGATACATTTGATGCTGCCTCTCCTGGAAAACGGAAATGATAATTCCTGTCATCCTCTGAAATCACTAGAGAGAAGGAGGAGCACTTTTTTAACATCCTGAGGGGCATATACACATTCCCACATGTGATAGGAGAAAGTCTCTCCATCAGCTCTCACAAGGGGTCCTGGCCCACCTCCTGAGGCCCCGCCTTCCCCACGGCTCAAGTTCCTCCCACTCAGCTGGGTGCTAGGGGCTCCTTTACCCTGCTGGCTAGTGGCTCCGGGCGCGCATGTGCGCACTTCCCCCACACCACCCCCCCACCCCGGCTGGAGGGGGCGGGGCCACATTGCGTCATCGGGGCGCGCGCGGCGGACAGCGCCGTGGTTGCCGGAAGTTGGGTGGCGGTAAGTGAGCCGCGTTGGTGAGGGAGGAGTGGGGTCCTGCGCGGTCGGTTTTGGAGCCCTGGGTAGAAGGCGCGAGCTCGGCGGTGAGGGCGAGGGTCATGGCGGGTCTGAGGATCCTGGTCCTACCTCCTCGAGGGAGTCACTGACTCCGGCTCTCGGCTTCTGTCTCCGGTCACGTCCCCTCAGACTGGTTCAGCGCGGGTCTTCTGACTAAGAAGCTCCTGCTGATGAACGAATTCCGCCTGTCCCCTGGCAGCAAGTGCTCCGAATCTCCAGTGTTGGAACGCGGGAGACAGGCCGCCTGGGCTCTCCTCCTGGCTTTGCCGGTTTTGCTGTGTGACTGGCGCGTCTTTTCTGGCCAACTCCTCTCTGCTTATGTGACATGATTTTGAAAGCTTTTAAGGAGTTGAATACAGGGCTCTCATTCAACCACAGGGTTCTTTTTCTGTCCCCAGCCAGCTTCTCATAATAGAGAATAAGCGTAAACACTAATTGAGCTTCTGCTGTTTGCCTGGCTCTGCTCTGCAAGCTGGGAATACCAAAGTAAGCAAGGTACACATCCCTGTCTTCAAGGAGTTAATTTTTTTTTTTTTTTTAAGTCAAGGAGATAGAACAGCAGCACTATAGAATGAAGCTATTGTGGAATTTTGCTGGAGGAGGACTTAGGGTGCTTGTAAGGCCGAGGCATCAGTAGGCTTCTGTGAGGAGATGTTGCTTTATCCAAGTCCTACAGGATGAGCAGGTTTAGTCAGGTGAAGAGAGCTGGGAGCTGGGACCATATCGCAGACATTGGGAGTGGCATAAACAGAAGCCTATACAATGAATGACCTGCAAGTAGTTCACCCAAGTTGGAGTGTCCAGCTGTAAAAGAGGTGATTCTGGAAAGCCAGATCATGAAGGATCTTGTGGGCGATAGCATGTGAGGAACACAGGCTTTGGAAGCTGTAATACTTGTATGCCATTTCTGGCTTTGCCACTGAGCTAGTTTCGTGACCTTGGGCAAGTCACTTCCTTTCTTAGCTTCAGTTTCCTCAACTATAAAAAGGACAAGCAGGGAGTTTCCTGGTGGCGTAGCGGTTAGGATTATGAGCTTTCACTGCCGTGGCCCGGGTTCAATCCCTGGTCAGGAAACAGATCTCACAAGCCGTGTGGTGTTGCAAAAAACAAAACACAACAAAACAAAACCCCAAAACGAAACAACAGCAACAAAAAATAAAAAACAAAATAAGGGCAAACATTAACCTACCTCCTAGGGTTGCTGTGAGAAGCAAGTGAGATGATGTGTTACTCACGTGGCACTAGTAGATAGTACACAATAAGCTGTAGCAGTTACTATTGCCATGTTAAGAAGCTTTATTTGAAAATGTGGCTGTGAAGAGTGGAGTCCTGTGGAATTTTACACAGGGGTGTGACATGGTCTCATCTGTTTCAAATTACCCAGGCAGTGATGTGCTGATTACACTGGGTGGGGAAGGACCCACAGGGAGACCAGTCCGGCACTTTTGCCATGGTCCAGGTGACAGAGGAGGGAGGCCAGAACCAAGGCAGCGGCTATGGGGATGGAGAGGGGTGGGTGGATTTGAGAGACCAAGGAAGTGGGATTTGCGGGACTGGTAACTGATTGGATGATACCTCGAGAGTCAGGAGTCAGGATATTGGGGGTGGAGTGGGGAATGAATCCTCTTTGTGGAAATAAGTAATAAGTTTTTTGATCAGTGGTCCCTGATTGGTTATCCCTGACCTCAGAGATTTTATTTGGAAGTCAGAGTGGCCTCTGTCCTCCACTTTTACCCATGGAAGTAAGATTCACTAATGCCTTCCTGCTGTCTATCTCCAGATCCTCCTGGCTTTCTCTAGGGTAAGTAAAGCCCCACGGTGTGTTCAAGGGAGAGTGAATAGGTGCTGCTTTGTTGCCAGGCAGACAACGTGCATCTCCATGGTCTCGTTAGGCTGGGTGTCCACCTGGTCTCAGTCCAGCCGCAGAATGATCACCTCTGGGATTTTCACACCTTCTGCTTTCTGGTTACCGTCCTTTGAACTTGTTCCTGTGTGTCGGTCTCTTTGTGAGTGTGTGGCCTAGAAAGCAGGTCCTCTTTTCTCCAGGAGTCTGGCCATGCAGAGCAGGACTGTACTCTTCTTTCCATAACCCAAGGCCCCGTGTGACTCTTCTGGGCTTCATTGTAGACGCCTCACGCTCTTGACACTGTCACACTATCTGAGAGCCAGCCGGGCTCTCAGCACTGCCCACACGTCCCTCCTTGTCTCTCACGTCTTCATTCCTCTCCCGGCTTCCTACCTTGCCTTTGACTTCACTAAGTTGCAGCCATCAGTCAAGCCTCCTCAACTTCAGTCGTTACAAACTTTTCTCCAGCTGACCCTATTGCTTTGCCTTTTATTCTAATTCTGTGAAAAAATGGTGTTTATTCTAAGGTTACTTCCTTTGCATATGCTGAGATCCTGTCTCCTCCTTTTCCTCAGGACTTGGTTCCATCATTTGTCCCATTTCTTTCCTGTTTAACTTATCCCTCTAATTTAAATATCCTGTTTACTCTAATTTTCAAAAAAATCAAAACACCCTCCCATTAATCTCTGCTGTACCCTGTCACACCTCTTTTTCCCACCCACTTTTCTTGGACAAGGTGCCACCTCTACTTCCTGAAGTCATCATTCACTGAAATTCTACTTCTGCGTCACCCCTCCCCCAAAACTGCTGTCCTCAAAGTCATCAGGCCTTGGTGTTGCCAGAACCCCTGAACTCTTTTCCTTCCTTATTTTTTGCGTTCTCAGCACGTCTGACGTTGCCGATACTCCTTCACTTATAAAATCCACTCCTGCTTTGAACTCTCTCTCTGGCCGTTTCCCCTCAGTTTCCATTGTGGGCTCTTTTCCTCCTTTTGTCCTTTAAATGCTAGTTTTCTTCAAGGCCCTGCCTTCTACTCATTGCTCTTCTCAAGCACAGTGTGAGCTCTCATTTCTGTGCCAGTGACCACTGCTCTGGACCTTGAGTCCAGATCTCTCCTGAATGCCAGCCCTAAAACTCAGCGAGTCCGAAACTAAGCTCATCATCTTCTCTCCAAACCTGTGGTTCTCTCTCCATTCTTTACGCTCCCTCATTCACTTTCTGCATTTATTCATTCCAGTGAGTAAACATTATGAACCCTGGGAGTCATCTTGGACTTTTTCCTCTCATCCCATCCCTCCCTTCCTCCTTCCCAGCCTGGGCAGTCATCAGAGTTCTACAGGTTTCCTCCCTTGATATCTCCTGACATGTTTTCGCTTCCATTTCCTCTCCCACTGCCTTAGGCCCTTCTCACTTCCTGCCTGTATTCCTGCCCAGCCTCTGAGCTGGTTGCCCTGCCTCAGCAGTCTGGCCCTAACTGGTGCTGGAGTGCCCTTTCTAAAATACAGACCTTGGCTAAAATACAAATCAGTAGCTTTTCATGGAAGACCTTTCATGATTTGGCATTCACCTGCTTTTCTGGTGTGGTTTCTGGCTACTCTGCTACACGAACCTTTTCTTCTCGCCATACAGAACTCTTTGTGTTTTCTGAAACATATCATGCTATTTCCTTTGTTCATAGACTCAGTCACCAGCAGGTATATTTTGGGCACCTGTGAGGTGCTAGTAATGAGTCAGGTGCTGGGAAAACAGTGACGGATGGAGGACAATGAGAAACTGACACACTTCCTTTCTCAAAGAGCTTTTCTCCTAGTAGGGAGGACTGACATTCATCAGTATATATAAAATAACTGCACATGTGATGTGAAGCGGGAGGTAATGGTGCTCTTTGTGGGTAGAGTACAGGAGAACTGACCTAAGCAGGAGACGAGAGAGTCAGGGAAGGCTTCCCTCTACTGATGGTTGAGCTCAGATTTGATGGGAGAAGAGGCATTAAGTAGACGCTGGGCATGTGGATGGACAAGAACATTCTAAGCTTGTGCAGAGGCCATGGGGGTGTTTCTAGAATTGGAGACGTGGAACTGAGGCAGCTTCCTCCTTTTGCCTGGAGTGTCCCTACTCCCCACTGTAGGCTTCCTCATCCAGTGGGACTGGCTTGGGCTGGTGCTGCCGACCACTCCCCTCTCCCAACCATCCAAAGGACATTTGGAAGTGTGTGGAGCTGTTGTATTTTGTGACATGACCACGGGGCATTACTGCATTTAAGAGGGTACCAGGGGTGCTAGACATTCTGCAATGTGTGGGGCTAGCAGCAAATGAAAAAGGATTGTCCCACCCAACATGTCAAGTGGTGTCCCTGTTGAGGATCCACTGCCAGTTCTTTTCGAAATCTGGGCTCGAGGGTTTCCTCCTCCTCCCACAGGGCCCTGCTGAAATGCTTTCACCACACTTAACTGTGCTCGTGTTACCCGCAGCTTTGCTCTGTTGTCATTCCTGGTCTGTCTTACCCTCAAAACCGTTAGCTCCTTAAAGGCGGGGATCATGGCTTTTTGCCATTGAGTCCTGAGATACAGCATAGGGACTAGTAGGTCATATAAATGTTTACTGAAGTAATAATGAAATGGAAACCCCAGTGTTTTTGGCATGTGCTTTGTTGATGATATTACTTTTCCTTTTGAGTGCCTCCTGTGTGCCAGATACCTGCATTTTCTAGTTGAATCCTGTCAATAATTCTGCACCACAGGTGGTGTCCTATCTTACAGATGAGAAAACAGGCTCAGAGAAGGAAAATGACTTGCCCAAGGTTGTGTGGCTTGAAGTAGTAGAGGTGGGCTTTGAACCCAGGTCTCTCTGGCTCATGAAGCTACACCCTTCTGTCTACCATACCAACTCCAGCGTATCAGACTACATTGTTGTCCAGTTGTTTTTTTGGACTGAGATTTAAGACCCTAGATTTCCCTCTGTGAAAATTTTAATCTTGGTAAATAGACCTGTCATTCCAGGTGGTCAGAATCTTTTATTCTGAATTATGTTATCTGTTATAGTGCCTGTTCCTTCTTGCTTCATGTCATATGTAGAATTGATAAGCAAACCTGTATCGTTATCCAAGTCACTGGTTATATGTGGTTATAAGAATATCTTACTGAATGTATTTGTTTATGTGTCAGCTTCCCTGCTGTAACAAGGTTCAGCACGCATAAAATACTTGGTAAATATTGATGAATATTCATTCACGTAGATAAGTAAAATAAAAATAAATTGGCTATAGGCCCCGAGACTGAGCCAAAGACATCCCTGTTAGCTCCTTTCTTATTAACATCAGTTCATTACTTAAGCAACACCGTTTGAATAAGATTATTTTTACCAGTTTTAAATCCTTCTAATTATGTCAGTGTCCAATTCTACATCTTCATCTTGTCTACTAGGCTATCTGAAGAAGACTTGTCAGAGACCTTGCTGAGGTCCACATAGTTTGTCTCCTTTGTCTATGGTTCTTCCATAATCAAGGCAGAAATGCAGTAACTCTGTTGTGACTTGTTCTTGGAGAAACCATAGTGGTCTTTTGTGAACACTCTGGGTTGCTGCATACAGTTGTGCAGGTACACTGCACAAGAGGCCAGATCTAAGAGGCCAGATCTTTTTTTTTCTTTTCTTTTTTATTGGAGTATAATTGCTTTACAGTGGTGTGTTAGTTTCTGCTTTATAACAAAGTGAATCAGTTATACATATACATATGTTCCCATATCTCTTCCCAAGAGGGTTCCATTTAGATCATAGGCGTCATGGGTGTATTTTGTACTGACAGTTTTCTGGCAGGCAAGGGTAAAGATATCTTGAGCTAACTTAATCAATATATTAAACAACAGTTTTCTCAGAAGAGGAGGTAAAATGTCTTGAGGAAGGTGTGTAATTTTCTTATTGTACAAAGATGCGATGTGAACCAGAATGGACTATATGACAGCTTTCCTGGGAACAGATTCTCTGTCCAGTGGGTTGTAGCATCCATCTATGTTCTCATCTTTGGAAATCAAATATTTTGAAAATCTGAAATCAAGTGTTTGCTTGGCCCAGTTTTTTAGCACCTCTCATTTTCCAGGACTCCTTAAAGATCACCAGAAATGAAATAAAGACTGTTACTCAGAAGCAAGCCTTCATACTTCAGCCAGCTTTTAGGAAACCATCATGGATTTTAGTTGTGGGTTGACCTAAGGGCTCCTTAGCGATTCAGGTGAATCCAGGTGGCTGTCCCTCATGTACAGAAGGGACCAAGGTGACACTGTTGGTTGGTGAACGTAACACAGAGGACTCAAAAGTGGGCACAGTGTTCTCCATCTTCCTTGTCTGATCTCCTCTCTCCTCTTGCCCATGTTTTTCTCAGCTTTTACTCTCACTCTCTCATAGGCTTGCCACAGCCCACAATACTGGTATCCAGGGTATCCATGCTCAAAAACTGAGCCTGAACGAGACAGCAGATTGTATGTGAAGGTTGAAGTTACTATAGCAGAGGGAAAACAAAATAAAACAAAAGAAGAACAACTCCCAGAAGTAACTATTGAGAATGAAGGTTACAGTTTGAGCCTGTGGAGGCGATTGCCAGTTCCCTGGTTGACCTCCTGAAGAAGCAAATAACGTGGATCCTGTTGGGGCAGAGGTGGCCCACGGGGGTGAGGGAGACAACCAGTCCATAAGAGCAGTTATCCTGCCTGCTCATATCAGTTGTTACCACCTAATAGCACAGGCCCCACAAAAGCCATTTGGGGTGACTTGGTGTCTTGCAGAGGCATCAGTTTGGCTCAGGGGCATCTTGACTCTAATGAAGTTTTTAAAAAGAATTGAGGCTTCTGTACCCAGCTGGTTCCCCTGTAGGAGTCCTGGGTTTTCATCTTCTGGTAAAGCATACTTTTTCTTCTACGTTTGGAACTTTCCCCCCCTCCTTTTGGAAGGGAAGGCTTTTTAAACCTCCTTCTTTAGCAGCCTTGCAAATTATTTCCAAAACTCCTGAAGTTGCAAAAACATCATTGCCCTACAAAACGGGCATTGGCTCTGCATGCCAGAGGAGCCCTCTCCCCACTCCTGGCGATGTCCACCGCCTTTTTACCCATCAGCAGCTACGAACATATTCTGTTTGTCAGTGGGACTTGGTCATGTGGTTTGGTGCTTATTTTAATGACTGCCAGAGCTCGCAGCCCCGCAGCTGGGAAAATGAGAACAGAAGTCTGCTCTGCGTGCTCCATTTTGGCCCAAAGATGGTACTTGAGGGCCAAATCGTGGTTATTCTGGCCCTTCTGCTAAGTGAATGGCCCCATGCAGCCTCAGAGAAGTTGAACACAGAGTGCTCCTGACGCCTTAGCACTTGCTCCTCTGGACTTCCCCTGGATGACCTATAGCAGGAGGTCATCCTGCAGGTTTTAATTAAACCTCTGCTGTGTCTGCAGGGCTCCTGTGAGGGAGGGAAGACTTCTATGAGGCCTGCTTGAGGCAGAGGAAGTTTTCGCGATGAGCGTGGGGAAGGGCGACCACGTTCTCAGGCACTGTTGGCTGATGGGGGGGTGAGGGAGGGCGAGGTGACAGAGACTAAGAGCAGCTGCCGTGTGTTGACTGTTGACTAAGCCAGGCACCGGGACGGGTGTGTCACACACTTTCTCCTTTAGCCCTCCCAACAACCTCGTGGGTTCGGTATGATTATCCTCATCTTACAGAAGAGGAAATGGAGGCACAGGGGATGAAGTTACCTGCCCAAGGCTGCTTAGCCAGGGAGAAGTGGAGTCGGAGCTCAAAGGTGGGTTTATCTGACTGAAGACCAGGCTCCCAGCTACCTTAGCTTTTAGCATCTTTTCTCTGAACGGTTCGAAGCTCCTCTGCCCTCCCAAAGCAAGCAAACAAAACCCCAAGAATGCACACGGGAAAAATTATAGTGAGAGAAGTTTTGGATAGTCGGCTGGTCTGTTTCCCTCTTCTCCCCACCAGGGGTCTAGTGTCCCTAAAGGCAGGTTTGTTTGTTTTTTAATCTGTATGATTGTTGCTTATTTTCTACCAATTTTACTTCCTTTCCTAAAGTCCTATACTGGCTTGATATTTGCTGTGTCCAATCCTATAGGTGCCCGCAGAGGGAATACGGTTGGGCAGACTCACTCTAGGAAGCACTTATGCTCCAATTAATTTTATAAGCAGCAAAACCAAAATACTTTCATCTTCAGCATCTTTAATAACAAAGTGCCAGAAAATTTATGGAAATGGTATTTCATTTCCACTCCTTATTTAGAGCAATGAATTGCTTTTCCACAAAGCTAGATTTAAATAGGTCATCTGTTAACTGTTGAATGAGAAAGGAAGGTTCTTTGTGGGATTGGTATAGCTTGAATATGGGATCTTCTGGGTTTTTTTGTTCAGGTATAGCATACATATAGTAAAGTACACTCATCATAAATAATGTAGCTCATGGATTTTTATATATGCACATGGTTTGTAACCACTGCCCAGCTTGAGGTATATAGAATATTTCCAGCTCCCCTGGAGGCTTCCTCATGCCCCTTCCCAGTCAATAGCCCCACGCCACCCTGTCATTACTCTTCTAACTTGTATCACATTGATTGGTTTTGCCTGTTGAATATAGAATAAGCTGTGTCTGTGCAGGTGCCTCTTCATATTTTATTTTATTACATTTTCAAACTTACAGAAACCTTACAAGAATAAGTCAAAGACCTTCCATATACCCTTCTCCCGGGGACTGCATTCCAATTTTATCCTGGTAACATCTTTCATAGCAGAGAGTCAAAGCAGGATCACGAATTGCCCCCAGTTGTCAAGTCTTTCTAATCCCAGGGACAGTTCCTTAGTCTTCCCCTGACTTTTAAGACCTTGACACTTTTGAAGTTTATAAGCCAGTCCCAGTCATTTTGTAGAATGTTTTTCAGTTTGGGTTTATCTTGTGTTTCCTCCTGACTAGAGCCAGGTCCACTGTTTTCAGCCGAATACCATAGATGCCGTGTTCTTTTCATTGCCGTCTATTGGATAGCACACAGTGTCTGTTGGTCCCATCACTGCTAGTGTTAATTTTGATCCCCTTTCATTAAGATGGTGTCTGCCACATTTTGTCACTTTAGAGTCACTTTTTCTTTTTTGTAGTTAATAATTGTGTGTGTGTGTGTGTGTGTGAGTGTGTGAAGAGATACTTTGAGACTGTGAGTGTAGCTTTTAACTTACATAACCATGGGAAACCTTTCAGGGAGACTTATTCTTTACTACTTTTATTTATTTTGAGTTTTAGTTTTGGCCGCACTGCAAGGCATGCAGGATCTTAGTTCCCAACCAGGGATTGAACCTGTGCCCCCTGCAGTGGAAGCATGGAGCCTTAACCACTGGACTGCCAGGGAATTCCCTTCTTTACTACTTTTATATTTGGTTAAGTAAAGTTTCATTTAAATTGATTTGTATGGAACTAGAACAAAAAAATTTACAATTTGTATGGAAACACAAAAGACCTCAAATAGCCAAAGCAATCTTGAGAAAGAAAAACGGAGCTGGAGGAATCAGAGTCCCTGACTTTATACTACAAAGCTACAGTAATCAAGACAGTATGGTACTGGCACAAAAACAGAAATATAGATCAATGGAACAGGATAGAAAGCCCAGAGGTAAACCCACGCACCTATGGTCACCTAATCTATGACAGAGGAGGCAAAAATATACAATGGAGAAAAGACAGCCTCTTTAATAAGTGGTGCTGGGAAAACTGGACAGCTACATGTAAAAGAATGAAATTAGAATACTTCCTAAGCGCATACACAAAAATAAACTAAAAATGGATTAAAGACCTAAATGTTAAGACCAGACACTGTAAAACTCTTAGAGGAAAACATAGGCAGAACACTCTTTGTCGTAAATCACAGCAACATCTTTTTTGACTCACCTCCTAGAGTAATGAAAATTAAAACAAAAATAAACAAACGGGACCTAATGAAACTTCAAAGCTTTTGCACAGCAAAGGAAGCCATAAACAAGATGAAAAGACAATCCTCAGAATGGGAGAAAATATTTGCAAACGAAGCAACAGACAAAGGATTAATCTCCAAAATATACAAGCAGCTCATGCAGCTCAATATCAAAAAAAACAAACAACCTAATCAAAATATGGGCAGAAGTCCTAAATAGACATTTCTCCAAAGAAGACATACAGATGGCCAACAAACACATGAAAAGATGCTCAGCATCACTAATAGAGAAATGCAAGTCAAAACTACAATGAGGTATCACCTCACACTGGTCAGAATGGCCATCATCAAAAAATCTACAAACAAAAAATGCTGGAGAGGGTGTGGAGAAAAGGGAACCCTCATACAATGTTGGTGTGAATGTAAATTGATACAACCACTATGGAAAACTGTATGGAGGTTCCTTGAAAAACTAAAAATAGAACTACCATATGACCCAACAATACCACTACTGGGCATATACTCAGAGAAAACCATAATTCAAAAAACCACGTGCACCCCAATGTTCGTAACAGCATTGTTTACAATAGCCAGGTTGTGGAAGCAACGTAAATGTCCATTGACAGATGAGTGGATAAAGATGTGGTACATAATACAATGGAATATTACTCAGCCATAAAAAGGAATCAAATTGGGTCATTTGCAGAGACGTGGATGAACCTAGAGAGTGTCATACAGAGTGAAGTAAGTCAGAAAGAGAAAAGCAAATATCGTATAATAACACATCTGTGCGGAATCCAGAAAAATGATATAGATTATCTTATTTGCAAAGCAGAAATAGAGACGTAGATGTAGAGGACAAATGTATGGATACCAAGGGGGAAAGGGGTGGGGAGGGAGGAATTGGGAGACTGGGATTGACATATATACATTATTGATACTATGTATAAAATAGACAACTGATGGGAACATACTGTATAGCACTGGGAACTCTACCTAAATGGGAGGGAAGTCCAAAAGGGTAGGGATATCTGTATGTGTATGGCTGATTCATTTTGTTGTGCAGTGGAGGCTAACACAACATTGTAAAGCAACCATACTCCAGTAAAAATTAATTTTAAAAATTGATTTGTCTGTGCATATTTCCTGTCATCTAAGATCTTAATCCTGAAAAAGTCATAGGTTTAGAGACCCTTTCTGTCACATGGCATATCTCCATATGTTCTTCATGACGTTTTTACTCCAATCTCCATCTTACATGGTAATAAGCCTGGAGTTTGTCCTCCCAATCACAGAAGCCTGTGTTCTTTCTTTCTCTTGTTTCTCTTGGGGAAGGTACCCATAAAAATTTTCCAGAATTCATCTTAGTAACATTTCAGAGCCACTCTGAAAGGGACTAGGATATGTCGAGAGGAATGTGAACCAGGGTCTGTGTTTATGGGATTTACAGTCCGGTTGATGGAGGCAGGCAGGTACGCAGAGTTGAACGATACTCACTGTCCAGGTGGCCGGGGGGTGGAGGTGGTTAACTGTGATTGACGGGAGGCGCAGGACAGGAGTAAAGAGTGAGCGGCAGCTCTGGGAAGGCTTTCTAGAGCAGGTCACCTCTGTGCTGGGATTTGGAGAGCGCCAGGCAGTCACGGGGGCCGGGGGCGCGTTTCAGACAGGGTTGCAGAGGCAAGGCAGCAGGTGAGTTAGCGGAGCACAAAGCAGCTCGATGTTTCTGTGTATCAGGTCAGAGGTGAGGAGGGGCAGGTCCCCCAGGGCGGCACTAGAGAAGTTGGGAGGCAGTAGCAGGGGTCCAGGAGAAAGTGTGAAGGAAACCGCCAGGGGTGCGGTCATGCGCCTGCCTCGGAGGTGGAGTGCTGCGGCTGCGCGCTTTCGCACGTGATGAGCTCCGGGAAATGCCAAATGAGCTTCGTCTTGGCTTCGGGATGCTCACATCTGTGTGAGAGTTCTGTGGAGACCACATTCGCCGGTCCATCAAGACGGATTTGTGTCGTAGATGGCAGACGTGGCCTCGGAATCCGGTCTTACAATCTGCTTCACCCTCAGCAGCCCTTGCAGATCTCTACTGCCCTCTGAAAAGATTCTGCCAAAGAGGTCAGTCTCCCTAGAAACAAAATACATTATTGACACCTTCCAAGAATCAAAAAAACAGCAGCTTCAAAGATCTTCTAGTCCAAGGTCGGCAAATATGGCCCTGCCCAAGGCCTTTTTTTGTGCAGTCCATGAGCTAAGAATGTCTTTTTTACTTTTTTTAAGAGTGAAAGAAAGAAGAAAATATGACAAACTGTTTTGGCCTACAATGCCTAAAATATTTACTAGTTGGCCCTTTTCAGAAAAAGCTTGCCAACCACTGTTCTCATATGACTGCCTGATACCGTAATCCTCTCTGCAGTGTTACGTGGCAAATGATTGCCTAATATGTGCTTGAACACGTCCACTGATGGAAGATTCATCATCTCTTTGGTCAGTCTACTTCCTATTTGGACAGGCCATTAGTAGTTTTCAAACTCTGCTGAAATCTTGTCTCACCGTAGCATCCATTCTTTGGCCCTTTTTGGGAGAAGAAAGCTATTTCATGTCAACATTTACTGAACTAATCTATTCTAGGCACTGTGCTAAGTGCTGAACACAGATGAGTAAGACAAGGTTCTTGCATCAGGGTTTCCCAGGTGTTATTTCTTGAAACCAAAGTGGTTGAGCTGGTCATCTTACATCTGTCATTCCCTCTCTTCTTGCCATTGGGTTAGGGCTTTTTTTTTTTTTCATTATTTTACTTATTTCTGTATTATTATTTCACATAGACAGTATAAAATTCAAAAGGCAAAAGGGTTATACAATGAAAATAAGGCTCTCCAAACCCCGGTCTGTGACCCCAGAGCTTCTTTCCTGGGAGGCAACCACTGTTACACATTTCCTGTAGGGATTTGATGGTAAAGAACAGCACTAACACAAGGGTTGGGTCCATTTTGACAGGAACTTCTGATAAGTAACATACAGTGGCGGGTTTTTTTTGTTTTTTGAGCTCTTGCTTGTTTAAGTTGCCGAGCGTGACTTAGTTTTATTTCCATAAAAGCCTGGAATTTATAAGTTTGGGTGGTAGACGCAGCCCCAGAAGGTTTGTATTGCTTTACATCCACCTACTATTTCAGTTAAATCCTAACTGGATATTTTGGTTACTGCTGGGTTTCTTCTACTGCTGCGGTTCTTGTTCATTACAATTTCAAATCCTCAGAGCCTTTCCTCTTTCATGAGAAGTGACACAGTCCTGTCTTGTGTAACACTTGGGTTTCACATCCTGAATACAACGTTGAAGTGTGATAGAAATAATCTTTTAGTTTTCTAAGCTAAGCAGAGGCCTCAGGTTTCATCTGCACTGTTCAGGGTTATATGTGAAAGCCTTACTTTTCAGGACACAGGTAATGTTTGGATCTAGGTTAGTTACACATGGATGACTTTGCACCTGAGACTCACTTCCTCTTCCACCAGAATTCCTTTCTGATCATTACTTCTTAAGTCTTCCCTTCTAATTTAAGGAAGATGGCAATGTGACATAGGTGTATAGGTTCCTAAGTGATACCTTTATATTGAGTATCCTATTTAGATGTTTCCAGCAGATTCCTAATCACTTGTTGCTGCTGTTGCTTAAGAACTTTCTGTTGCCTTAACCAGTCAGACAACACTTTAGCAGCTGGACACCAACCACATCCTCTTGTGAAATAGGCTCTTGGGTTCTGTTTGGAATTTCTCAAAGACCAAACATGTCAGAAAGTGAAGGATATGCCTCTTATGCAAATTTCTTTCTTGGCATGCCCGTCCATTCTTTTCTGTGGTACTCCTGAGTCACTTTTTCCTAGCTGCTGAATAGAAAAATGGAATAGAATTTTCTCTTTTGTCACTGGCACTGGTAAAATTCCATCTTGGTGACCTTAGCAGGTCATCAAAATGATGATGAGTTACTGTTGACTTTTAAGCCTAAGTTGTGAATGATTGAAGTGTGTAGGGGCCTGATGACCCGTCCCACGGAGGATTTCAGATGAGATCCCTTTGTACCACTGCCTGCTGCTCTGTTGATTCTTATCTCTCTGAACCTCAGTTTCTTCTTCTGTGAAATTGGAGCTGTCTCCTCTTAGGGCTTCGGGGAGGAGAAAATTCAGGCGCACACCCCTGCTGCAGTGCCTGCTCCTGGCCAATACTCAATAGCTGCCACCTTCATCTCAGTGCCAGAGGACTGTTTACAGTTGAGCCTCTAGCATTTAGTGATTTATTGGATGTGAGAGAGAAAAAAATTGAAGATGACTTTGAGGGTTCTTCGTGGCTGTATGGTGGTACTATCTAGTAAACTAGGACATATAGGAACATGGGCCGAATTTTAGTGAAAGGTACGTTCAGTTTTGGATTTGTCAAACTCGAGATATCTGTGAGAAATTCACATCCTGGCTTTGGAAGACACTTAAATATATGGTTGGAGGTTAGCACTAGAAATACAGTCCTGAGATTCATTGGCATATAGATGGAAATGGATGTGGAAAATGAATAATTTTGCTTTGGGGAAAGTTTATAGATTAAGGAGAGGGCTGAGCATGGGAACTTTCAAAAACCAACAGTAGAAGGAAAATGCTAGCTGTGTTGTGGAGGAAGAGAGGAGAAAGCAGCAATGGAGGCCCGCTAAACCAAGCAGGAGGTTGTTAGGGTGTTCTAGATGGGCGTTCCTCAAAGTGTGGGCCCTGGGCCATCTGCATGAGGGTCTGTTTCTCCACTGGGCTCTGAAGCCACAGTACGTAGGATTCACAAACTTTTCTGGGGCCTATGAACCCAGGAGTGACCCAAAAAGATGAACATTTTGAGAGTGCAAAATTATAAAGATCCTTTCGAACAAAAGCCAGAAATTATTTAATATGGGACAAGGGTTCATTTAAATATGTTTGAAATGATTTAGAGGTGGAGACTCCAAAAGTAAGAGTGACAGTGGCCTGAAGGCTTGAAGACAGCGTCAAACTCGAATCAGAATCACCCTGGGGCCCTAGTCCCGGCCACCCTCACTGTCCTTTCTCCCCCGCCCCCCAGCAGGTGGAGCCCAGACATCATTTTTTTTTTAATTAATTTATTTTATTTATTTATTTTTGGCTGTGTTGGGTCTTCATTGTTGCACATGGGCTTTCTCTAGTTGCAGTGAGCGGGGGCTACTCTTCGTTGCGGTGCATGGCCTTCTCATTGCGGTGGCTTCTCTTGTTGCGGAACACGGGTTCTAGGCACATGGGCTTCAGTAGTTGTGGCTCATGGGCTCAGTAGTTGTGGCTCACGGGCTCAGTAGTTGTGGCTCGCAGCCCTAGAGTGCAGGCTCAGTAGTTGCGGCACATGGGCTTAGTTGCTCCGTGGTATGTGGGATCTTCCCAGACCAGGGCTTGAACCCATATCCCCTGTGTTGGCAGGCGGATTCTTAACCACTGCGCCACCAGGGAAGTCCCGCATCTTCATTTTTTAATAATCCCTCAAGGTGGTGAGAGTTTGAAAACACTCAGTCGGGCATTGTCTGGTGCGTGATGCCACAAATCCATACTGAGGCAGCAGAGGGTTTAAGGACAGCCGTGTGCCCAGCGGCTTCGCAGAGCCTTTCGCCCTGCTCTGACCCACACTTGGCTCCTCTTTCTTGGTTTTTAGTGTGTTTATGTAGCGCTCACTTTGCATTTTACCATGTCGTCACCATTGGACCAAAGCTCCTTGTCTCTAATTCCAATATCTAACAAGTTTAGAAAACTGAAAGGGGTTTAATAACCTTGGCACAAAACTCAAACAAAACCTCTCTGAGTAGATGTGAACTGTCTATTTTTTTTTTTTGAATTTATCCGTCTGTTGTGACCGTTCATACATTCTACTGCAGAAATATTCATCTGTCTTGCGGCAGTTGGACAGGATGGAAAGTGACCTCATCAACTTGTGCTTTTGGAACTGCGAAGCTCCTGCAGTGTTGTGCTTCTCCCCCTGGGGTCTGTGTACCCCTGAGAGTGTGCAGGCCATGTGGGGAGTTACAGTGTACACATGCCTGATTGCCAGGACAGTCAAATTTATTTGATGATTTGAGGGGGAGAATGAAATATTAAAATATATATGGTAGAGTAAAATGCAAGTTTTCTGCATTTGAAAGACAAAACATGAGATTTCGAAGAAATTCTGGTACTGTAGTTAGGGTGGGGGAACTTCTTCATCCTCCTTGGCTGGGGTGTTCAAGCACTGCCTCACTCAGAATCCAGACAGTTTGCATGGCTGTGATGCCAACTGGCTGGACTTCAGGTTTTGTGCTTGTAAAGTTCCCTAGGACAACACGGGTTGGCAGAAACTTTTGAGACTATGACCGTGTCGAAGAAGGAATAACACTAGTGCATCAGTCAGACCAACTTTAATGAGAAAGGGAGATGCACCAAAGTGAAGGCCAGGAAGTTCAGTTGTGTCGTAAGGAGACTAAACTTGGCAACATAGCCAGATTCCTCAGGTTGATTTCCAAAGTTGTGTCCTCAGGCACCCCATCTACCTCTCGTTACTTTCTGTTTGTTTGTTTTGATTAAGCCCATGATTACAAATGTCGTTTCTCACCATGTTTTGTGCATTGTTGCTGTGTTCTGTTTTGGTTTCAGCAGGCAGTAAATAATGGCGGCAGTTATGGGGGATCCCGGACTCTCCAAATTGCAGTTTGCCCCCTTCAGCAGTGCCTTGGATGTTGGATTCTGGCATGAGTTGACCCAGAAGAAGCTGAATGAGTATCGGTTGGATGAAGCTCCCAAGGACATTAAGGGTTATTACTACAATGGTAGGCGATGGGGAACTCCATCTTCTGCCCTCTTCTGTTACCTTCTCTGCCCAGTATAGGGTCAGCTTTCCCTCAGGAAGGGATGTCCTTGACTTTTATAATTAATACTATTCACTGGTTTCTATTTTACTTCCTGGCTTTTGACCCAAGTTCACTTCCACTCCTTTTCTCCTATGGGGAAAAGAAAGGGAGAACCTAATTTATTAATCCAAAGAATTAATACCGATTACTTAGTATTGCTGGGGGATGGGATTGGAAATATTTTTCCCGATGAGTCTTGTTTTGTATTCTTGGCAAATTCTTTGAATTCATGAAATCTGTCATCTTCTGCTATGTCCCTGTTTAGTTTGGATGACCAGGTATTGGATGGGGCACTTTGGGCTCAACCAAAAGAGCAAAATTACTCACAAACGTTTTTGTTATAAATGCCACTATTAATGACTAGTAATTGACTATTTGATAATGCTTCTGTCCAGGTGATTCTGCTGGGCTGCCAGCTCGCTTAACATTGGAGTTCAGTGCTTTTGACATGTGAGTATTTTTTGCTCAAAATATAAAATAAAGAACACTGTGTTTTGCAAGGAATGAGCATTCTTAACCTTCATCGTAGGTGGGCCATGTGGGGCACTACAGAAGCTTCCAGTGAGCAGGGCCAGCTTCTCATGATTCTCTTGTACCTCCCATGGCACAGAGACAAGTGCTAGAGGCTTAGGACTATCTGATTCATTCTTTCAGCAGCTATGTATCGCAGCCTATTAGGTACATCAATGAATGTTTATTAGGCTACTTTTGTATACAAGTCACTGTGCGAGGCATTGTAGGGATATACAAAGAAACATGACATATGCCCTCAAAGAGATTTTTTTGACTAATTGGGAGCCGTGGGGAGTTGCTGGAGAGAAGAGAGACATTTATTGACTTAATTATTGACTTATTTTCCATACATAATCCTTTCAGACCTGCCAGGTGTGGTTCTTCTCTCTTTTACAGATGAGGAAACCATGGGTTCAAAGGTAAAATGACTTGCCCAAGGTTACATGTGGCTAAATTTAGGAAGCAAGGGTAAGAGAGAAATAAACTGTATTTCTGAAGTTGCAGTCTGAGTAGCTGGGGGCATTTTGCTGTCTTCTGTAGAAACTGAGAAGCCAGGAGGGAGATACAGTTTGGGCAGGAGGTAAGTTTGTTTTAGAACATGTTGAGTTTGAGGTGACAGCGTCCAGTAGAAATGTCCAGGGAGCACTGGCATCCAGGAGGGAGGGTCATCCACGTAGAAGTCCTGAGGCTGTAAGAGGGGAAGAGACTATAGTGTAAGAAGAGTGAAGGGCTGGAATAGTGAATGGACCTGATTAGGGTGGGCAAGGGGACACAGAACTCACCAAAGAGATGGGACTTGTCAGAGAAGTAGAACCAGAGAAGGTGTCTTCAGGAAGGGAAGGGAGGGTCAACAGCATCAGAAGCAGAAGCATCAGAGTTCAGTGCTAGGGTTGCTGGAATTGTTGATTGGGTTGTTTGAGAAAGTAAATTCTGCACAAAAGGGTGGAGCAGAAACCATGCTGAGAGGCTTTAGGATAACTGAGAGTTGAAGGGTCAAAGGCTTCAGGGAGGGAGGGCAGCTTTTTCCTGCTCCTGCATGTGTCAGCTGTATCAGGGTAGGGAGTCTGGGGAAAGTGAAGAGGTGTTTGCTAAGGACTGCCTGAACATGGCGGTAGTCAAAGGTTAGGGCATCTCAAATAAAGTCTCCCTAGAATTAGAAAATAAAAATCTCTTCAAAAGTCAATACATTTTATTCCTCTATCACAATCAAATTGTGAAATTGAATTGTGCAACATGAATGGAAAATGATGTTAGCCTTTATGTCTTTAAAAGGTATGTGTTGATGTTTCTTGTTCCCTTCAGAGCTTTCTTGCTCCATAAAAAATCCTTGTGATTGCTTCTGAAAACAAATTAAATCTTAGTTATCTGTCTCCTGTGTTGGGAAAGACTGACTGACTTTTGGAGCAATTACCAGATAATGAGGAAAATATATTCATTGTACAGCCTTGAATTATCTGGAGCTGGTAGAGGGGGAATAGCAGCAGTGTAGTCTGCTACATTAATCTGGAGAGTCCAGCGTTTATTGCAAGCTACCCTCGCTCCCGTCTATTCTGATACTAGACTGAAAGTTGTTATTTTCTGAGTTTCAATAATTTTATTCTTTGGCACAATTAATTATAGAAAAATGCAGGTCACAGAAGTTAGGTTTGATCTTGTTTCAAAGTCGAAGCATCTTAAACTTTAGCAATCCAGAAATTTTAGTTGAAGGAGGTAAGAAAATCTGTGATCCTGCAGCTATGGCTTTCACACAAATTGCTCTGTTTTCCTGGTCATAATTTGTGATTTGGCTTTTGAATGCTCGTGTGAGGCTCCGTGGTAGGTACTGGGGGAGATGAGCAAGAATAAGACATAGGAGCCCTGGATTGGAAGCTTGAAGGCCTGGTATCTGCAGCTGATTAACTGTGTTACCTGGAATAAGTCCTTTTCATTTTCTCAGCTTCAGTTTCCTCATCTGTAGCTCCCAGCTTCTAATATTCCTTCCAGTTTTAAAAGTTTGTGATTTTCTGGGTCCCCTTTTCTTAGGATGGTTGGTGCTGTGATTCGAATGTTTGTGTTCTTCAAAAATGCATATGGTGGGCTTCCCTGGTGGTGCAGTGGTTGAGAGTCCACCTGCTGATGCAGGGTACACGGGTTCGTGCCCCGGTCCGGGAAGATCCCACGTGCCGCGGAGCGGCTGGGCCCGTGAGCCATGGCCGCTGAGCCTGCACGTCCGGAGCCTGTGCTCCGCAACGGGAGAGGCCACAGCAGTGAGGCCCGCGTACCGCAAAAAAAAAAAAAAAAAAAAAAAAAGTGCATATGTTGGAAAGCCAGTGCCCAGGGTTATCGTCTAAGGAAGTGGGGCTTTGGGAGGTGGTGCGGGCATGAGGGCAGGGCTCTTGTGAATGGGATTAGTGTCTTTCTAACAGAGACCCCGGAGAGCTAGCTCTCCCCCTCCACCCTGCAAGGCCATAACTGGAAGCAGGCAGTCTGCAACAGGAAGAGGATCTTCACCAGAACCTGACTGTGCAGACCCCTTGATCTTGGACTTTCAGCTTCCAGAACTGTGAGGGATAAATATCTAATGTTTAGTAGCCACCCAGTCTGTGGTGTCGTGTTAACAGCCTCTCAGGCAGACCAAGACAGTTAGGAAGTTTAATAAAGACACTTGGGGCTCCTCAGGAGAAACGAGGTTTTTGTATCCAAATTATTTTCATTATTATTGTTCTTTCTTTGCTTTTATTGCTGAACATCTGCATGGGTTTGTAGGGAAAATCTTTATGAACTTATTCATCCAACACCGAACGCTCCTTTTATGCAGGATGTGTAGATGTTAGGAATAAAAAGGCTTAAGAAATGGGGAACTCTAGAGGAGCTCTGGATGGAGGTAGAAGACAGGTATGGGCATTACAGTGAATGCAGTGCTGGAATAAACGTGGAGAGTTAATAGTCATTTCAGAAATACTTATTGATTGCCTCCTCTGTGTCTTGATAATAGACTCTGATGGGCGCTGGACATACAGAGAAGAATAAGATACAGTCGAAGGGCTAACAGTCCTAGTACTCTTTAATAGATACCAAGTGTACCTCAGCTTTGCACAGGACCAGATAAATCTCTCTTACTCTGAGACCCTGGAAGCCTGATGGATCTCTGCCAGTAGTTAGCAGCACAGGATCCCGTTCTCTACATTGTTTTAAGTGAGTTATCAGTCAAGTAGTATTTTATCAGGCACCAGCCGTCTTGCACTGGAGGGTGCTGTCTCAGGGTAGGGCATACTGATGAACCAGACCCCAACACGTAATGGCCCAAACACAGAGGAAGTCTCTTTCTTACCCCCTTAATAGTCCAGGGTGGGGATCCAGTCTTCTTCCCTCTTACGGCTCCATCGTCCTGGAGGGCTTGCCTTTGTGTGCTGTTGAAAACTGAATTGTCACCTTCTGGTAGCAATAGATAGAGGTGGAGGAGAACCAGAGTGAAAATCAGAAGAGACACACCCACTCTCTTAAAGGCCCTCGTTGGGTGGGGCTGTGCATCACCCCCCTCAGATTCCATCAGGGAGAGCTCGAGGCCTCACCTTTCTCGCAGGGAAGACTGGGAGACATGGTGCTGAGCTACAAGCATCAGAGAATTATTTCTGTTGAAGGAAAGGAAAATAGATTTTGGTGGACAATCTCTATACAAATTTGAAGCTGGTAAAAAGAAAAAGAAGTCCATTCCTTTGAGGAACATTTATCTATGTAGTCATAGGAAAGATTTTTCTTTTCTAAGCCTCAAGTTGGACTTAATAAGAGAAATAGAAGGCATAACGCCTGCCCTCAAAGAACTTAAGTAGTAGCTGAGGAAATAAGACTCAGATGCGAAATCATCTGTGCAGGGCACAGGCTCCCTTATTCTCCGCTGTCTCGCTAGCACCTAACTCAGGTCTGACGTGTACTGGTTGCTCAGGTAGTTGCTAGTGTCAGTTGCACAAGCAGTCTGAGGCCCTGGCTGTCCAAGCGGGATGTGGTGTGGTTGGTGGAAAGGCACCAATGGACTCTGTTGCAAGATGTGACGGACAGAAACTCAGACACTGTTACAGAAAGCAGTAAGTAACGCAGTCGTGCCCCCAGACCGAGTGTGACTTAGGTTCCCAAAGCTCCCCACGGGCATGTGAAGCTGTACACACGTAGCAAAGCTTTCTCCGGGTGTGAAAAGCGACCTCTGTGCTTCTTTTGGGGGAATCTATTCCATCCCGGCCACCCCCACTGCCTGTCTGTCCTGGAGGCTCTGGCCGCATGCCTGCCTTTGTCCAGGAGATTCCAGAACAGCCACGGTACTTTCCTGAGTTATCACCGTGAGACTGAGAGACATGAAGGCCAGATGTCCAGAGGGAACATCCCCAGGCAGGCCCAGGCTTTAGGCCTTTGTGGGATCCATTCTTTACCTAGTTAGTGTGTACATTTTTGAGAGTTCACTGTTGGCTTTAAGAGCTGGGGAAGATTTCTAATTCTGGTTTTTTAAAATCACTTTATTGAGATACACTTCACACACCATAAAATTAACCCTTTTAAAGTGGACAATTCGGCACTTCTTCGTATATTCATGAGGTTGTGCAACCACCACCACTGTCTAATTCCAGAACATTTTCATCACCCCAGAGAGGAGCCCTGTACCCCTTAGCAGTCGCTCTCCATCCCTCCCTCCTCCCTTTCCTGAGCGCTAGGCAACTGTGAATCTACTTTCTGGCTTTATGGATTGGCTGCTCTGGATATTCCATAGAAATGGAATCCTAGGAAACTGAACTCATAAATATCCAGGATCAGGATTGGGACTGAATTCTCTAGTTTCCAAGTCTAGGACTCTTTCCAGTCCTTATCTGAACCACCTCTTTGTAGAACGAGTGGAACTTGAACCTGGAGAAACTGCTAGAATGGCTTTCCCTCCCATTATCGCTTCTTAAATTCTTTCCCTTGGCCGCCTCCCCTGGTGGAACTTTAGTCATGAAAAATGCTTCTCCTTTGAAACTGAGCTTGTTCTCGGTAATTAACTCGCACGAGGACTCATGTCCTAGGAGTGTCGCCGTCCTGGCAGCTGCTTGCATTCTTGTGTTTTAGTTTCCTCTGCTCTCAGAGCAAGGCTTTGGCCTGGATTCGCACACCCGGGACATCTGGACTCTAGGAGGGAGGGAACCGGATTCAATCAGAGCATCCTTCCCTCTGTTTCAGCAGTCATTTCATAAAGCCACGTCTGAATGTGGAAGGCCTAGTTTACCACCTGCTCTGCTTCCTTCTTTTTCCCTCTAGGCTTAATCTTGTCCCTTTGTGATTTCTTTTTCTCCTCAAGACTATCCTTGATGTCCTTATCTCACCTGGATGAAGAATATTCTTCTATTGGGGTAGAGTGGTGACAAACAGCCTGTGATCCGCTGACTCGTCAGCTCCCGAAGGAAGGCTCTGGCCTTTGGAAGTTACTTCTCTCCCAGGACCTAGCATTTGGTGGAACCTCCACACCTGTTGCACCCCTCCACACCTGTTCTAGGTTTAGCTCTCTCCTTGCAGCACTCCCCACCTCCCAAACCAATTTTACTCAGACTCCAAAGGAAGAAACTCTGGGTCTTTTAAACCATACAGCTACCATCAGTGTAATCAGTAAAAATGCATCCTCTCTGCAGTAGTTGTGACCACAGTATTCAACTACTAATGAAATGAGCACTGTTTTCATTTAGCATCTGTAACCTCTGAAACACAAGTTAATCATTTTAGAGATGAGACCAGCTTTTTCCCCATCTGAGTTTGTGTTCAGTATCATCTCATCCTTCTCCTCCCCTGACCTTGATTACTCTGAAGCCTTCGGTGACAGTGCAGAATGTGACACACATGTGGCACAACATGGCCACACAGGTGGCCCAGGTGCAGCGTGTCTCATCGCATTGTTTGGCTCTGATGCGCATGGGGCCATGCCCTGTAGCAGCTCCATGCACAGCCTGTTTGTGGCAGGAGAGGGCATGGGATAAGCAGAGGAGGGAGGCGTGCCCCTGTCCTCAAGGAGCTTACTGTCCTCAGGGTGGGTGTGTGAATGTTAGTCTTGAAAACACTCTAAAATAAATTATGCTCATTACCAGAGAAAGGCAGGATGGATGGCTTCCTGGAAGAGGAGGGTTTGCAGCAGGGCGTTGACGCCTGGGAGTGCTTGAGTGGGGAGTGGGCAACACAGTACCTTAGAGTCAACCAGTTCTGATTTGAGGCCCCAGCTCTGCCTATTATGTGACCTTAAGCAAGTTACTTAAACCTGAAGTCAGAGAACAAACTCTTGTGAGAACTGAAACCTTGTATAGTTCTTGGCACAGAGGAAGCTCCATAAATCATGTTTCGCTTTCAGGTGAGAGATGGGAAAGAATTTTTTAAAATGGGAAAATAGCTTATATTTGGGGGCAGTGGAAGAAGAGCATGCCGAGGGATTAGGGGAAGGGAAATATAGAGGCTTTGGCGGGGGGGTATAGTGCCTGTTTTTACCTCTTAAGCAATGATACTCATCTTTTTCTTTTTTGCGGTACGCGGGCCTCTCACTGTCGTGGCCTCTCCCGTTGCGGAGCACAGGCTCCGGACGCGCAGGCTCAGCGGCCATGGCTCACGGGCCCAGCCGCTCCGTTGCATGTGGGATCCTCCCGGACCGGGGCACGAACCCGTGTACCCTGCATCGGCAGGCGGATTCTCAACCACTGTGCCACCAGGGAAGCCCGATATTCATCTTTTTCCAAAGAAATATGAATCAGTCTTCTCTTTGCCCTGCAGAGCACTGTCCTTGTCTCCCATTGTAGTCTGGTTTGTTTGTCAGTCCCTGGCTCTCTGAGTCCCAGCTGCGCCTGTTAACATGTTTCTCTGTATCCAGGAGTGCTCCCACACCAGCCCACTGCTGCCCAGCGGTTGGAACGCTGTATAACACCAACACACTTGAGGCTTTCAAGGCTGCAGATAAGAAGCTACTTCTGGAACAAGCAGCAAACGAGGTTAGCTGGGAAACATAAGGTACCTGTCATATTTTCCATGGTCCCACAGGCATGATGCCTCTGATCCTGAGGTGCATGAGTCTGTTATAGAAGCTAGTATATAGCCAGTGTTCAAGCGTAACTGGGCTTCTGTGTTGACGGGAAGGTCAGGGGGGAGGCAGCGAGGCTCTCGCCTGGGGATAGGCTGGAAGGTCAGTGCAGGGCAGGGTGTGAAGGCTCTGCTGCTGATCTCTAGTTAGCATTTTGCAGCAGCTTGACCTCTCTCTGTGAGCTCTGTTCCTGTGTCTGAATGCATTTGGGTTCTCTGTTCTTCACGCCCCTTGAAGAGGCTTTCTGGTTCTGAGCACTGCAATGCTGTCATAACTGATCATGCAGTCTCTCCAGGGTCCTCAGGGCTGAACCTACATGGCTCCGTCTCATTTAAAGGCTCCCTGTGGCCTGGCCTCTGTGGCCCTGTGGCCTTTCTGTCCTGTCACTCTTGCCCTCGCTGTCTTTGATCCAGTCATAGCAAATCACTTAGAATTCCTTCCTTCACCACTTTTTGTTCTCTCCTCTCTCCTTGGGACATGATGTTCTCTCTGCTTGGAATGTCTTTCTTTTACTTCTTCACGTCTGAGTTAGTGTGAGGAATACATGAGGGGCAGTTTATCCCAGCCCCTCTAACACCACTTAGTCGATGGTCTTCACACTAGTCTTAGAAAAGAGTCTGATTTATGTGAGGGTCGTGGTCAGAGAGGGAAGTCTCCTGCCTTTGGCCTGAGGAGGGAGTCCTTCCCGTCCCCTGGGATGGGTGACCATGGTTGATTGACTTGGCCTGCGGCTCGACTGCTCCTGGGCTCCTGCTTTGGCTGCACATGTCAAAGGCCGACTCCAAAGAGGTGGGTCAGGTCTTAGGCCATCATCGAAAAAAGCACGTTGCTCCCCACAGGAATCCTATCCTCATCCCTCATCCGAGGCTCAGCTTCCCGCAACCCCCAGCAGTTCCTGCCCCACCCTGGTTTTTCAGAAGCGGGGCCTCCTCTCCTGTGGTCCAGCTCCTCCAAGGTTATTATTTCAATAGCAGGAACTTCTCTTTCCTTGTTTCCCTCTTCCACTCACATGTGGGCAATGACTCTTATTGACACAACTGTTTGTCTTGCTTAGTGACACAAAGTTTAGCAACTAGTCTTCACTACTAAAACATCTTGCAATCAGCAGCCGCTGACCAGGACCAGCTTCTGCTTCCAGTCACAGTCCGTGCTGAGTATCCATACTCTTGATTTTTTTTCTTCTTCAGGGAAAGATAATCCCAAATAAGACTTTTAAGAAATCCCTGTACATAGTTCAGATCACTGCCTCCGGAGCACCTCCCTGGCTCCTTTCCCTCCCGTGTCCTTAGCTGAGGTCAGGGCTCCTCCCAGGAACTGTCCCCCCTCCTGTGAGGGCACCTGCTGCCTAGTGGTGTACAGACATTGACGCCTGGCTCTCTCACAGCCTGTTAGCTTCTTGAGGGTTGGGACTGTGTCTCCTATTTCTGTAGCCCCGATGTGCTTGCTCTATAGTTGAGAATAAGTAAATATTTGTTGAAGGAAGTAACGAAGCCGTAAACAGGCTGGTTGCCTCCTCTGATGCTGAGCCCCACTGAGAGGAGGCTTCTGGGTTCTCTGACTTTCCTCAGTCTGCAGGGAGTGGGGCTGGGGGAGAGGCAGTGTGAAGGGGGCAGAGTGAGTGGTGACGCACATCACTGCCCATGATGAGTGGTGCTGGGCCTGCGGGCAGGAAGGGCTTGCTGCTGGGCAGCTCCACGTGTGTCTGGGAGGGAGGAGGCCCTGGCACCTGCTTTGATGCTTTTCCTTCTTCTGGCAGATCTGGGAATCCATCAGATCGGGGGCTGCTCTTGACAACCCTGTCCTCCTCAACAAGTTCCTCCTCTTGACATTTGCGGTAAGTCCACGGACTCGGCTGCATCTAGACTGCAGACTGCCCTGGCCAAGCCCAGTGCGCCAGTGGGTCAGTCTGCTCTCTTCTCCCTGAAGCTTTTCCCTTGTGTTAGTCAAGTCATGGCTGTTAAAGAAATGCTCTGTTAGTGGCCAGATGGTGCTGGCCCTTACCACTGATGCAAAATTAATTCATTCTTACTGATTGTACTGGTGGTTGTTGCCTGACTCTCATCATTTAGGATGTGACAGAGTCGGGTTCCAGACCACAGTTCATCATTGCTAATGTCTTTGTTAAGTTCAGCGCTGCAGAGCTCAGTTGCTGGGTCCATCGACTCGAGGAACAGGTAACGACTCAGGGATCTTAGCCATCCCCAGGTGGCTTCTAGATGAGAGGGGATCACCCTACATAGCTTGTCCACACAACTGTGTCTTTTTAAGAAAGAAAAATATTTTTTGCAAGTGAAACCTAATTAAAGTGAACCTTAAGGGTAGCCTTGAAGAGGAGAAAAAAATCACATTCGGGTAATATCTGCTGCCTAGGGAAGCAGGGAAAGGATCTGGTCGTGGTGATGGGGAAAGTGGGAGGAAGGTAAGGGCCGATTGTAGAAGTACCAGCTACATGCACACATGCACACATGTGTGTGTGTATATACACATATATGCATACATGTGTGTATCCATATATCTACATATAAAACTAATTTATCCTTTATAATTATGTTGACAATATAATATTCTGTCAAGTGTATGTTCTTTAGACTCGGGTATGTCTAGGTTGTTGTCAGTCTTCACTATTATAAAAAAATGTTACAGTGAACAACGTCAGCCACGCTGATTTTCTTTTCCTCTTTATTTCTTTATAATACATTTTTTGGGGTGGGCATGTAAACGTACTGATGTTGACACGTATTAAGTGTGTTGGCTGTTTCACCCCAGGTTCATCCGTTTTGGATATTAACCCTCTTCCCTACATTTTTCTTCCTTTTTTCGTTTGCCAGTTATAGGTCTTGCCTTCTTCGTCCCCCACGAACTAGTCCTCCATTTCTAACTCATGCTGCCTCTCTGATGTACCGCCCAAGGCAAAGGAGAGAGAGACAGGGTCCACACTGGAAGCGATACCCCGGGGGGCCATCTACAAGGAGCACATTTTCCAACAAGTTAAAATGCTTTCTGTGTGATAGTGGCGAGATAGAAAAAGGTTCAAATTCTTCAGGGGATTACTAGGCCCAATTTGGCATTAGTAATTTGTAAATTTGAGTAATTTTGTAAGCTCAGTACTAGGATAAATATAAGCAGTGCTAATTAAAGACTTTGGTTTTCTTACTTTAACATCAATACATTTTCTGTACCAAGAATTCTAGTTAGTATAATCTAATTGACAATTTGCATTTAACTGAGAAAATAGTCTTAGCTCCCACTTAAAGTTTTAAGGCATTTCCCAGAGTCATTATGTGCATTGGCCCTGTTGCCCTTTCTACTGAGCATTCTTAGCCTGACTTTAAAAAAATTAAAAGTCTCTGTCTTAAAAAATCATCAGACACAAAGGGCTTTATGTTTAATGTAATCCAGATCCTTTGTATCCCCAAATAATTCTAAGAAATTCAAGCCTTTTGACTTCTGAAGATGACTTGATGAAGCTTCTTAGAAACTGTGAAGTCCTTCATCTTGAATTGTTTAACCTTTTACTAAAGATCAATTCTGACAAATCATTTAAATACAAAGAAGAGAGAATAATCTCTGGAGGTGTTTTCTGCTTTCCTTTCTACTCTTTTTAGGACTCAAAGGTACAGACACTTTATTAAAATTTCAGTTTTTCAGTTTGCTTTGCTGTTGTTAAAGGGAATTTGTTTTTAGTTGATCAATTAGTGGGCAGAATTAAAGACTGTGGAAACTATAATTACTAGACTTTTTCATCTGGACACACGTTTATGTGTAAGTTTATATTTAAAAAGTCATCTAGTATGACTCCATTTACTAGAAAAGCCCAGAACAGGCAAATCCATAGAGACAGAAAACAGACTAGGAGTTTCCGGGGGATGAGAATGAGGTGAATGAAGAGTTTTCTATGAATGGTATTTCTAACTAATAAACCAATGGGGAGCTTCTGCTGTTGGGGTTTCTTTTTGGGGTGATGAATATGTTCTGAAATTGGTGGGGATAGTGATACAACCTTGTCACTGTAGTAGAAAACCACTCGTACGCTTTAACGTGGCGACTTTCATGGTACGTGAATTATATCTCAATGAAAAGTCTTCAACCAGCCATCCCCTCTTTATTCTTTGCAAGATTCGAGAGGAAATATTAAGTAGCCAAATAAACTGCATAGTGGTCAGTGGTAACGGACTGGCGGGGAAGCTGTCAGATACCCACATAACCATGGAGTCCTCCCATGTGAGTGACTCAGGCCACACCTGGTGTAGGAATTCAGAGGCGAGAGCGTTTGACCTGAGTGGGAATGGCATCTAGAACAGCCTCACAGGTCACTGCCCCTTCATCACCTCCCCTGGTCGGGGGCAGCCACATACACCCCTGAAGATGTGACCTCTTATATCATCGATGCTCCTTAGCTTGTGGAAGCTCTCCTGTGACTCATACAGCTGATCATGTACTTACTTTATCTCTGCTCCCTGCAGAGACTGAGCTGCCCGAGGGCTGGACTGGGTTTTATTCATCTTCTTATTGTCAGAGTGTCTAACATTTTGCCTTGTACACAGCAAGTGCTTAGTCGTTGACTTGAATTTCACCAACATGGCGTTTCTGAAAACGGCATTATATTATCTAAGGCATATATAGTTAGGAATAGAACATTTTAATAACTTTAATAGCATGCTTAGTTCATTCAGTTGTGAAAAGAGTGGTAACTGTTTGGAGGTCGTACCTCCACAGATGGTGTATGTGTGGAACCGTGGACAGGAGCCTAAGTATTGGAAGTAGAATTCTGCTCTCCTCTCTGCCACTTAGTATCTTTGTTTTGTTCAAGCTTTTTCACCCCTCTGTAAGCTTCAGTTTCCTGTCTATAAAATGGGACAATAACGGTTACCTCCCAGGGTGATTTTGTGTATTAAACAATGATGCCGACAATGTCAATTACTTATTGAATACTTCCTGTTAGCAAGTGGCCTATAAAATATATTATGTCTATCATGATATATTAGTGTGTGGTGTGTGGGAATATTTTGGATGAACACAGAGTTTCCATATCCTATCATGAGTTCTGCTGGAGATGAGAATTTCTGACAAGCTGGTTGTATCTTGCGTGCGTTAAAGTTTTCTGTCTTACGTAGCTACTGGGAAGTTAAATTAATAGGTGCATTTCAGTTTAACCATTGGCGCTGTTCTGATACATTATATTGCTTCTTCTAGGATCTAAAGAAGTACCACTTCTACTATTGGTTTTGCTCCCCCGCTCTCTGCCTTCCAGAGAGTATACCCCTCATTCGGGGGCCAGTGGGCTTGGATCAAAGGTTCTCACCAGCACAGGTATCAACAAATAAAATGCGGGTAAAACTGGGTTTAACGTGCATGAATAGTTTATCTAGCTCATTCTAAAGACACGCTGGCACTCGTCTGGCTGAAGAGGTGGTTCCTGTGGAATCCTCCAAAGCTGGTACTGGAAGCAGACTTACCTGCACAGTGTCTGTAAGCGCATTTTGAAGAGTGAGCAGCGCTCCTCCAGGTTCTCAGCAACATTGGTTGAAATGCTAAAGGCAGTAGGGAGGCATTACAGAAACATTTTGAAAGACTGCAGGAATTTGCCAAAGTGTGGTCTCCACTCTCAGTGTGGGGATCATGAGGCAATATACTTTGGGGAGAGAGTCTTTGAAACCAAATAGAAGATCTCCTTCCTTTGCGCCAAGTTGCAGAGCTTCTACATTAAGAACAGTACATGCAGAGCTAGTCTTTGCAGTTGAAGAAAGATAATAAGGTCATTAGAGATGGTTTCCAGAAGAGCAATGAAAATAATCAGGTTGGTAGAACACAGACCCTCACCCCCCAAATTCTGATTGTTGTTGAGGCAAAGATTGAGTGGCAAGGTGACTTGAATTCATGAAGCGCGACATTCGCTGAAACCCTGAATTCCGAAGCCAGGGAGCAGCCCTTATTAATTAAAAATAATAGTAAGCTCAGTTACTAAGACAAGTCAAAGGTTATGGTTTTGTGGAATTAATTTTCTAAGGAGAAATGTAAGTGGGAGTAAAAGAGTATTCCTAGGGATTGACTGGTGATGGGTTTGAGGTTTCTTTTAATGGGGACAAAAATGTTCTCAAGTTATTGGGGTGATGGTTGCAAATTCCTGTGAACATGCTAAAAATAACATTGAATTGTGCACTGTGAATGAGTCAGTTGTATTGTAAGTGAAGTAAGCATGTGTCAATAAAGCTGTTAAAAATTATAGAAAGGGTCAAGGAAAAATTCATCTGTGGTAGATTCATGCTTGGCTGTCACAGGAGAGATAACGTTCGGCTACCTCTCTAAACCTTTGTGGTGACAACTTAGGGAACCGGGAGCCATCCTGCTGTCCCATACAATGTCCCTTTGTGCCCCTGTCTGAGACACTTCACCATGCACGTGGAAAGCATCATATAAAAGTGAGGTGGTACGATTTGGGGCACTCTTACGTTTGTTTGCTGCAAAAGTGTGATCAGTCATTTACAGTCTTCTGGCTTGAAAGTAATACCTTTTATTTTATGTTAATTTTTAGCTCAGAACTAGATGTGTAATTGTCTAGAGAATAACTCAGTGTTTCCTGTTTTCAGATTCAAGCCCTTGAACGAGCATATGATGATCTTTGTCAAACAGAAGGAGTCCCAGCACTGCCTTACTTCTTAATCAAGTATGATGAGACCATGGTGCTGGTTTCCTTGCTTAAACACTACAGTGATTTCTTCCAAGGTCAGAGGACCAAGGTCAGAGAAACTTTGAGTATCATTTTATTATCCATTAAGAAAATCTGATGTTCATGTTATGATAGACCACTGCAAAATTTGTACTCGTTTAGGTTTCTTAAGCCCTGCAAAGAACGTTTCAGAACATTTCTTTATCTTTACCCTCTTCCACCCCTGCAGTTCCCAGATCAGCTCCTCCGCCAGATTTTCTTAGCTCTGTGACACCTCAGAGTAATTTTGGATTCCTCGCTTCCTCTTAGTGGTAAAGTTATTTCTGTTTTTCTTCCTGATACATTTTGTATCTATATTTTCATTTATTGCCAGAGCTACCATGCTAGTTCAGGTCCCGGTCCTCTCACTGCTGGACAGTGAGAGTCTCTTGCTTCCCCGTGGGAAGGATCTCCCTCAGACCCCTCACGTTCCCTGTGTCGTTCACGGATCAAGAGTCCACGGTGTCTTCCTTCTGCCTCCAAACCACCTTGCCTGCCTCATCTTCCACTGTTTTCCTCACAAACCATTGCTCCAGCTAAGATTCGCTGTTTTCCACCAGACATGCCCCCTGAGCAAATACACCTAGAACTTTTCCTCCATCTCTCTTTGTCCTCGTGTTGTTATCGTCTTCCTGAAAGAGGTCCTGCCTGTGTGGATTCTAAGAAACTCTCTCCCTTGCTGAAACCCTGCCTCCACGGTGAGGCCGTCTCATGGTGTGGCAGGTGTGACCTGTCCCCTCTGACCTCACTGCCCTTGCCCCCCGACCTCCCCCTTGCCTGCTCCACTCACTCGCTTGCATACAGTGCCTTTTGTGCTGTTAGGCTGTAGGCTCTCAGAGGGCAAGGACCAAGTCTGACGTATCTGTGTCAGCGAGGTGGCCAGCCCTTGTCCCAGGCCCTGAATACAATTCTTTTGAATGAGGGAAAGAGTACTGTGTGTTTTCGACGTGATGAGATACATAGTAAGGTGTCTTAGCTGTATCAGACACTGAAAGTTAAAAATAAAAAAATTCGTGATGAGTATTATGCAGTTTTGAAATTAAGTGGGAGAATTTCAGTCGCTGTGTAGATATATCAGAGCTGAGAAGAGACAGGCCTCTCCCTGGCGCCCTGACTCTTAGCCTGAACTTCAGATACCTTTTTGTAAGTACACTTTTTTTCTCAAACACATTAGCGTTTTGTTTTTCAGAGGGAGCCCTATTTAAATTGATGACTGAGGACTGGATTTTTATTAAAATTCTCCCCCCCACCACCACCCCAGGCATGTTCACGGAACAGTAGCTAAATTAGTAGCCGCGAGACCAACCATTGATGATTTGAAGCCCAGTCGAAGGCGAGGCCGTGTTGTGACGGCAGGCGGGGCGAAACGGCCTGGGTGTCAAAGCAGCTGGATTTCACGTTGTGTGTGGTGAATGCGTGGTCCTCCCCAGAGGGCAGCTCTACTGAAATAACAGTTTGCAGAGCACGTGACAGTTTAAAAGGGGCTTTCATGTACTGGATCGCGTAATAACTTGGTGAAATAGGTATTCTCAGTATCTGCATTTTCTGTTTGACAAAAATGAGACTCAGAGTCACACGGCCGAATTGTCTCATTCCAAAGCCTTTGCACTTTCTTCCATTCCATTCTCTTTTTTTTTTTTTTTTTAACATCTTTATTGGAGTATAATTGCTTTACAATGTATGTTAGTTTCAGCTTCACAACAAAATGAATCAGTTATATATATACATATATTCCCATATCTCTTCCCACTTGCGTCTCCCTCCCTCCCACCCTCCCTATCCCACCCCTCCAGGCGGTCACAAAGCACCGAGCTGATCTCCCTGTGCTATGCGGCTGCTTCCCACTAGCTATCTACCTTACTGGGGGAGAGGCGGTCCCTGCTTGACATTTGGAATCAAATAAGCCTGGCTTTGATACCCAGCATTGCCACCTAGTAGCTCCGTGAACTTGGTAATTTTGCACACCCTTTCTTCACCTGGGTCTACCTGTTCTGTGGTGCTAATCCTACCTCCTAAACGGCTGCTGAAGGAGAAACGTGATGATGTGGATAAAATGCCAGCATAATAGCAGGTGCTCACTTTCTTTCTTTCTCAGCAGCAGCCAGTTTTTTGTTGTTGTTGTTGTTTTTGCTGTACGCGGGCCTCTCACTGTCGTGGCCTCTCCCGTTGTGGAGCACAGGCTCCGGACGCGCAGGCTCAGCAGCCACGGCTCACGGGCCCAGCCGCTCCGCGGCACCTGGGATCCTCCCGGACCAGGGGACAAACCCGTGTCCCCTGCATCGGCAGGCGGACTCTCAACCACTGCGCCACCAGGGAAGCCCTATCAGCAGCAGCCAGTTTTTAACGACTGGACGACTCTCTGGAGTCTCCGTTGAAGCGGTCTTGGCGTGTTCGCCAGGGCCCCGACCTGGAGGCCAGCCACTGGCCAACTTAGACACAGATCCTTCGCTTGGCTAAGGTTGATCTCAGGAAAGCCTGGCATGGCTCAGCGCATATACCGAGCACCTCCTATGAGCCAGAAATTATGAAATATGATTATACCTGTTCTTGCCTTCTAGGGGAGATGAGACATTGACTTGTGGAAAGTTAACTAGAAACTCAAGTCACGGAAGAGAAGTGCCAACGAAATAACACGGATGATACTTTTAGTTGTTTATCTGTGCATCTGTGCCCAGTCTTGTAGACAGGATCACCAGAAGCTGTGCAGATTGGTGGGCTCTTAGGAGTTTCACGGCCTCCTGGCAGACCTCCCTTCTGTGGTCCTGAATGTCCCATCCATTCCCCACACTGCTGCCCAAACGCATTTTCTAACACAGAAATTGCATTGTGTCACTCTTCTACTTAAAACCCTTCTGTGGTTCCTGTTGACTTCAAGATAAAGTTAGAAATAATTAGCATTCAATGCCTCCTCAAACCTGGCGCCTGCCTATCCCTCTAGCCTTACCTTCTGATGCTCCCCAAGATGCATCCTATGCTGTGGCTGCAACTGTGACCTCCAGACACCCCTAATCCCCCATCTTCCCCCCATCTTCCCACCTTCAGTCACGCCTGTCCGTTGTCCTTCCTGCACCTGGCTAATGCCTCACCCCACCCCCTTTCCGGTTCATCACCCCTGGGAAGTGCTGGCGGATTCCTTGTACTGTTTGATATCCCTCCTCTGTGTCCTGGTAGCAGCCTCTCTCCTGGCAGTGACTGGGCTCGCGTGTAATCTTGGTTTGCTGCTTGTCTGCCTTGCCCGTATCACCGACCAGCCCGTGAGCAGTGTTAGCACAGAGACCGTGTTATACCCCACAGCACATCCTCTGCATTTAGTGTAATGCCAGACACTTAATGGGCATGTGGTGTGTGCATATAGAGAGGAGAGAGTTCCTTGTGGACAGGCAGGATCACTTGTGGACTTGAGCAGAGCACTGAAGAAATGATTTCTGTGAAACCTACGTATCACTTCACTTGAGGTCACTCCGGCCTTTATGGCATGGATCTTGTTCACTTGCTTTCACATAATTCCAGTTGCTCTTTCGTGTTCCTTGAGTCATGAAGTTTCTTTGAGATTTTTTATCCTGTTCTTCCACAAATAGGCATTGTCTTCAGTGTGAGCCCCTGCAGTTGTTCTCTGGCTTCATATATTATTTCCTGCCTCCTCTTACCAGGACTTTGACTCCCGAGAAGCCACTGTTCCTCTGTGAGCCCTGCTGTCCTCACGGATAAGCTGGAGAACTGTTGGAATCCCTCCAGGTTTCTCTCTTTTCAGTTTGTTTTCTCTTCTGGGGGAGTCTGGTGCCCACGACCCTAGTGACCACATTCTCCAGCCTGAACCTCCTCTGGACCCCCGGACTGCGGTATCCAGCCCCCTGCTGCCTTCTCCAGCTCCTCGAATTCAGTATCTCCAAGCTGAATCATGATCTTCGCCCAAGTCTGGCCCTCTTCTGGGCATCGCTGTCTTGATGACACCGTCATCCGTCCAGTCCCGAGAGCCAGAAATCTGGGCAGCTTGCTAGACACCTCTCCGTCTTTTACCACCTTCGTGTCCCATAGATTTCGTGTCCTAAACTTCTGTCGGTCTTCCGCCTTTGCGTTTCTTCTGCCACCACCCCGATCTGAGCTTCATGGTCTTTTGTCTGCTTTCCTGCAGGTCCTCCTAATGGGGCTCCTTGTGCTGCTTAGGCCTCCCCCCAGTCCATCCCCATATCACCCCAGGCAGTCCTCTGAAAAGCAAATCTGATCATGTCACTCTCAGATTGAAGCATAGCGATGCCTTCTCTCCCGTGCTCTAAGAATAGACACCTCATTCCTTCCCGTGGCGTACAGGACTCTGCATGGCCTGGCCCCTGTGTGGATCCAGCCCCAAGTCCTTCTGTGCTCCCCTCAGAGGTGCTGGGTGCCCTCCTGCTGCAGGGCTTTTGCACATGCCTTTTGCCCAGAACTCCTGTCTCCTTTCTCTTCCGCCTCTTCTCTCCCCACCTCCACACCTGCCCTTTGCCCAGTGAAGTGTTCACTCTTTCTTCAGATTGAAACTTACTCGTGCTTCCTCGGGGCCCCCCCCGGCCACTGTGAAGAGGTCTATGCTGCCCGTGGTGGGCTCTCATAGTGCTGTGTGGCCCCTCTTTGTAATATTTAGCCCAATGGTACTGTACATTTTCTTGAGTGGCCTTTGATCTTCTCCCATGTCAGCGTAAGCTCCGTGAGGGCAGGCATCCTGTCTGATTTTTCACCATTGCATCTACATCCCATGGTATCATGTCTGGTGTGTAAATACAAAGGGGGACTGAGGGCGTGAGTGTATGAGTTGTGAGGGTTGGAGCTCACATATGTGAAATACCTGGGTCAGTGCCCCTTACATAGGAGGCCTTCACAAGCGGTAGGTTACTCCTACTAGGGCTCATTATAAGTGTTCTGTTTCATATGGTCTTCTGATTCAGGCTGTGTTGCTTATGAAGGCGTTTCCAAATTGTCTATGCACCTAAAGTCAATATGTAGTATGAGTCGTAGACGTGCTTGGTGGTCTGACAGGAGACAGAGTATGGGGGAGGTGTGTGATCTGCTGTGGGTAATTTAGAGCAGTAATTCTTAATTTGAGGAAGGGATGATGGTCAAACGTATAACCTCTGAGAATTTGGTGGAAGCAACCATCCTTGCCCACCAAAAAATAAGCATCTAATATCTAACGTCAGGGGATCCACAGAACACTGAAACGCGTTCCTGGATCCTCTCTGGGTCCCTGACTTAGAGAAACCTGAAGGGAAGGACAGGAGTTAGCCTGCCCTGGTGGGGAAGGAAGGCTGTGGGATTGCTGAGATCTGGAGGTGGGAGGCCCATCTCTGTTCCCAGCCAGAGCTGGGACCTTTGCATCTGGAGGTACTGCCTGTTCAGGTCCGGAGCCCCAGCTCGCTGGGAGGGAGCGGGTGCCTGTCCCTGAAGGGGGCGCACTGTCCACTCAGTCAGCAGCGGCTGCTGTTACCACGTTCTGAGTTCTGACTGTGTGTCCAGCACAGAGCTGGTCACTCACACGTGGTATCAGTAATCCTTCCAACACCCTACAGAGTGTGTAGTATCGTTCTTATTTTATAGGTGAGGAGAATGGAAATGAGGCTGGGGAATGGCGGCCCCTTCACATGTGAATTATCTTACCTCCTATAGTCAGAATGCTTCCCACAGTGGGAAAAAGAGCATCCACGTTTTTCTCAGTAGCTCACAGCACGACATGACAGCGTAGGAAGGGCAGATGTTGGGTCCACCTGCGACCTCGTGGGCTGTGACCTCTGAGTCTCAGTTTCCTCCCCCTCTTCCTCATAAGATGGTTGTGAGAATTAAGAGATGATGGATATAAACAGGATTTGTTAGGTTTTACTCACATGTTATACTATTTCTCATTGTATTTTCTTAGAATACATTTGTCACTTTTCATTTTCAAAGGAAAATGATTTTCTGTGGACTGACCTCCATCTCCCGCTATTCTATATAGATGGAATTTTGGGGTCCTGAGTCATGCAGCCAACTTTGCCTTTACCAAAGAGAGGCACACTTTCTTGCCTTTTTGGTTTTAACAGAAACCTGGAGAAATTAGGCATGGCCTGCCTGCAGGAGAAGCCCTTCTGGAAATTTTCAGAAGGCCTCGGAGCATCCAGGAAGGTTTGACCAGTTCACTAATGATGCTTTCTTCAAGTAAAGCTGAGTAGCAAGTGCATCTTTGGTTGGTTTCTTCTCGTTTCTTGCATGACTTAACGGTTGTTAAAGGTGATCGCTGGGGGATCGCTTAATGCCAAAGTCCTTTGACTGTTACTTGTAGTTAAAAATACCTGTTACATTATGATTCAGTAATCATATTTATGTGTGTCTTTAGATGTATATACAGACGCATAGAAAGCTGAAGCAAAACTTTCACAAAATAATACCTTGCTAGGGGCCATGCACTCTGTTTTCTATCCTGTTCTGTCTTTTGAAATATGCTAGTTGAGACCCAGTTGAGTGATTTAGGAGTCACAAATAGCTCATCACATAGAGTCTGGACGGTGCTGTGTGCCCACTTCGAGAATACTGGCAGGTAAATGAGCTGCACTTGGTGTGGTTCCATTCATTATTTTTATGTCCAGCTGTATCTTTCTGTTTTTAAAATCTCACAAAGCTCTTCCATTAAGTTTTTGGAATTTTTTTAAGTAAACATTTTGTGTATTTCCTTCTAATCTTATGTGCATTTTTCTAAATGCTAAGATTCTACTATATTCTGTTTTATTTTAGTATTTTAGCATAGTATGAAACTCAACATTAACATCCTTTTTAATAAATTTGTATGATAATGTATTTACCAAGTTTTTGACATTTAGGTTTCTCATAATTCTTCACTTTTAGGAGCTTCTTTGTGCATGAAATCCCATACTCCCCTCCCCTTATATTTTGAATTATTTATTTCCTTAGGAAAAATTTCAGATGTGGAATTACTGGGTTAAGAGTTTGAACATTTTAAGGTTTGTAATCGGTCGTGCGCTGGTAAATGTTTGACAGCGGGCTCTTGGCGATGCGGGTACCCTGATTTTGTAGTGTCTGCTTACTTCCGTGACCTCACCTCTCCCACCGTGGCCCATTTCGGGCTCCCAGTGTGAAGTCACAGGCTGCGGAGTTGGGGAGAGATTGGACCAGTCGGCTCTCCCAAGCCTTGGGGCCCCTCCAGCACCACTGCTTGCAGTAACTGTGGCCACAAGCTGCCGACTTTTTCTCCTGCTGCCTTGAACGTTCTGTACATTGCCACACATTCGATTGGCTGAAAATGGGCCTTGTTTAAGTTCTGCTTTCCCTCAAAGAAATGACTCCACTATGAGTCACGGGGCCACCGCACTGTTGCAGCAGTTCTGGTGGTTACGCTGAAACAGCCCCTGTCACTATCCCGTTGCCAATCCTCAAGGAAAGCTTGCTTGATTGAGTTTTACTTCTTTCTTCAGAGCAATTATTATTATTATTTTTTTTAAAGAAGACGTTGGGGGTAGGAGTTTATTAATTAATTTATTTATTTTTGCTGTGTTGGGTCTTCGTTTCTGTGCGAGGGGTTTCTCTAGTTGCGGCGAGCGGGGGCCACTCTTCATCACGGTGCACAGGCCTCTCACTATCGCGGCCTCTCTTGTTGCGGAGCACAGGCTCCAGATGTGCGGGCTCAGTAGTTGTGGCTCACGGGCCTAGTTGCTCCGCGGCATGTGGGATCCTCCCAGACCAGGGCTTGAACCCGTGTCCCCTGCATTAGCAGGCAGATTCTCAACCACTGCACCACCAGGGAAGCCCCGGAGCAATTATTGAAGATTAAATGTTTGGGAAATGTTTTGTAATTTTGACAACATTAGCCTTTCATTCTAGGGCTGTAAAATCTTTGGACAAGAGCAATAAATAACAAAGGAGCAATAACTGGTCTGCTGTTAGCGGGGCTCTTTCTTCTCTTAGTGATCTTGGCATCATGGCAGCCATCTGTGACATCGCCGTGCATTAGATATCTGAACTTTTCCCCTATGCTTTTAAGACACATAATCTCCCTTGTGCATTTCCCATTATATTGAGTGTTTGGGTAGTAGACAGCCATTTGTCAGATAAGCATGTTTTTTTGCATCAGTGTGGAAATTTCTCCACACACTCAAGTTGACAATTTTGCCCTCTTTTCTTTCTCATTTTGTACTTTTTCAGCAAATTGCTGGGTGGATTGCAGCCAGATCATTACTGAACAACTTCAATGAATTGTATGCCCTCAGCCAAGGAGAAAAGAGTGTTTATTTCATAAACCTTCTAAACAAAGGGTTTTTTTGCAATGACATTTTGTTTCTTTCTGCTGATGTATCGTAAAAGGAAGAGATTTGCCCAAGTTCACACAATGAATTTGTGGCAAAGCCAGTTCTAGAATCCAGATCTCCTAGCCAATGGTTATTTCTGACTGCCATTTAAAAAATCTGTTTACCCATATAGTTAAACTGGCTTACCCAGCCTTGTGTGGACTAATTCCTACAATGATTGAGGTTCCGGATTTGGTTCCTAAAGCACTTGAAGATTTTGGAGTCACTTTTGAATCATCAAAGGAAAATTAGATGGTATTCAGCCTAGTGTCAAATGGATTCTTTCATTTTCCAGTCCGGATGCATACTCATGCATGCCTCATGTGGGTAGGAGAGTTACTTTAAGGCATTTTCAAGCTGACCTCCCTTTACCAGTAAGTGGTTCATTCCTTCTCTGTAGCTCATTTTAGGTCAGGTTGCTCTAAGAAATTTATTCCTGGTCTTCTCGAAAAAGATTTCTTTTTCTTATTACCTTCCTGCCTCATTGCCTTTGTATTTAGTGTCAGAAATATGCTCATTCTTTGAAATTAGGCATCCACTTGTATCTAAAGTAACATTCTAATTTATATAATTTAAACATCACTTTGTCCCAACTCTACAATTGCAGATGGTAAAACCTAGAGCCAGAGAATATTTGATAAACTAGAACTTAGCCTCCTTTTTCTCTGCTGGTTAAGAAAAGATAACCTTGAAACTGAAGGTAGGTAACTGTGTAAGGGTGATAGACTGAACTGAACAAAGACGTGAGTGAATCTACCACAATAGAGTTTATTTATATTGTTGTTACAGTTACCATTTGTTGAGCGCTTATCTTGCTCCCAGTCTCTGTGCTAAGTGCAGGTGAGAGTTACCCTCTAGATGAGAAAATTAAGGCATAGAGAGGTGAAGTAAATTGCTGAAGGTCAAATTCGAGTAAGTGACAGGACATTTGATAAGAGCCTCGGTTTATGGAGTCATACTTGAAAACTGAAACTCAGTGTCTCTATATGAATGGCATTTCCTGGATTCATACTATCTGGGTTCTTCCCAAATAAAACTTGAAGAACCTTTAGCCACCTGGTAAGATTGAGCCTTAATAGAGACTGTGTTGTTTTGTAAGCTATACAGGATTTTTTTTCTCTTTAATGGTCTATAAAGCTCTATAATTCTGGAGGTAGAAGGAATCCTTTGGGATAAAATTATTTTACTGCTTCACTTTACAGGTGAGGGAAGACCTTCCCCAGGGTCTTAAAATCAGTTAGCTGCAGGATTAGAACGCATGCCCGCTGGCGCTCCAGCCAGTGGTTTTTTCACTGCATCAGGCCATTCTCTTCTCTTCTCTTCTCTGCTGGATAACAGAGAGGTAAATGCCTTCGGTGAATTTTTTTAAATGTGAAGTTGAAGTAGTGATTACCTAATCATGTAGTATGCCTGGCAAATGCCCTCTGTCACAGTCGATAGAGGGGAACAAAATAAAAAGGTGCCCCACGTGGTGGCGGTGGCCAGCTGGACCAGAAGACCTCCAGGGAGACAGCATTTTCATTCAGAGGGAGCGCTAGGCTAGAGGCCTCATTCTCAGAGCTCTCTTGCTTCTCATAGGAACATGTCTCTTAGACCATGCTCTCACCTTCTCACCCAGGAGAATCCCAGATGCATTCTCTTGTCATGTCTCCTTCATCAACTCTGGTCTGCAGCAGTTCCTCAGACTTTTGTTGTTTTTAGTGACCTTGACCTTGACAGTTTTGAAGAGTACTGGTTCAGTTATTTTGGTCTAATGCCTCTTAATTTGGGTTCGTGTGATGTTTACTTATGATTAGATGCGTTATATTAGATGGGGTTATTTTTGGAAAGAATACCACTAAGGTGAAGTGCCCTTGTCATCATTATATCCAAGCTACCTGATACTCACATGGCATCCCTGATGGTGTTAAACTTGATCACTTGTTTAAGGTAGAATTTGCCAGCTTTCTCCACTGCAAAACTACTATTCTTTTCCTTTGGGAGTGAGTCACTAAGTCGAGCCCACACTCAAGGAGGAGAACGATTCAGCTCCACTCCTGGAGGGGTCGGTATCTACGTATGTTGTTTGGAAATCTTCTGTAAGGAAGATTTGTCCCTTCGCCTTTGTATTTATTTATCTCATCATTTATATCAGTATGGACTCATCATTTATATCAGTTATAATCCAGTACCACGTTATTTATTTTGTTGAGCAGATTGTCCCAGCCTTGGCCATTGAGAGCTCTTTCAGGTGTCTCAGGCGCCCACTTGACATGCCCCCCCGTCCTTCTGTTTATTGAGCACTTCCTTACTTTCTGCTGTGGAAGGTGCTTCAGGCTCATCTTGTATTTTCCTTGCTGCAGCCCTAGAATTAGCCACATAGCCATGGAGCCCTGATTCCTTTTGCAGGAGAATGGTATTTAGAAATCAAGATCTCATTGTCTTTTGAGAGGAAGGAGACAGAAAAAGTGAAAGATGTTATGTATAACGTACAGAGGGCTATGGAAGCAGAGAGGACAGGGTGACAACCTCCACCAGGGGCAGTCTTCACTGAAGACATGGTGTTTGAAGTTCAGTTGAGTTTTCCAGTTGGAAATCAGGGTTGGGGGAGCTGGAGGAGGCAGGAATGAGAGGAAATAATATGTTAGCAATGTCAAAGGCATCCGGCTTTTTAATTTGGTGTCACTGTGGATTTACAATGGTAGTGACGCTTCTTTGATTTTCTCATTACCTGAAAATCAGCAGTTTTCGCAGATGATGTCTCTTCTCATTACATGAAAATCAGCAGTTTTCGCAGATGATGTCTCTTTGTGTGAGGATTTTCTCTGTGTGAGCCCTGACAATTGACTGCTCTTCCTCCCTCCTGGCTCTCCTTTCAGTCTTCCTTCCTTCCTTCCTTTCTTCCTTCCTTTCTAGTTCCTTCTAGGAACTAGAATGTATCTAGTTCCTACTCTCTTCCAGGCCCAGTGTGAGGCACAGGGGGGTGCAGAGAAGAATTTGACAGCCCCTGCCATCAAGAAGTTCTCTTGTCTGGTGTGAGGTCCTTTGGCTTTCTTCTCTTCCCTCTAACCCTTCACCAAGTGTCTAATTGTTGATGCTTTTGCAAAACAGCATAAATAGGAAAGAGGAGGGATTAGCAGTATTTGTGTTGTGAATCTGACATGATACTTGCCTCACTCACAAAGTCTTTTCTGTTCACAGATAACTGTTGGTGTATATGATCCCTGTAACTTAGCCCAGTACCCTGGATGGCCTTTGAGGAATTTTTTGGTCCTAGCAGCCCACAGATGGTATTTACGTGTGTGTGTGTGTGTGTGTGTGTGTGTGTGTGTGTGTGTCTGTCTGTCTGTCTGTCTGTCTGTCTGTCTGTGTCTGTGCCTATATGTTTTTGACATTGTGCCTAACTATATCTATATTTCTGTTTTCCCAAATGGATTTTTTTCACTGCTGGCATAGAAACCAGACAATAAATCAATAAATCAGTCATGATCCAGTTTCTATCAGTGGTGAGCCTCTAAGCAGGTCTGTTATGGAGCTTCAGACTCTGACCATACAGCCCTAAAGATATTTTAGAGTAGGGCAGGGCCAACAGCTGGAGGTCCCCATCCTGAAATTCTCTAGCCCTCCCTTCAGCTATCTGAGTCACCTTCAGATAGGATTTTCCTGTTGCTACCATCTGCCCTTTTTCCCAACCTTAGACTAAATAAAACAGAGGGTAATATACATTTGAAAAGATGCTCAACATCATTAATCATCAAGGAAATAAAGTATAACTAGATACTACTCATTAATAAAGATAATAAGATACCATTATGAACTACTACTGCATACTCACCAGATAATGAGATACTCACCAGAATGAGTTTAAAAAGATGAGAATACCAAGTCAAAGATGTGGATGAATTGGAACCCTCAAACACTGCTGGAAAACTGTTTGTCAGTATCCACCAAAGTTAAAAATATCTATAGCTCAGCAGTTTCCCTCTCGGGTATATAAAGCACAGAAATGCATACTCAGATGCAAGCACAACATATACAGGAACGTTTATAGCAGCATTATTCTTAATGCCCAAGCACTGGGAATAACGCAGATGTCCTTGAACAATGAAATGGACAATAAATAGGATATTCACTGCAATGGAATGCGATGCTGTAGTGAATCTGAATGAACTACTGATACACATATCAACATGGATGAATTTAAGAAACATAATGTTGAGTGAAAGAGGCTGGACCTGAGACAATACGTGCTCCCTGGTTCCCTGTATGTAAAGGTCAAAACAGGCAAGACCCATGTCTGGACTTCGAAGTTGGAGCAGGAGTTACTTTTGAAGGGGCTGGTTATTGGCTGGGAGGAGGCATGAGACAAGCTCCGTTATATTTAGGATTTGGATATTTACCTCTGTGTCTGCTTTACTTAAATAACAGTGTTCACTAAAGATAGCTAGATTACAGATCATCCGCAGAGGGAGAGTGTTATACTTGCTTGTCCTGGTGGTGAGTCTGTAGAGCTGTGGGCTTCCTCGCCACTGCCCGAGCTGCCGTCTCGTAGACTGTATGTTCAGGTGGGAGAAGGGGGACCAGAGGAGCCCATGCTTGTCTTGGAGTTTCTTTTTAATATTTTGTGAGCTTTTTAATTTTTTTCTGCATTTAAGATTCATTTGTCAGAAGTATTTATGTGCAATGTGAAATTGTTATATAAAACTCACCTAAAAAGAAATCATAGTCAGTTCAGCGCTCAGCCTCTAAACACTTGGACAAAGGAAGCCTGCGTGGATATGTTCAGAATCTCTCAGAGGTTAAGGTCACCCCCCGAGGGTGTCAGGGAGGCATAATTACAATGAATTGAATCCTCTCCACCTGGGTTTGCCGAAGCTCTTACGTGAGCTCTTTCTTTTCCTTCCTTAAAAAAAATAAAAAATAAAAAAATCTGGGCCCGACATCAGGAGTAGCAGTTTCCAGTCTGTTGAAGTCCTCTGCTTCCGGGACCGCACTCTGCAGGGGATGAGAGACGTCACCCACAGCATCATCTTCGAAGTGAAGCTTCCAGAAATGGCATTTAGCCCAGGTAACTTGCCGGTCTTTGAGAATGCATATACTTAGCATTTACCAGAAACCAAATTAGGTTTAACTTTTCTTTCATCCCTTCACAATGGCAATGGAGGTAGAAAAAAGTACAGCTCCTACCTCTTTGCCCCTAGGAACTCTTCCCTGGAACAGAGGGCATGCTCTGCTATTCAGATAGGAACAAAGGCAGAGATTGTCCTCAGGATATTTCCTCCAGGTAGTTTTTTCAGTCCTGAGAATTCTTTTTCCCTCTATTTTTTGTTTTTGCTTAACATAAAGTCTTTATTCCTTACCCTTATTACAGGAAGAATGAAGTATTAATGCACCTACATATTTATTTGTTACAAAAAGTTGTGTGTGATCTTATTCTCCGTATAGTAAGCCAGTCAGCAAAAGTGCCATTTCTCCTTCCACGTTTAATATTCCTCATCTGATCCTGTGTGGTAGGCATTAGCTATTCTCCCTGTTCCATAAGGTAGGAAACTTGGGCTCACAGATAATGTTATATATATAGATGTGTGTGTGTGTGTGTGTGTGTTTGTGTGTGTGTGTAGATATACATACATGCATTTATTTATATATTTATATTTATGTACACATCACAAGGACAGAATAACATACCCAAATTGGAGTAAAATAAAGGTAATAATACCCACCTCATGGAGTACCCCTATGAGGAATCTGACTCCTGTGTAAAGACAGACACAATGGTGGCATATTATAGTTGCTTAATAAGTGATAATTTATGGTAATTTCCTATCTTACCCAAAGCCGAGAACCCTTTCCAAGATGATCCCTCAGATTTCTATGTCTTACGTGCTGTCCAGAGTACTTGTACAACCTACATGGTTTAATTTGCTCCATACAGCACCTGCATTGTTCCAAGGAACACTGCTTTCTTTAATCCGTGGATTATGTGCCTTAATGTGAGTGTGTGTTTTGGGGGTGAGGGGTGTTAAAATCTCTGCTTCATCAGGCAAAAGAGGAAGCTGTTTACTTGTTAGTTTAGAGCCTTAAAATATCTATCGCCTCTCTGCCGTCTTCAGGTATTTAATACGTTTGATTTAGCACCCTCTTCTGGCACATTCTAAAATAGCTTCCATGTGATGTTTCATTAAGCCGCCACTGGAAGGTAGCTCCAGGGGAATGAGGTGAGTATGAACTAACCAGTAATGCGGCCTGGTCTCCACCTGGCAGGCCACCAGCTATTTCCACACGTCACTCACTTAACCCTGCCAACCACCTTTTGGGGGAGGCACTTTTCTTTCCATGTTTTAAGATAAGGTCACTGAATTACTCTTACTCCCTGCTCCCAGTGATATATTACTGATGCTTGGTGAAGCTGGCAAACCCAGGAAACACCGTGCAATTCTATTCGAAAAAGAGGTTTTCTGTAGCGCCGTAGTGCTGTCAAGTCTTAACACTTGATATTGAGTGTAGATTATTTAGTTTAAGAAAGGCAGATGTTCCTCTTTTTTCACGTAAATTAATGTTTTCCCTCTTCGCTGTAAATAAAACCTTTTAATAACTAGAACTTTGTAAAGTTATTCTGTATCATAATGTGAACTGAACGTATTCGTATGGTAGTGTCTTTTAATATTTCTAAGACATCCCATAGTTGCAATGACAGTGTTATAAGAAGTGCACTTTTGAATATCCTGTGTCTTCTGCTCTTGGTGGTGCAGGCAAGCTCACTCTGCTTTGCTGACACAGAGTGTTCGAGCAGCCGGCTGAGGGAAGCCGCAGACACTGCTGAGGGTGGGAGAGACCTCCTTTCACTTCCTGTCCTTGCTGTGCTCCTCCTCTTTGTCCAGCTAGGGGAAGACAGGGCCTAACTTTCCCCTAAAAAATACTTTCTCATTAATTTGGGGTATGTCTAATATGGAAGCAGATATGATAGACTAAATATTATGGTCACCTATAGTATTTTTTTAAATTATCAGTAAGTTTAAAGTACATCTAATTTTCTTAAAATGTCTGTAACATCTTGAGTACAGAGATGTTTTAATTTGCAATGACATTTTGTGTTTGTCTTATAATTTCTTATCTGTAACAGGAGAAAGCTGAGGCTGGAGTTATTAATTATAGTACTAGACTGTGTTTCTGAATTTCTTGTCAAATTTCTGTGCATGTGTTAGAGAAGCGTTTTTAAATTTAACATGAGAATAGTAAGAAAATCAAACAAAATATGAGTTAGTAACTGGTTTGAACTCTTTTTTTCCCCCAGAAAAATGATTTTGGAGTTCTTATCCTCTTTAAGAACTCAAATCTATTATTTCAGTTTTAATTTTTTGTGATGTAAAAAAGGGCCGCACCAGAGCACCTGAGTTAAAACAGGAAGGGTCATTTGTTTTTTGGCTCCTTGCTGGGAAAGATACCCTCAGCCAAGTAGCTTTTGAAGATAACTGACCCCCTTGTTTCCCATTGGTCGTCCTGTCCCAGAAATAAAAAATTATGTAAAGCAAATCAACACCTCTAGGTCCCATAATTATATTGGGCAGTGTTATGTTAAGAAACAAAGGTTGAAAGCTAAAAAGTTCGCAAGGAAAGGAAAATAGAGGTGTTGATAGAAATATAAAAGTAGGCGAATGTCCAAAGAAAACCAGTGTACAATTAGAGACAAATGTAAAATTCCTGCCATAGTCCTGTATCTCTTAACCTTAAGTCAAGGAGCTTCTGTTCCTTCAGAGACTGTTACTTCAAGCAGATATTGGAGGTGATGCTGGAAGGGTAGGTGGCTGAGTGAATTCCCTGCTAAGGAGTTGAGGCTTTATTGTGAATTTTGGGAATTCAGTGAGGAAGGGAGAGCAACTGAGGTCCCAAGGTGTGGGGAGTGTAAGACTGGGTGGCCCCCATTAGCAGGATTTACAAGTCCAGGTTTGCACCAAGGAAGCCAGGTGTCCACCAAGGAAGCCAGGTTTCCACCAAGGAAGCCAGGTTTCCACCAAGGAAGCCAGGTGTCCACCAAGGAAGCCAGGTTTCCACCAAGGAAGCCAGGTTTCCACCAAGGAAGCCAGGTTTCCACCAAGGGAGCCGGGTTTCCACCAAGGAAGCCGGGTTTCCACCAAGGAAGACAGGTTTCCACCAAGGAAGACAGGTTTCCATTCAGGTGAGGAGGTAGCAGAAGTATTCTGCAAAGCAGTTGAGATTTTTAAGAGGATTTTGCAACAGTGGAATAGAGCAGCATTACCCTGAATGTGTCCTGTGAGATTTTAATTGGTGTTACTGGTTGAGGGAGATAATGGAGAGCCAGGTAAGATTGGGAAGCTCAAAGCCAAATCAGACAAAGTGGCTCCTTTACTGCAGGTTTCTCGGAGCTTTATCTCCCTCATGTGCGATGCGACGCTCCAGGTTTGGGTGGTGGTGGGGCAGAGGGAGAACACAGGTAGGTGTACAGAAGCATTTCCCAAGCCCGTCAGCCATGGAGTCTTTATCCTCTCAGAGCTTTGCGTGGAGCAAATTTTGAGAACAGCTGGAATTGGAGTTACAGAGGCACCCAATGCAGAGGTTAAAAGAGGTCAGCGGGAAAGGGAAAAGTCAGAGGAGAGGAAAGTCTGAATGGTTAAGGATGTGCTTAAAGGAGAGGGCAGCTTAACAGAAGAGCAGTCCCTTGGACTGATGTCTGGAGACAGGTAGGCGCAGTGATGGAACTGAGAGGCTGGGTGGAAGGGTAACATAAGGATGAAGAGTGGAAGGGGTGCGCTCAACGGAGGGGTCCAGGTCCAGGTGGGAACTCAGCAGAAGGTGTGCTGCAGTCACACTGGCTTGTCTTCCTAAGGTAGAAAGCCCTTCACAGGGTTAGACCAGCTCCAGATATATTCTTTTTTTGGAGCAACTTCCAGTAACTACAAAAGTTAAGGCAACTCGGGCCAGAGACCAGGGCTGTTTCTGAAGCCCTTCTGTGGGAAGGCAGTGCTTGGATCTCAGGCTCTCTAAACAAGATTCCTAGTGGCTCAGGAAAATGAGGCAACTGAGGCAAGTAGATGCAAATTCTGGCCTGCAAACCTCCTTGAAAAAGAAGTGAACTGAAAGCTTATGGATGCGTGAGCCATCTTGCTGCTTTGACTTACTTTTTATTTTTCCCTCCTTCCCTAAACTTACTGTTTTATTTGCCTTAAGATTGTCCCAAGGCGGTTGGATGGGAAAAGAACCAGAAAGGAGGCATGGGACCAAGGATGGTGAACCTCAGCGAATGTATGGACCCTAAAAGGTATACTTTGGAAGCCGTTTTCTCCAGGGTGCACACCAGGTTCTGTCAGGCCAAGAGCATTGCCCAGTTCAGTCAGGGGGTGCCTTCACACTGACGATGAGTGTTAATCCACTCTTGGCTGCCTCTTGATTTAAGTTTGGCTGTGAGAATTAATATTAATGATGGATATCCTGAAGGACACACAATTCACGTTTCTCTAGACATTCTACATTTCGTTCTTGCTTCAAGCTCAGACTCTCAGACCTCTGTACCTATACCACCTTTTAGTTCTTTATTCATTGCCCTTTGATTTTGTCCATTAGCCTACACTGAAGGACATTATAAGAAATATTTCACAGAAACCAGTATTGTATTGAAGGCATGATGTAAGTACCCCCTTTATTGAGGAGACAGAAATTTCTCTGTTTTCAGTATTAGGAAAATCTTTCCTCATAAGCGGCTGGTGTGTTTTTATTCCTGGACACAGTAACTCCTACACCTGGTTATGCTTCCCATTTCACCTTGGCTGCTGGGAGCTCAGGATCAGATTGGTGGCCCATCACTGTGCAATTGCAGAGGATAATGGTGGCATGTGTTCTGTGTGGTCACCTTTCTCTCCTCGCTCACCCTCAAGCTTTGTTTTACTTTTCCTTCGATATTAATTTCCATAGTATTTGTTTCTTATTTTCTCATACAGCTACTTTCTATCTAAAAAGGACAAGATTGGGGCATAAATGAGTGACTGACTAAATAAATAAATAATTCTGTCATTTTCTAGGTTAGCTGAGTCATCAGTGGATCTAAATCTCAAATTGATGTGTTGGAGATTGGTCCCTACTTTGGACTTAGACAAGGTTGTGTCTGTCAAATGTCTGCTGCTCGGAGCTGGCACCTTGGGTTGTAATGTGGCCAGGACATTGATGGTAAGTTTGTGGGGGTCAGATGCTACCTCTAAAGCTGTGGCTTCTCTTCTCATTTCGCTGTGCAGTCCACCTCCCATACCTGTGGGTTTCGCATCTGAAGATATGGAGGGCCTTGTGTTTTATGTAAGGGACTTGAGTATCTGTGGATTTTGGTATCCCCAGGGGCTCCTGGAACCAATCCCCCACGGATACCAAGCAACAACTACGCCTGAGTGCCTTCTCTCTCCCAGACTCCCCCTATTCTCTCTCCCTCCCTCCCTTCTCTTTTTCCTCCCTGTCTCCCTCCCTTTTTTTCTTTTCTCAGTATCTCTTTAAGTATAAAAGGAATACATGCTTTTATTATAAGGTAGAAACAGGAACTCTCCCTCCACTCCCATCCCAAGTCACTTACCAGAATTAAGCAGACTTCACAGATTATTACACAGCATCTTTCCCTGAAGTTTTCGTAGGCATGTGCAAATGCAGAGAGAGACATTTGTCATCTTTGCTCTTACTTATTTATATTTACAAAAATTGGATCATAGCATACTGTCTGTAGCACGTTTTTATTTTTAACTTAATATAACAATAATTGTGGTTCTCTTTCTATGTATTCCATATTATGTATATGTAGGATTTTATTATATGTCTTGTCCTCAATTTATTTAATCAATTTCAGCATATTTTTCTTTTAGAGATGCTGTTGAAGTGAACATGCTTATATCTTTACATGTCCGTGGAATTATTTCTTTAGGAAAAAAGCCCTAGAAGTAGAATTACTGTGTTAGAATGTAAAACAGAGCTTTTAACTTTGCATTTCTTTAATTAGTGAGGGTTAGTATTTGATTTTATTTCTTTTGTGAATTTTATTTCTTCTATTTATGTCCTTTGGGCTGTGTTTCTTATATATTGACTAGGAGTTCTTTTTTTAATGGATATTAACCTTTTTTCTGTAATATGATGCAAATATTTTTCTCAATTTAAGTTATCTTTAGCCACATAAAGGTTTTTAAAAATTTGATGTTATTAAATATGTCAATCTTTTTCTTTACGGTTTACAGAACTCTTGTTTTTATGTTTAGATCTTTATCAATGTGGAATTTATTTTTGTTTTATGATGAGAGTTAAATATCTAACATTTTTTCCACAAAGTGAATAGTCATTTGATTGAATGGCATTCGTTCAATAATACAAATCATCATTTTCCCACCTTAATCAAATACTAAATTTCCTTATGTACCCGAGTCTCTTTTTGGATTCTATCTTGTTCCATCATTCCATTTGTTTGTTCCTGCATTATTACTCACAGCTTTAACTCCAATTACAATGAATTTATAGATAAATTGGGAAGGATTGACATCTTTACAATATTGATCCTTAGTTCCAGAAGCATTGTAGATCTCTTAAATTATTTAGATCATCTTTGTAGATTTTCTTTATTTAGGTCTCACACATGCCTCATTTAGTTTATTTTCACATGTTTAATTGTTTTTTTTCTTTTAAAGATATGTTCTTCCCACTAAATTTTCCAGTCGACTATTACTGGGATATATAAGAAAGATATTCTATCTGGCCATCTTTCTAAACTTTCTTAGTTACATTAGTTTTTTGTTTGATTCTTTAGAATTTTCTAGGTTGATAAGTATTCCTCACCAACATTTATACCTATTTCTAGGATTGGCTAGGACTCCATGGTTTTGCTGAGGAATAGCGGTGAGAGTTGGCATCCTCATTTTGTTACTGATTTTTAATGAGAAACTTCTTTTTTTTTCCTTTAATTTTGATAGGTGATATTGGTTTCTGCTAATGCTCTTTTATAAATTAAGGAGGCAGATTTTTATTTCTAGTTTACTATGCGTTTACATCAGAAATGATTGTTAAGCTTTATCAAATATATCTATCAAGATAATCATATTCTAATGTTGAGCATTCCTGGAAAAAACCCTATTTGTTCATGGTATGTTATTCTTCTAATATACTATGGGATTCAACTGGTAATGTTTTATTGCTAGGTTTTACATACGCATTCATAAGTCAAGTTGGTTTATAGTAATGTTTTTTCCTTTTCTTTGTGGTGTCGTATATCTTATAGCTGAGTTATACTACTTTTATAAAATAAAACTTTCTGCCTTTTTCTATGCTCCAGGACAGTTTAAGTGTATGACTTATCAGTTCCTTGATGCTTTGGCAAAATTCAGTTATAAATCCATCTGGGCCTGATGCCTTTTGGAATTCTCTTGGCAGTGAGGGCAGGGAATCTTTGGGAGCTTTTACAAATGTTTCTATAGTCATTGACCTTTTTAGATTTTATACCTCTTTTGAGTCAGTTTAGTCATGTTGTTTTCCTAGAAAATCATCCATTTCATCTAAATTTGAAAATTAATTGATACAAAATACATGTGGTATTCTCTTACCATCTTTTATTTTATTTCATTTTTTTAAAATGCACTTCTTTATTTCTCTATTTCTTTTTTGGCTGTGTTGGGTCTTTGTTGCTGCGTGCAGGCTTTCTCTAGTTGCAACGAGTGGGAGCTACTCTTCGTTGAGGTGCGCGGGCTTCTCACTGCGGTGGCTTCCCTTGTTGCGGAGAATGGGCTTTAGGCGCACGGGCTTCAGTAGTTGTGGCTCATGGGCTCTACAGTGCAGGCTCAGTAGTTGTGGCACACGGGCTTAGTTGCTCCAGGGCATGAGGGATCTTCCTGGACCAGGGCTTGAACCCAAATCCCCTGCATTGGCAGGCAGATTCTTAATCACTGCACCACCAGGGAAGTCCTTCTTACCAACTTTTATCTCCTTATTCCTAATGTTGAATAATTGTGTTTTCTCTTTTTCAAACTTTCCAGAGAGGCTTGTCTATTTTATCAGTCTTTCCAGAGAACTAAATCCTTGATCTCTTTATTCCATAATTTTTGTTTTGTTTTGCTTCCAGATTCATTAATATCTACTTTTATCTTTATTCACTTCCTTCTCCATTTTTGTGGAATTTATTTCATTCTTTTCCTAACTTCCAGAATTAGGTACTTAAGTTTTCTTAGCATTTTTAAAATTATAAAGTCATTATAGTCCCATTGTAGAGAATTTGTAGAGTATAAGAGTTGTAAAGCAAGAAAAGAAGACCCATTTTTCGACTACATTTTCACTTCTTTTCAGTGTTTGTTTAATGTATATTTAAAAATCTTATTTGATATATAAAAATGCCCCTTGCTTTTACCAATTAACATTGTAAACACTTTCTCATGTCATTAAAAAGGATACCTAAAAAGCTTTCTTAGTGGCTGTAGAGTATGCCTTCTTGAATGATGAAACATGATTTACTGTGACATTCCCCTAATGTTAGACATTAACATTGTTTCTAGTTTTTTACAACTCTAAATTATGTTACAGAGAACATCTTTGTGATTGCATTTTTGTCAGTATTTTAGATCATTTCCTAAAGCAGATTGCTGGAAGTAGGTCAAAGGATATGAACATTTAAAAAGTTCTAGAAACCTATTGCCAAATTGCTTTCCAGAAGAATTATACTAGTTTACATTCTCAACCGGTAAAATAGTTTTTTCATCACCCCATCCTCACCAGCACTGAGTATTGTAATTTTCTTTAATCTTTACAGATTAGCCATTTAAACTATGTAGCATTACAGGAAACTGAAAGTTAAGTGTGAGAGTCCACATGCATGTGACTAACCTGTGGCATGTTTGTAATTTATGTGGCTTTCTTCCCACCGCCAAGCATGTTCCCAGACTGCCTTCCTTGCTCTCCACTCAGCATTGCTTTAAAATGCAAAAATACTCCCGAAATAAATATCCCCAAGCCAAGCACCACTGACATTTGGATATTCCATATGTTTATTCCCCCTCCATGATAGTTTGCTTACCTGGTGAAAGTCACTTATAAAACTGGGTGGGTAGACCAAAGTTACCAGTGGGCTTCAAAACAAGCAGCCGACTTAAACTATGCTTTCAAAAGAGTGGATTCTGGCCTATCATCCTCCACCCTGACAGTGAATCTTGGGTTGTTGTTGACTGTGCCCCTGAACTCATCAGACTAACTGAATTTCAAAGTCCCTAATGGAAGGATATTGAAATAAGACAGAGATCAGACTCTTAACTCTGCAGCCAATCCTGCCAGGGCTTCTCTTACATCACTGTGCTTGTTCATGGTTTACTGAAATACACGTACCCCATCTCACCCCAGAAAGTACGCACCTTCATTTGGTTGCCACTCTGAGGATCTCATTTCCTCCCCTCCATTAACCAGATCTATGACCTAAGATAAGTCATTTATCTTTTCTGGGCTTCAGTTTCTGTATCTGTAAAATAGAGTAATTGAACTAAAGATTTTAAAGTGTCTATCTAATTTTAAAATCATGTGGTTCTATAAGACTTTATAGGAGATGGAATTGAAGTGTATGAAATCATGAAAACTATCTCTGAGCATGTAGATTTCCCCCTATATTCCAGAGTATTAATAAGGGCTTTGCCTCTTGGAGAAAAAGTACAAAATCCTCTATGATGTTATACAATTGGAGATAACTTATAAGTCACTTTTACAAGGAGCTAATTCAGGCTTTAAGTGAATTTTAGGATGAGATGTTACTTATGCTTATTCATTCAGGGAAAGCAAGGACATTGGGTGGCTCTTGCTAATCCTTTTAAGACAGTAACAGAGACAGTTCTTATGGGACTCATCCCCAAAGCTTCCTCTGGTGCCACTGTCAAAAATAATGAATTATTAGTCAGACCCACAATGACATTTCTTACTCTCATTACTGTAGGAAGCCAGGCACTGTGTGTATAATTATTTTGTCTTTTAAAGGAAGTTGACACTGTCAAAAACTGAATTTGCACAATTCAGTTTCTGGAGTTCCCTGTATTTTGAGGTTCCCAAGCTGCTCCAAAATAAAACCCCTTTTAGGGATTTCAGGGGAGACACCCTGTGAAATGTTCATCAGAAACACACCATGATCTCCTGTTTCCATGCAGGGTTGGGGCGTCAGACACATCACATTTGTGGACAATGCCAAGATCTCCTATTCCAACCCTGTGAGGCAGCCTCTGTATGAATTTGAAGATTGCCTGGTGGGTGGTAAGCCCAAGGCCCTGGCTGCAGCAGACCGGCTCCAGAAAATATTCCCCGGAGTGGTACGTTGATGCTGTTTGAGAACGTCTGAGGTTTTCTCCTGGATCTTTCAGTGTTTAAGTCTTGGGGAATGAGGCCCTGTGGTATTGGTGAAAGGGAGTCAGACATCTGTCACTTACTACCAGGCCCTCATCATGTGGCCAAACCTCTGTTTCCTCATCTCAGAGATGCAGATTACAAGAACAAAACTCTCATATATTATTATGAAAATAAAATGAAGAGTACATGAAAAGAATGTTTTATAAGTTGCAAAGCATTATCTGAGTTGAGGAATTTGGGGTACAAATAGTTTTAGATACTGCCTTGTTCCAAAGGGATTTATGGTGGCTCAGATGTAGGATATTATTTTCCTCATCACCAGAATACTTGATAGTTATTACAGGTTTATGAAATTAAATTGAATGTAAGTCTGCAGAAGAAAGATCTGGCTAATGTTTAGCGTTTTATTCCAGCTGCTTCTTATTTTTGACTTTCATCATTTATTTTAAAAACAATGAGGCAAGTCATTCAGCTCATTTGCTTCGAAATTTGTCGGTGTTTTTGAGGTCATCCAGCAAAAGACATTCTGCATCTTGCATGCTTAATCAGTTTATGTGACAGAGGTTAGATTAGGTGTCTCCGAAGTATCTGTTTGTACTTAAAGTGCCACAAGAGACTCTTGGCCCTGGCTAAAAATAAAAAACCTGCTTTCTCAAAATTTCTCTGTTTGGTCACTCAGCATTAGATTCATTCATTTTAACGGTCTTTGCTTTAAAAGCAACTTTGTTTTGCCCATTTCATCAGTGTACCAGAGGAATGGGTTTAATTCAGCAGTATTGATTGAACACCCACTGTACCCAGTGAGGTGCTGGATGCCAGAAGAGATGAGAATAAGTTACACCCCATCATTGAGGAGGCATCTTAGTTAGGTTTCTGCTGTGACAATATTGCATATCACATACTCCCAACATCTAAATGGCTTACGATCATAAACATTATTTCATGCTCATGGGTCTGCAGGTTAGCCATAGCTTAGCTGTAGGCTAGGCTGGACTCAGGCTTCGAGTCAGGTTCCAATCTACTCTATATGTCATTATTTCAAAATCTACGCTCCAGGAGCAACAGTCAGCTGTCCTACTCTTCTTATGGTGGAAGGTAGAAGTGTAAAGGGGTTGGTGAGGCTTACCATACCTGTACATGTTAAAGTCTCAGCTCAGAAATGGCACTGTGCAGTGTCCTCCATCTCCATTGCCAGAGCTAGTCACAGGGCCAGGCCCTAAGTCAATGGGGTTGGTCAGGATACCCTGCTTTCCTAGTCGGAGGTCCTGCAAAGTTGTATGGCAAAGGGCATGGACATATAATTCTATTAGAGGGAGGCAGTGCACAGTCAGGAAGAATAATTCATTCTATCACCAGAGAGTACCGTGAACTCCCCTCTGGGCCCAGACAGACCTGGCTTTGAATCTGAGCTCTGCCTGAAAGTTTTGCTTGCCCAAATCCTAGCCATGGTCTATGACCCAATGCAATTCCCCGTATTTCTTTGTTCAGTTATTCTATGACTTACTCCTCACATATTTATTTAAGGCCTACTGTATGCTAGGGACTGGGGAACAAGGCAGACGAAGTTCCTGCTCCCTTGCATTGAACTTCAAGTCTAGCTGGGGGCACGGTCAATAAACTAATTTCCTAAACGGTTACACTGGGAACAAGTGCACGAGGCAGGAGCTCAGTTGCTGTGAGAATGTTTAACAGGTAGGCCTGACCTAAACCAGGCTTCCTTGAGGAAGCTAAGTCCTGAAGCATGGGTGGGAGTTAGCTAGACCAAGGCAGGGCAGAGCTGTTTGTGCAGAGGCCTGAGGTAGGAAGCAGCACGCTGCCTTTGTGGACTGAAAGAAGACCAGGCTGGCTGAAGCGTGGAGGTCAAGAAAGACACAGCTAGGGCGTCTGTGTCAGCAAAGGCCAGGTCATGCTGGGCCTTAGAGATCAAGTTCACCTTTTCTTGAAAACATCAGCCTGCCAGGATCAAGCCTCTTCCTCAGCACCTACATCATGTTACTCCATTTTACCTATTGGATTATGCATTCCTTACCACTGGGAGCCAGGTCTCTTACACTTTTATCCTTCATGCCTTATAAGTAATAATAGATAACACAGAATGCATCTAAGTACTAGTGTAATTCATCAAATTCGTGAAAAGTACTTGTGAAACTGTTTCACTTATTGGTTAGCCAGGCTTATGTAATTTTCTTTGTGTGTTCAACTTAGTGTTCAACAATCAATATTGTTGATATTTTCATTCAACAAATATTTACTCATCACCCTCCTTACACCAGGCCATGGACAGAAGGCTAGTCCTAAGTGAAGAAGACATGAAAAGAACTGCTCAGCTGCAAATACCATGCCTAATCCTGGGGTTGAATTAATTGAATAGGAAAAAAACCTGACCTTTAATAAATCAAATAACTATTTGAGGTCACCATTTTTTTTTTTCTCCCAAAGGTAAAGCAATAAAATGTAGGATTGTAGAGCCACACTAGGGGTTTTAAAACCCAGCTCTGGACATCTGCTTTCAACCCTGAAGAGTAACTGATAGACTAGCTCTCCTACCATTATACACCTAAAAGTTCTGCACCTGGGTAGATTATATAAAATGACTCTTCAGACACTGAACAATATGTAGTGAAAGACTGTGGTCTCAGAAAGAAATGTTTGTCCCAATTTATTGCATGCAGACACTTTTTAGCCCATTGGCACTCCTTTGTGACTCACAATTCATCTGCCAGGACATTGTGGAGCCAGCAGGGGACAAAAGGTAAATTACAGAGCTGTTCTAAAGCCCCCATGAGAAATCCTGAGTCCCCACACTCCAAGAGAACCCAGGTTGCTGGGCAGCTTCTGCTTTTGGACAGGAAATGAAGCTTCACTACCACCCCCCGAACAAATATGTATACACTCCTAAGCCAGTTTTCTAGTTCAAGTCAGCAAGTAGAGTTTTTTGGTTTTGAGGGTTTTGTTTGTTTTTAATGCATATACTCCTAAGAAGATTAAGGCAAGACTAGCAGCCATTCTAATCTTATAAGAATTTATTAAATTATTTTTGTTCTGACATCCCATTTGGAGGTATTCTACCGTAAGGAAGTGGAGGGGACGGCAGCTTGGGAATAAGTGGGGAGAGACAGCCTGGCTGGATGGAGGGACTTGGGCAGGCAGAGGGCATTTTGGTGAAGTTTCTTGGCCTCAGATTGTAGGAAAGAGCCAAAGGTATACAGTTTTCTCCAGTTGTTCACCTTTTCTCACACGGGAAGTGCCCCCCACCCACTTTGGAACTAGGATCCGTGTGTCTCTGTTTGCTGCTCTGTCCAGCTTCAGGGACCCTGGGTGACAGGAAAGTGTGGTCTAGGTTGAAGAGGTGAAGAGGGTTGGGGGCACAGGCAGCAGAAGGCTAAGGCAGAGTGGTCATGATGGAGAGATTTCAGGCTGTAAGCGACCATGCGTGCACACTTGCGGCGACCGGGAGATGCGGGCTCTGAGATCCCGCCTGTCCCTTTGCTTCAGACCCCCCTCTCTCTGGTGTGTCCCCAGAACGCCAGAGGGTTCAACATGAGCATCCCCATGCCGGGACACCCAGTGAACTTCTCCAGCGTCACCCTGGAGCAGGCCCGCAGGGATGTGGAGCGGCTAGAGCAGCTCGTTGAAGGCCATGATGTCGTGTTCCTGCTGATGGACACCCGGGAGAGCCGATGGCTGCCCGCCGTCATCGCCGCGAGCAAGAGAAAGGTAGAGTGTGGGTCCTCTGGTGGTGACTTAATGCATCATCTCCGCAGGGGGAAGTGTCCCCAATCTGCCCCCTCCAGAGCAGAAGGTGCTTTGTGTGGCCTAGTGACCTGGTACAAGAGGGCTTCCTCCAGAGACTGTTTCTGCCTTATGCACCATCATCCAGCATAATTGTTACCCTTTACTGTTTAATTTTCATAACCACCCTGTGAGGTCCTTTACTGGAAGGGACACTCTACTCACAATAGAATGTAAGCTCCAAGAGGGCAAAGATTTTGTCTCATTCACTACTGTTGGGTCAGTGACAACTTCAAGGGCCAAAAGAACTGAATGTTTAAACACTGGGTTGGCCAAAAAGTGCCTTCAGTTTTAAGTAAAAATAAAAGACACATTTTTCATTTTCACCAAGAACTTTATTGAACAACGTATTCACCCTTTTGTTCCACTACCTTCTGCCATTTTTCAGGCAACTTCATAATTCCATCTTCCCAAAACTTTTTATCTTTTTGAGCAAAGAACTGTTCCAGGTGCCTTTTACAGTCTTCCAGGGAATTGAAATTTTCCATTAAGAGAATTTTGTAAAGACCTAAATAAATGGAATTCCGAAGGTCAATGTCTGGTGAATATGGCGGATGAATCAGAACTTCCCAGACAAACTGTGACAGTTTTTGCCTGGTCATCAAAGAAACATGCAGTCTTGAGTTATCCTGATGGAAGATTATGTGTTTTCTGATGACTAATTCCAGATTCTTTTCGTTGAGTGCTGCTTTCAGTTGGTCTAACTGGGAGCAGTACTTGTTGGAATTAATCGTTTGGTTTTCCAGAAGGAGCTCATACTAGAGAACTCCCTTCCAATCCCGCCATATACACAACATGACCTTCTCTGGATGAAGATTGGCCTTTGGTGTGGTTGGTGGTGGTTCATTTCGCTTGCCCCATAGTCTCTTGCTTTCCACATTATTGGACAGTATCCACTTTTCATTGCCTGTCACAATTTGTTTTAAAAACGGAACGTTTTCATTACGTTTAAGTAGAGAATCACATGTGGAAATTCAGTCAAGAAGGTTTTTTTTGCTTAACTTACGTGGAACCCAAACATCAAAGCAATTCACATAACCAAGCTGGTGCAAATGACTTTCAACCCTTGATTTGGATATTTTGAGTATGTTGGCTGTCTCCCGTGTGTTATAACATTGACTGTTCTCAATTAATGTCTCAATTTGATCGCTATCAACTTCAACTGGTTTACCTGACCGTGGAGCAGTGTCCAGCAAGAAATCTCCAGCACAAAACTTCTCAAACCACCTTTGACACATTTGATCAGTCACAGCACCTTCTCCATACACTGCATAAATCTTTTTTTTTGCATTTCGATTGCGTTTTTACCTTTCTTGAAATAACAAAGCATAATATGCCGAAAATGTTGCTTTTTTCTTTCATCTTCAGTCTTAAAATGGCTACACAAAAATTCACTAATTTTCATGTCTTTTTTTTAAACACATGCTGATATGACAGCTGTCACATACAATCTAACAAAATTGTTTCGAATGACATTAAAGACAACTAACTGCTACTAGAGTCATCTTACGGAAAAAACCGAACGAACCTTTTGGTCAACCCAATAAATCACAGTACATATGTGTGACGGAATAGTATGCAGCCGTTCACGGTTATGTCTTCAAAGAATTTTAATAACATGGAAAATACCACATTATGTTAAATAAGCAAGATATAATATTGTATATATATATTTTTTTATCAACTCTGTTTATATATGTAAAGATATCTACGTTTATCAAAGGGTGGCAAGAAGAAGGGAGAAAGGGAGGAAGGGAATGGGAGAGAGAGCGAAAATAACAGGGAAATACTTCAAACTATTAATAATAATTGTTTGAGCTGTGAGATTGTGAGTGATTTTTGTTTTCTGGTATGGTTTTCCTTGATTTTTTCTAACTTTCTGTCTAACCATAAATTTGGGAGAATAAGTTAAATTACAACTAAGAGACGTTCTTACAGTATAAATGAAAAAAATTGTCCTCAAAGACCTATGTGGGGGCTTCGCTGGTGGCTCAGTGGTTGGGAATCCTCCTGCCAATGCAGGGGACACGGGTTCGAGCCCTGGTCTGGGAGGATCCCACATGCCACGGAGCAATGAAGCCTGTGCGCCACAACTACTGAGCCTGCGCTCGAGAACCCGCAAGCCACAATTACTGAAGCCCGCATGCCTGGAGCCCGTGCTCCGCAGTGGGGGAGGCCACCGCAATGAGAGGCCCGCGCACAACAGCGAGGAGTGGCCCCCGCTTGCCGCAACTAGAGAAAACCTGCGCGCAGCAACCAGGACCCAATGCAGCCAAAAATAAATAAATAAATTTTAAAAAAGAAAGAAAATATTCAAAAAAAATCCTACATGGAGGGTGAATTATATGGTATGTGAATTATATCTCAATAAAGCTATTATGAAAAAAAATCTCTGTAGAAATAACAGAGGATAGCATAATGCTGGAAAGAATGGGTTTGAGAACTATCGAGACAGTTTTATACACCTACCTTTTACCAGCTAAGTGACCTTGGGCAAGTTATAGAAGTAACCTCTCTGACTTTCAGTATCCTCATCTGTAAATAGGAAATGTTTGCTGGGAATTTTAAATGAAACCAAATGAGATAATTTATGTTAATCGCTTGTCAAGTCTTTTGCATCTAATAAGCCCTCAGTCTTGGGTAACTTTTACCAACATTAGCTTCTAGAATCTAATTATAGTCATATGCAAACATTTACTGCAAACACTAATAAAGTAAATTCTTTAAGTGGACCAAATATGAAGTTAGCCATGGCTTAAAATATGTGTCTCTTAACTCTAGCCTTTTATTCCTTGAAACTCACAGCTGGTCATCAATGCTGCCTTGGGATTTGACACATTTGTTGTTATGAGACATGGCCTGAAGAAGCCTAAGCAGCAGGGAGCCGGGGACTTGTGTCCCAGCCACCCTGTGGCACCTGCCGACCTCCTGGGCCCATCACTTTTTGCCAACATCCCTGGCTACAAACTTGGCTGCTATTTCTGCAATGATGTGGTGGCCCCGGGAGATGTAAGTGGATTTCTTTGTTATTCCAGGTATTTCCTACAACCGTCTTGCCCACTAGAGTGGAGAGACCCAGTTCTTTCCTTTACGACTATTTAGATATTGTCTTTTAACAAAGAGAAAAATTCTCCATTTGGGGGGCGGGGCAGGACCTTATCCCTCTATGAGCCTTGTTTGACATCATCAACTGTGTCCAGCTCTTCCCCGTTCGCCAATGTAAACGCAGCAACAAACCATTTTTATGGAGAGCTCAGCAAGGAAACTGCAGGCTAGATTGGTTCCTGGCAGCGCTTCGCGCTGTATTCTGTGTGGATTCTTAGGGTATATTAGTGAAGAGGGTGTTAAATGAGGAGTCTGAAGACCCAGACTACAGTCCAGCCTCACGAGATTATTCCAAATAAGTCTGTTAGGCTCCCTGTGCTTCTGCAGGATGGGACTCTGAGGCCCAGAAGGTTGTCAGACTCAGCTTGTCAAAATACAGGATTTCCAGTTAACTCTGAATTTCAGGTAAATAACGAATAATATTTTAGTATAAGTGTGTCCCATGCAATATTCGAGATCTGTTTATACTAAAAGATTATTTGTTGTTTATTTAAAGTTCAAGTTTAACCGGGCATCTTGTATTTTATCTGCCAACCCCAGTAGCGGAGGGACGAATACTTGCCCTGACTATTAACAGTGCAAGGTGGTTCAAACATGGAAGTGCTCTGAGCAGCAAGCACTACACTGTTCCAACGTAAGGTTCTGTGTTCTTAATGCTGCCATGGAAGCAGGGTGAGCAGGAATGGTCTTTCATCAGAAAAGGCGATCACTTCTAGTGAAACAAAGCAGAGGTGTTGTCCGTACCCTCCCCTCCATTTTCACCTTCTATTAAAACTTGTTCCTCACTGATTTACACCTCTTCTGGATGACTGGCTTTTGTGTCTTCCCAGTATAAAGACAAAAATATCCTCTTATGTGAAGAAGGGTGGTTAAGGGTACTCAGTTAAGAGTACAGGACGCCACTCCATGTGTGAGGCAGCTGGGCCCCCCATCTTTAATTTGTTTATAACTGCTAGTCCTTCTTAATGTATTACCTCATTTAGTTACCTAACTTGTATATTTTGATTTTCTTGGTACTTGCAAGAAATGGTATTATGTGAGGCTGACTGATCTTTGCCAACAGTGAGCGTCTGGTATGTGATAGAGCTTTATTGTGGAGGAGTTTCATGCTTCACACAGCTGGCGTTGGGTGGAACAGAACTTTGCATTCACGTCAGTGACTGTTCTCTGTAGTCAACCAGAGACCGGACCTTGGACCAGCAGTGCACTGTGAGTCGTCCAGGACTGGCCATGATTGCAGGAGCCCTGGCGGTGGAGTTGATGGTTTCCGTTTTGCAGCATCCAGAAGGGTGAGTTTGCCTTTTAGAGATGGGTGTTTAAGCAAAGAAAGCTTTTGTATCTCCCTTGGCCTTTTCTCAGTCTGAATTTTCTGAGAATTATATTGCGCTTTCCATCCTCAAAAAAACAAGATTTTAAAAAAACCCAGTGTGATTCTTTGGCCTGGAGGACTTGTCATTGTGATCTTTGGAGCTGTATCTCTGCATCCTTCTGGAACTGAACTCTCCTAGAGTTAATTGGTAATTGATAATAAGGAAGGATAAAAATTTTGGTAGTGGCCTTAGGACCTTCATGCATTTATTCTCTTAATATGTTTTGATCTCCTTAGCCCTGAGCACTTGTAAGGCAATACGTGAATTACATATGATAGAAATTGCATTTAGCTGTATGTAACAGATCCATCTAAAGTGACTTAGCCCAAAGGGTACAGCTTGATTTTTCTCATGCGGCAAGAAGCTCGGAGGCAGCATCCAGGGCTGGTACAAAGGCTCCGATATGCCATCGGGGACTGTTTCCTTAGCACTCACTCAGCCACGCTTAGCTCCCTTCCTTATGCTTGTCACCTGTGGTCACAAGATGGCTGCTCTGCCAACAGTGTTGCTTCTGTGTTACACGTTAAGAGGAAAGGAATGTCCAAAGGATGAAAGTTGTGCTCAGCTGAGGCTGCCCCCTTTTAAAAGGCTCTCCGGGAAGACTTACCCATTGATTCTAAAACTCCTATATCACATGACGTTGCACTCGTAATTGCAAGGAAGACGGACAAATGTAGTCCTTTGGCTGGGCATGTTGCCTCTCTCAGTGAAACTGTGGTGAGATAGAAGTGGAGAATACATTGGGCAGGCGCCCAGTACTGTCTGCACATTCATTTAAAAACAATTCTGGGGCTTTCCTGGTGGCGCAGTGGTTGAGAGTCCGCCTGCCGATGCAGGGGACACGGGTTCGTGCCCCGGTCCGGGAAGATCCCACATGCCGCAGAGCGGCTGGGCCCATGAGCCATGGCCGCTGAGCCTGTGCGTCCGGAGCCTGTGCTCCGCAACGGGAGAGGCCACAACAGTGAGAGACTGCGTACCGCAAAAAAAAAAAAAAAAAGTTCTGTATGTATTTTAAACTCTAGAAGATATTATTATTGTTATATAGTTGGTATTCATTTCATTTTGCTAATATTTTCCTTTTTGTTACTTTTCTTTCTGTGACCTTGAGCTTCCATCCAAGGGCATTTTCCTTCTGCCTGAAGAATACCCTTTATTATTGCCTTTAGAAATGCCAGCGACAAAGATATTTCAGTTTTTGTTTGTCCAAAAATGTCTTTGTTTTATCTTTACGCTTGAAAGCTATTTTTGCTGCGTACAGAATTCCAGACTGGTGGTAATTTCCCTTTAGCAAGTTGAGAGTGCACTCCTGTTGTCTCTGGCTGCCCTTATCCTGGTTGAGGAGTAAGGTGTGTACCTGGTTGCTACTCCTTTGATACAATTTGTTTTTCTCCCTCTTCCCCTACCTTCAGTTGCTTTTAAGATTTTCTCATTGTCTTTGGTTTTCAGAAGTTGGGAACACATACCTAATTCTGTTATTTGTTATTGTATACCTATTTCTGTATTTATTCTGATTGTGCTTTTTAGTGCCCCTTGAATCCATGGCTTGATGTTTTTTACCCACTGTGGACAATTTTCAGCCATTATCTCCTAAAACATTGCTTCTGCCCCTTTCGAGTCCCCAGTTGCATGTTAGAATCAGCCTATGCTCTTTTCTGTACTTTCCATAATTTTGTCTTTCCTTACTTCAGTCTGGCTATTTGGTTTTGGCTTATCTTCCAGTTTACTAATTCTTCCTTCTTCTGTGTCTATGCTTTAAACCATCCATTGAGTTTTAAATTTCATAATTATATGTTTCACTCTTAGAGTTTCCATCTGATCTTATCTTATACATACCCTCTTCTCTGCCAAAATTGTGATTTTGGTCTTTTTCATTCTTTGAACACATTTGATCATGTTTTTCTTTTAAGTCCTTATCAGTAATGTCCATTAATGGGATCTCCTATGAGTCTGTTCCTATTGTCTATTGTTTTTATTGGCTTTTGGTTATGTATTGTCTCCTCATATACCTGGTTTTGGTTTTTTTTAAAAAAAACAAAACCTTTTCATTATGGAAATTTCAAACATATATGAAAAGATATATATAGATAGGTAGAGATATAGATAGATAGATATAGATATCTTCTTTCTCACACACACACGCACACACAATTTGTGTATATACGTAGAAACCACCTTGTATGCACCACCCAGCTTCAACAATTACCAGTCATCATTTATCTGTACTACTGTCCACAGTTTTTCTCCTTCCACTGACTTATTTTAAAGCAAATCCAAGACATAGCTTTCATTCATGAAAATATATCTTTTTAGTATGTATCTTTACTATTTTTACATATAAAAACAAATTAAAGGCAATTTCCTAATATTACCACATATCCAATCAATATTTAAATTTCCTCAATTCCTTGTGTCTTCTTGGCTATATTTGATTGAGTACTGGACTTTATATTTGAAAAATTACAGAGATGTGATTTACATTTCTTTCTGGCAAACTGCTAGGCCAAGGGGACTACCATCCTAGAACATTTTATCCAATTAGGGCTTATCTATTTCCGGTTCACCGTTAGTCTGAGGATGCACCCCTGTATGATCCCAATCCAAAGCCTTGGATATTTCCCATGGTTCCTCCTTATTGGCAGACCTCAACTCTGGATTTTCCCATCAGCCTCTTGAGTCAGTGAGTATCACTGTTCAGCTTCTGAGCTTGTGGCCACTGCTTTTGGACATTGACAATCATTTTATGGGGGAAAATTCCCCTTGCAAATGCCTGATTTACCTCTGTGGGCTTCCCTCCTCTTATAAACCTTAGCTCTATAATTCTCCCTTACTGTGGTAGCTCTCTGATGCTTTCAAACGGAGGTTTGTGTACTTTGTCTAGCTTTCCTGTTTGTTCTCAATGAGGGGACTGGTTCTGACCACTTAGTCCACCAATGCCACACCAGTTATAAAAATATTTTTTAATTTATTAAGCACTCATAGGGTTAGGCTTGCATGTGAGAGGAAGGCAAGGAGTAGGCTGGTGTGTTTTGTTTCAACTTGACCTTGGGCCTTTCGGTAGTCTCTATGTGTAACACATTGTATATACGTTATATTACAGATATAAAAATTAGCACAATTGTGGTCTAGACACCCTCTCTTCTCCAAGCAAGGAGAAGATCTTACTTTATGACTTATAAATAACAGAAGTAATTCATCTTATAATAAATAAAAGTGAGACAAAAATTAAATCAATTTTAAAAAATAGAGTCAGTAATTTAGAAAAAGAAAGAAGGGAGGAAAAGAAGAGAAAAGGAAAGGAAAGAAAATGAAGAAAAGAGAGAAGCAAAAGAAAACTTAGTAAACAACTTAAGACTCTCTCAATATCCGCTGGAGACCATGCTCTCAAGTGTGATATAGTGAAGGCAAACTGGAGCCAAACAGGTATTTACACCTCACTGTGTGACAAACACATTGTGATTTGTCTTATTTTCAACCCTTACTTAGTGCTTACGTTGTGCTAGGCATTATTCTAAGCACTTTACAAATAGTAATTCATTTAATCCTCATAGCAAACAGATTAGGAAAGAACTCTTATCTGTCCCATTTTTGATGGGGAAATTGAGGCATAGCGAAGATAACTAAGTTGCTGAAATTCATGAAGCTGATAAGTAGTAAAGCTGGGATTAAGCACAGCCCAGTTTGGCTCCAAACTCTGTTTTTAATCACTCTGCTATGCTGTTTGTAATACAGGCAGGAAAGAATTGAATTTTTGAAAGATTTGTTTTTCAGGTTCTCAGAAATCAACATGAATATTCTATTTACTGTATAACTCAGAGTTCTTCTCTGAAGTTGAAAAGGTAGCCTCTGTACTATGTTGGTAGCATATGTAACAGTATAGATGCTTCAGAGTTAAATGAAAATAAGCAGCCTTTTTTGTCTTCCTCTCATCTTTGTCATCCCCCTGGCACCTCTGTTTATTGTGGCCCCCTGACAGGAAGCATTTGGGTTAAAATCTTTCAGAGCTGGCTCTGAGTCCTTGACACCGACCCCTCTGTCTGCCACATTTGCCTTGGTCATAGGCTAAAACCAGGGTCTGCGTCACGTCTCTTCTGTAACGTAAGTAAACATCAGACTGTTATTCGGGAGGGAGTATTCGTTCTGCCCAATTAATCCCTCGCTCTTCTTTCTCCTTCCTCCATCGTGGTAGCATTTACATCACCCCAGCAAGTTAAGGTTGGGAGGTTTTCTGTTTCAAAATTTCAGTTCAATTCCACAATGTGCTGTGGTGTTTACAAGACTATTGAGAGTAAGGGGGTAACATTAGCCAGGTGTTGCACTCGGCAATTTATCTCACTCACTCCTAATTCATTTCTCACAACTGTCTTATTCCTATTTTATAGGTGATGGACCTGAAGCACAGAGAAATTAAGCAACTTGCCTGTGCTCACAAGCTCTGGTCTTTCTGACTCTAAAACACAAGCTTTTTCTTTTTTAAACTATTCTTCTGCCTTCCTCCCAGCGAAATTAGGGGTTTTTTTTCCCTAGCTTATGCTGCCTAGCAAGGGGTGTTCGGTTATCCTTATAAATCTTACGTGGACCTCCTCCAGATCGTCCTCACAGGAATTAAACATAGATTTTTATGAAATGAACAGCTCTAATGGTTTCCTTTTCTCAGGGGCTACGCCATTGCCAGCAGCAGTGACGACCGCATGAATGAGCCTCCAACCTCTCTCGGGCTCGTGCCTCACCAGGTTAGTGACTGGGAATGAAATCACAGTTCTGGACCCGATCCCAGTGGTGCAGTGGGAAAGTATTTGGGGTCATTCCAGCCCACCTCTTCTCCACCCTCTCTACCCTCCAGCTTCCCTGGTATTTCAGTGGGAATTCTTTATGAGCACCTGGAGGAGATCCCATTCTGCAGGATGGTGACGAGAAGAAATCCTGAACAAGCAGCATTACCCAGAGTCTTGATTTAGCCTTTAGCATGTCGACTAGGGGCCTCGCGACGGAGCAGAACAAGAGAGAACGGGCTTTGGAGCCAACCAGACAGCGGCTCAAATCCCAGCCCGGCAGTCATTAAGATGGCCTTCCTTGGCCAAGTCATTAAACTTCTCTGAGCCTTAGTTTGCTTATCTAGAAAATGGAGTCAAGAATACCGACCTCAGCTGGTAGCAGTAGACATGAGAGACGTTATACAGAAAGGGCTTAGCGACAGTGCCTGGTACGTCACAGCCCTCAGTAAATGGTGCTGCTAGTTTTGTTGCTGTTGTTTATTATTACTGACTCCTTAATAATAATTAAGAAATAATAAATAGTAGAAGCCAAATAACAGAAGGCTTTCTGGACATACATGGGAAAGCCATTGGAAGTGCACAGTGTCACCAGACAGTGGGGTGTCTTTTCAGAAAAAAGAATCTGAGGCATCATAGGGAAGGTCCACCCATAGAGAGCGAGAGAGAAAAAAAGCAGTGGGATGAAAATGTTAAATTCGTGTTGCCTCTTCACCAGTTTTCGTCACTATGCTTTTGGAGGTTTTCTGGTCTTACTTTTCGGAAATCATTTCTCTGGGTTCCGTGTGTGTATCTCAGTCTGTAGCAGGAAGGCTGTCTAGTTAGGGGAGCAGTGAGAGCACCCGACAGTCCCATCTGGGGGCTTGTGAGGACAGACTCACCGACGCGTGCAGAGAGCGGGGTAACTCACGCAGGTCGCGTTCGTCTCTCTCGCTGCCTACGCACACCTGCCCTGTCATTTTCTGGTTGAGGATCTGAATCAGAAGAGGGGAAATTACTTGTGCACGGTCACAGGGGTATGCCGAAATCCATACCTAAACTCGGCACTCTGACCAGGGCTGCGTCTGAGGTTTTGTGAGTGGAAATAGCCCCGGCCTGCATTTTGGGAGAGTTTGCTTCGAATCGCTGCTCTGGGCCACTTGCCCTACATCACCTGTCATGGATTTGTGTTAGGTCACTTACCTCCCTGGGCCTCAGTTTCTGTATCAGTAAAAGCAGGTGCTTTACCTTGTGTGCAGGATTGTCTGTGACGAGGCTTGGTAAAGCACACATCACCATGCAAATGTGACTTTTCCAGCCTGCCGCACTCAAGATGGCATTTATTTGACATGAATGGGTTAATCTTTTCTGCAGAAACACTTCAAGTAGGACCCACTAGGCCCTGTAATAAGCCCCCCTCATCCCCATGAGGAAGCTGTCCTCCAGAGCCAACCTCTGCTGTGGACGTGCTCATCTGAATCCTCACCCTCATCCCTTTTCACATGTCTCCTTCCGTTCTTCTGACCTTGAGATGTGCCCTCATCTCCTTTACAGATTTCATGCTGAGAAGGGCCTTAATTAAATTTTCAGTCGTGCCCCTGCACTGGTTTCCTTCTTGAAGTCCTTTATGTTAAATTACCGCAGTTGTAGTTTTCTCAGTGCTGAGGCCAGAGGGCAGAACAGTTTCTTTCTAGAAGGGGTCCGGTGTCAAAATGCATGTGCCCATGTTTTTACAGTACTATGGCAACTAATCCCTCTCAGTGTTATTTACCCCCATGGAGGCTTGCAATTGTTTGTCATTCACCCACTCTTCTAGTTCTTTCTCCTAGTTTTCAAATGTCTGAAGGATTATTTTGGTTGTTGGCCATCTCTTCATTTGGCCTTTTCAAAGTCTGAAGAATAATGCAGCCATATATGGGAAAAGCCCAGTGCGTGTGTGTGTGTGTGTGTGTGTGTGTGTGTGATTACTTGCTTACATTATTTCAAGTTTCAAGCCTTTATTTTTAGCTACTTTCTAAAAAAGACAGTGGAGAAAGAGCTTTAAAATTAGTCAGGGTAAGATGTTAAAAAAAAAAAAAATTAGTCAGGGTTGTGTGGTCCCTATTTTATAAGGCTTTAAATTTCTTCTTTTTTTTTTCTTTTTGAAGTGGAGTGAGTCCATTTATGCAACTGTGTTTTGATTAGGGGACCACCGTTTCCACAAAAACACTGGCTGTGTTGCAATGCAGACTCAGCACTTACCCCCTCCTTTTCCTGGCTCTCTTGAGACAAATGACTTCCTGTTGGAGAGGAACTCGGTAAACCCCTTTGTGTGCTTTGTATACAGAGAATAGCCAGTGACGTTCCCCGGGCTCATTTTTTCTCGGTTCCCCAAAGGAGAGTGTTTATTAATTGGCCCTTGTGGAATGAGATGTAGTAGAAAAGTGATAGTCCTTGGACCGAGAATCACAAGGCCCCCCACCAGCGACTCATTGTGTAATCTGGGGAAAGTTGCTTAACTTCGCCCATGCTCTCTGCGTCTCAGCTCTCCCCCGTGTCAGACCTGGGAGGCCTGAGGATTACTTAGTCCATCTCTCCGTGGGACCACAGGCCGAATTTGGCTTATCCAGAGATTGGTCAAGTGCAGAAAAAGGCTAGATTAGTCCCTGAAATTCAGTGATATTCAGCCTGAAACAACCTCTTATTGCATTTGAAAACCGTGAAAAAACCATTTGAAGGTGAGAAAATAGGCTTATGGGTTTGTTCTTTTTAAAAAGTCTCTGGCCCACTGTGTGTGGATGGGATTCTGCAAGCAGGCAGCAATGAGTATAAGCCACTTTCTGCCTATGAAGGGAATGTTTTTTAATTTGTCATTTTTATCTATGTATAAAATATACACAATCACACAAATCATTAAGTATACAACTTGGATTCTCACAAAATGAACACCACTCATGTACCCAGCACGCAGGTCAAAATGAAGTGTTATCAAGTTCCCTGACATCCCCCCATGCTTCCTCAATTATCACTGCCTCCTTCCCACACAGAGACACGCAGCTCTTGGCTCCAAACACCTTGGGAGACTTTTGTCTAATTTTGAACTTTCTGTAAATGAAATAATATAATACATGGTCTTTGGAGTCTGGCTTCTTTGCTAGAGAGAACTTTTTCACTGTAGATCTTAGCGCATACTGTTATTCCCTCTGCTTCCCAGCAAGTGGGATCTTTTATTTAAAAAAAAAAAAAAAAAAGGTGGCGGGGTTGTCTTTTCCTGGCTCCTGGGGTGGTGACTGTTCTGTGAGGCCAGACCCCTTTTTCTGGTTCTTTGGCGGGAGGCACAGTTCAGGAGTTATCAAGTGTCGAGGCCACTCCTGATGTCTCCAGGAAGTTGGTGTGCAGGCTGGTGAGACAGAAATGTGACAGAAATTAACAGCCGATGTAGCTGCTGATCATTTGACTGGACATCCCTCAGAGAACGAAGAGCATCGTGGCAATTCAGTAGTTGTCTGAAAACCATGGTCATGAATATAGCAGTCCTGCTTTGATACCAACATGGACCAGGCAGTTCACGTTTTTTCTCTTTGGGCAAATGGACTCTTGGTCCTCAAGTACTACTGAATGAAGACCCTGGATGGGTATGCCCCTCCTAGGGGTTTGGACTTGCCAACCCCACAGTTCTCTTGGGCTTTCAAGTTCTTTGTTTTAGTTACTTTCAGAAGAGTAGAACAAAGCCCAAACTAGGACAGAACCTGGGCAGGGACCAGCCTGGGAAATCTCCCAGTGAGACAAAAGCCGAGCTAGAGTTGTGGTCTCTAGCCAAGCCTCGGCCTGCTCTTGATTTGGCCTGTCTGCACAGGCTGTGCCCCACAAATCCTCAGGCCGTTCGCTTTCAGTAAGGTCTCTTTACCGTGCTCCGAAATGCTGACATCGGTGTGCCTCTAGGGGTGTGGACGGATTGACTGCTGAGGAAGGAGGGTAAGAAGATAAGCACTAAGAGCGTATTTCCTGAGATGTAGCCCGAGAAAAGGAATCTCCTTCCCCCTCTGATTCTGTACCCCTCGAATTGATGGCAATGGAAAGGGCAGGAAGAACAGACAGTCCAAACGTCTGCTGTTTCACCATTTCAGCCACTGTGGTTTGTGACCTGTGCATCCTCCCTTCCCCCTCCCTCCAGTCATCCCTGCAGCAGGTGATCCCCAAACGCTGACGCCGTGCCAAAGCGCCATTAGGTTCAGAGAAGTTCGGTGACCGGCACGCAGCACAAGCGTTTGGTTCCACTTGCCTTTGGAGTTTCTAAGGTGGTGGATGTACCCCAAGCCACTCAGATGTGGTGAAGTCTCATTCCAATGGGGAGGCCCCTGAATACAGGAGGGATTTGGGTACAAGATCCGACAAGGTCTGGGCTTCCCTGCGTGCAAGGCCCTAGAAGAAGAGAGGGGCATTCCCCGCTCCTGGCACACAAAGTGGGGGATAAATTACACACAGTGCCAGAGTTCCAGAGCGTCTCAGGTAGCATCTCTTGGCCCAAGAGGACTTGGGCGTAATTTTATCAGTTGAAGGACGTCACTTGTGCCCCACGAGTTTTGCTCACCCGATGGGGCTGTCCTGTTTGGGAGGCTCGCGTGGGAGGGAACCAGAAGGCTCTGGATCATACAGATCCGATTAGAATCCCAGCTTTGCCTCTTAATTTCATTTTCATCCATTTGACAAACGGGTTCAAGGCGGTTCTTGCCACTTGTCACTGTGTGACCTCGGGCAGGTTACTGATCCTTTCTGAACTTCATATTTTAAATTACTAAAACGGGCATAATAATATACTAAACAACTGGGATTCATGTACAGATTAAATTACATTATAGATTAAATTACATTAGCACAGTTCTGGCCACATAAGGGACATTTGTAAATGTTTTTATCTTTCTCTTTCACTTTTAATTAAAATGGTAAAGTGGGCGCCTATCTAGCCTCCTAAAAAGGGAGTTACAAGGAATCTCGTAAAACTCTGGAAGCAGTGAGCGTGCAGGGAAGGGTTGGAAGGATTAGTTCCATCCTGCGCTATTTTTCTAAGGATGGCGCTGGCTCATTTCCAGCTTGCTTCTTCTGCCCCTTGGTGGCCCCTGTTTGACAGTGAGAGGTGGGTTAGTGGTGGGAGCTGAAGCTGTTGTCTGAAACAAAGACCTCTGTGGTGCGCCTGAGGTTTTGCATTTGCTAAACTTTATTTTGGCGTTGAATTTGGTTAAGACTCTCTGCAACATCCAAGAGCAATGCGGAGTTTGGAGTTGGCTCTTATTTATGCAAACTCCAAGCTCTAGAAATACCGCCAGGCCTGCTGGAAACCGGTGTGAAGTCAAAGCAGCAGGTTTCTGCTGTGGCTGCAACTGTGCCTTCTCAGAATGGCTGTTTATTTCTGGGCATTGGCTCTTCACTTCCCATCCAGGGGAGGTTGATTTTGGACGCACGCAGCGGTAAGCGGCAACTTGCAGCGAGCAGCAGTGAGCAGTAGCTGGAAGCAATATCAGTCCCCGGACCGGGAGTCCTAACTGCTAGACCACAGAGGCCAGCGGCTAGGGCCTAAACCCACAGTTCTAGCCTGGCTTGTCAAGAAAGAATTCAGGCAAGGAGGCAGAAAGTAAAGAGAAAAGTAGAAAGTTTCTTGGAAAAGCAAAGTACGTGTGGAAAGACGCATGGGAGAACTGAGAGAGAGAGTGACGCCTTTAGGAAGTTTAAATCCTGTATGAGGGGGCAGTTTTCCAGGTTTTTGTCTCCCTTCTGGCCAATCATCTTGCTTTGTCCCCCCCTGGCTAATTTGTCTCAGGACCCTCCCCTTAGGTGCACACTTACCCCACAGTCAAGATGGACCCCGACGTGAAGGCATCTGGGAGAAGCAAGAGTCACCATGGCATGGAGTTGTCCCCTGACTTTTGACCCCCAAGGAGCCTTTCTACACATGTGTAGTGTCTCCCTTGCCCCAAGGAGGGGCGAAGTGGAGATCCCTTGATCCTTTACTCAAACGAGGTTTTGCCCCTCTTCGTTTTTGCCATGACTGTTATCTTAAGGCATCCACAAGAGACAAAACTTGGCTTTTTACCCTGTCTCTGTCATTGCTTCCATTTCGGAGAGCAAACAGGAGGCTGATTTTAAATGTCTAACCTGAAGCCCACCTATCTCCTGTCTCAGGAAATGCAAACAGGAGGCGAGTTGTAAGTGTCCGGCCTGAAGCCCATTTTTTCCTGCCCCATGAAATGTTAACAGAAGGCCAGTTGTAAATGTATAACCTGGAGCCCATCTATCTCCCACCTCAAGGTGGGCTTGGGGCTCAAGCCGCTTTCACTCAGCTTAGGTGTAAACACCATGAGCGGCTGCCCAGAATGGAAGAGACCCCTTTCTATTCCTGATCTATTTATTTTGTAGCTGACTGGGCATAAATGACTGAAGATAATTTAATCCACTCAGACCCTGATGGCAGCCGTCTTGATATTGAGTTTTTGGTTTTGAGGGGGTGTTTATTTGTTTTTTAATTCCTCTGGTCTTCTCTTTCTTTCTTCCGTTCTTTTTACCTTCTCCTTGATTTTCAGCCTTTTCCCCTAGACTTGAGAGAGAAGGAACAGAACTCAGGTCCCTGGCTTTACCACTTGGTAGTTGTAGAATCTTGGGTGAGCCAAGCCACTTCCCTGAGCCTCGATTTCTTTATCTGGAATACAGGGGAAAGTCCCAGGATGGTAGTGAGGGCAACATGAGATGAGTATGTGAAAACACTCCAGAGAGCCAGACACAGGGATGGCACGTAGCAGATATCGCTCCTCTGCTCAGTCCCCTAGGCCACCATTTCCACAGGATGTCAGGACATGCCCTCCTGCAAGGCTTCCAAGGTTAGGAGGGAGCAGTTGTTTCTATGGAGGGAGAAGGGAGGGGCGTTAGCACTTTAGGGGAGGCACAGGAGAGGCAGAGAAGATGGGTGAGTTTGAGAATCTGAAAGGCGACCAGTGTCCCCCCTGTAACGTAGAGAATTGGGAGAGCACAGGGGAAGAGGAGGAGAGGCAGGGCCTCACAGGCCATCTTAAACCCAGGGGCAGGGGAGAGCCGTTGAAAAGTCATAAGCGGAGCGGTGACATGATCAGGTTTGGCTGCTGTACAGAGAATGGACCGGAGGAGATAACAGAGGATCTGGGCATAGAATTGGAGTCCTTGAGCCTTTAAGTGGAAGACAGCCTAATCCAGGGATGGTGCATCAGAATCACCTCGGGAGCCGTTCCAGAATACACATTTCCCAGCCCTGTTCCAGATCCACTGAATGACAACCTCCAGGGACGTTAGGTGTTTGAGAACAACGACTTCATTCTATAAAGATGGTTTCTTGATGGCATCCTATGGGACAAAGCACGTGACTCGTCAAGTTGACACGGACCAAATCCTGCTTGTTGGTCATGGCTTTTGAGTTTTGTGCTCCCACCGGCCCTAGTTCTCTTTCCAAAAGGGCCCTGGACTCCTCCTAGTCCCTAGCACACACCCCCAAACAGGTGTTCCTGCCTTCCAACCTTTGGACGCTAGTTAGATGCGCACAGGTGCGCGTAATGAATCCGGCCGGGACCGCCCACTGTCCTCCTGGGAACCGCCCCGAGGGGGGAGGGAGGCCGGGAGCCTATATAGGCCTGGCTCTGAGGCTTTGTGCGTCATCTCTGTGCTCATCTTTGCTCCTTCCGGGTGAGGGGGCGTGAGGCCTTGTTAGCCAAGCGCAAGTGCAACCGTGCGCCTCGCTGGTGTTTGAAGACGGGGATTCAACTCAAGCTCCTTCTGCCCTTTGTGGGGCCTGGGGGTGAAGAGAGGGAAGGGAGCCAGGAAACCGCAGGTAATTGGACTTCTCCCAGCTTCCCAGGTGGGGTTTTTAAATATTCAGGGGGTAGCGAAGAGACGCGTGTTGTAGAGCTGGTCTGTTCGTAGAACACTCTTTCTTTCCCTGGAAGGCTACATTGGAAACTGATGCTGGGGGGGCTTTTTTTGGTGGTTTTTTTTGTTTTGTTTTTTTGAGGCAGAGGGATTGGGGGCAATAGGGACTTTATGCTTTCATTTTGTACCTTTCTGTATTGTTTGGAAAATGTTAATGAGGTTATGAACCTTTTTTAGTCACCTTTTTTGAGGCATAACTTATGTACAGTCAAATGTACCCGTTTAAACGTGCGTTTTAATGAGTTTAGACGAGTGTGTACACTTGCATATGACCACCACCACCGCAAATGAGGTCCAGAGCTTTTCCATCCATCCCCAAAACTGACGTTGTGCCTTTTCTATGGTAATATCCCCACCCTCAGACCCAGGCAACCACTGATTGGATTTTCATACAGGCCATTTTAATATCTTCTTTATTCTTTTCAGCATTAAGAGGAAAAAAAAACCTTCATCAATGTAATTTAGAAAATAAAATATGCAGCGAGGCAGGCAAAGTTTGGCCCCTCTAGTAGAGGCGCATGTGTGTGTGTTCGTGTGTTTGTGGAATTGGCAGTTTTTCCCCCGCTAGGGAGGGGAGAGATTGAGAAGCCAATAGTATTCGGGAGGCGGTTTAAAAGGAAGTTAAGTATTTAAATATATTTTAAAAAATAGGAAGACAGGGGTAAATATGCTATGGGAGTACGGGTTATTTTTTTGCTCTTTTGTTTTCTGTCATGCTTATTACTTTTATAATAGGTCGAATTAAAATTTTTAAAAAGAGCCGTTTAATACTTACCCTCCTGTAAGGAAAGATGGACAGCAAATATTATAATCAAATAAGGGTTTAGAGTAAGCTGTGTGTAGTCCCCAAAGTTGGAAGACTGTATCTTGAGCCGTGTCAAGAGGCCTTAGAGTGGATGGAGAAATCACTTTATAAAAATCTCGTCATTTAGATGTTAATTTAGATGTGGCTGAATTAGCCGGGTGTGGTGGTGCTATGCATAAAAAACGTGGAAAGTAGTCAGAGGCTTGCTAACTGCTTCCATCTGCTTTCTGACATACAACAGGTGATGCTGAGGGTATAGATTAAATCACGGGAAGGGGTAAATGAGGTTGGTAACTGAAAGCATCTTCTTCCAAAGGCTCTGAATCACCTGGGCTCTTGTTAAACATGCACATGCTCTGGCCTTACTTCAGATCTTTTCAGTCAAGTTCCAGGGGATTCTTCTGATCAGGCAGGCTTCGAAAAATACCAGATGAGCATGTTGTTTCATGTACTTTGCACACTTCTAAGTAGGAGGGTGTTGGTGAATTTTTCTCCACCCAAGCAAGGGACAAATCCTTATAACTTCTTTGATTGTGAATTGGTGCCTGGCCTCTCTAAATAGGTAGAATATATTTATTAGGATTTTGCATCAGGTGCCTGGATTTTAGATTTGCTCTGGGATTTCTATGCATGTCTAAGGAAGGTGCTAAAATTTTAAGTAGCAACTTCTGCTCTTTAAATTTTATGCATTTCTTGTAAGATTTTAGGGAACACAGCATATTGTGGAAGCTCAGTGCATTTGTAATACAGGGGATTTAAAGAGTTGTTGATGGGGAAGGGCTTCATATTGCCTGGAAGATGTGAATGGTGGTAAGATGGAGTTTTTCTTGTGGTTTATTTGGGATGTGTTTCCTCTGAATACTTCAGGTATGAATAATTTGGTTGGCTTTGGGATGTTTGTGTTTTTCTCATCCACTCATTTCATAATTAATAATTAGTATTTGTTATGAGCAAATCACTGTGCTATGGACAGATGCAAATAGTTCAACCTATATCTTGCCCTCTAAAAGCAAGAGAGATTAAAAAGTAATTTTTTAAGTAATTATATTACACAAGCTGATTCTAAAACTCATTTGGCAAGGCAAAGGACCCAGAATAGTTAAAATAATCTTGAAAAAGAAGAACAAAGTTAGAAGACTCATACTTCCCAGTTTCCAAACTTACTACAAAGCTACTATAATCAAGACAGTGTAGTACTGTCATAAAGGTAGACATATAGATCAACAGAATAGAATTGAGAGTCCAGAAATGAACCCTGACATTTATGGTCATTTCTTGCCAATTAAACGGGGGGAGAAGAGCCTTTTCAAGAAAGTATTGGAACAACTGGATTTCCACATACAAAACAGTGAATTTGGACCCTTATGTCACACCATATAAAAAAACACCTCAAAATGGATTGCAGACCTAAATGTAAGAGCTAAAACTATTAAATAAGAAAACATACTAACTCTTCTTAACCTTGGGTGAGAATTGGTTTGTTATCTATGATACCAAAAGGCCAAGAAACCAAAGGAAAAATAAATAGAACATCAAGAAAGTAAAGTTCTGTGCTTCAAAGGACACCCATCAAGAAAGTAAAAAGACACCCCACAGAATGGGAGAAAATATTTGCAAAATCATATCTGAAAGAAACTCATATCCAGAATATATAAAGAACTCTTAACATTCAACAATAAAAAGAAAACCCAATTTAAAATTTGGCCAAGAATTTGAATCTACATTTCTCTGAAGAAAGATAATATGAATGGTCAAGAAGCACATGAAAAAATGCTCAACACTATTAGTCATTAGAGAAATGCAAATCAAAACCACAGTGAGCTACCACTTCATATTCATTAGGATGGCTACCTCAAAGAGACAAGAAGGTGGAGAAATTGGAACCCTCGTATGTTGCTGGCAGGAAAGTAATATGGTGCAGTCACTTTGGTCCTCAAAATGTTAAACATATAGTTACCATGAGATCCATTAATGCCACTCTCTCTATATATATATACCCAAAAGTTATTCAACTTGTGAATAAACAAAATATGGTATATCCATGTAATTGAATAGTATTTAGCAATAAAAAGGAATGAAATACACATGATACAATATAGTAAGTGAAGCCAGTCATATATGATTCCATTTGTAGTAAATAGGCAAATTAGGCAAATCAATAGAAATAGAAAGTAGATTAGTAGTTGCCAGCATTTGGGAAAAGTGGAAAGTGGGGACTAATTTCTTAGGGGTTCTGAGTTTCTTTTGGGGGTGCTGAAAATGTTCTGAAATTAGGTATTGGTGATGTTTACAAAATTCCATGAATATACTAGAAGCCACTGAATTGTATACGCTAAAGTAAGTTTATGGTACATGAATTTTATCTCAGTAAACCTGTTATTTTTTAAAGAAATAACTATTACATAAGTTATTTTGGTGATAAATACCAAAAAGAAGGATTTCACGTAATGAAGGCGTTATCTCTAAGTCAGGTGGTGGGTGGATTGAGCATTTATGAAAGAGGTGTGTTTGAGCTTGAGTGACTGTTATGGAAGATGTAGATTTGGTTATATAGCTGGTTCCCAAAGGAAGAGCTGAGTCACAGAATTCGGCGTGAGACAAGGTCAGCAACGCAGTAATGTCTTTGAGAGGGACGTTGTACTTGAGCTTGGTAGTTGTATGAAGCCTGTGAAAAGATCAGAAAGGCAAAATGGGCCCAGATTAGGGGGGACCTTGAGTGCCAGCATGAGGAATTCTCTGCTTTTTTGGTCAGCTCTAGGAAGCTGATAAAAAGTGACACACCTCAGAGCTGTGTCTTAGGAAAATTAATCCATAGCAGAGTGTTGGATTCAGTGGGAGGGAGAGAGCTCACCTGTGGAGGTGCCCGTTAGGAGTCTGTCGCAGTTGGTGTGAGAACAGGCCTTCCTCTTTTGAATTTCCTAAAACTGGAATTAGTTTGGTGGAGTTCTGAGCCTTCTGAGACCAACTTGGGGAATTTGAAAGGCCTCACACACAGATGTTATTCTACTTCATTTCCTGGGAAAATGAGTCAGTTTCCTGGTAAAGAGCTGTCTGGGGTGCTAAACAATGGTGTGGGTGCCCCTGCTTGGCCACCCCATTCACTTCGGCTCCTTTCTGTTGCTCACCACCTGTGTTTTTGGTTTATATTTTCTCTTTCCTTCCTTCCTTCCTCTCCCTTTTCTCCCTTCCTTTCCGCTCCTAACTGGGCCTACTGTCTCCCTTCCCTTCGCCTTTAACTCCGCACCTCCAATCGTGGAACAGTTTAGCAGAGAAAAATACCAGTATTTCTTTGCACAACACAAAGTTTATTACCTGTATGAGAGAAAAGAGAATCAGGAGACCTTTTCATGAAACCTATATGGAGACCTTAACCTGTAGGCCATATCAGTGAACATTTTCATGGAAAATATGCTACATATGATAAATATTTTTCTAGGTAAATTTAATATTAAAGCCATTGAGATAGAAGGAGATTCACTATGAGAATTCTTTGGGCCTGTAACTTCCAGATCTCATGAGGATCTCAACATATCCATTTGTGACCTGCCGTTATAGTCTTTTCTGCTGGTCTGCCATCTCTTGTTTTGGTGACCTGGAGAGCAAACTTAGGACCCTGCTTGTGCCTCAAGCACTGTATTAGGAAATGGTCACCACCTTCCTGAGATACAGAGAACTAAAGATTTAGAACTAAAGAACTAAAGATACAGAGAACTAAAGAACTAAAGTCACATTTTCAAAGGTTCACCGTGAGGCCAGCTAACTTATCCCAGCTACCTAGCTTATCATTACTACCAAACACTCTCTTGATCTTGGATTACATTGAAATCTCATAACATATAGATAACGACGTTTAGAAGATTGCTATAGGCATTTCCTTTAAGGTTAGATCTTCCAGCAATAAGTATGCAAATGTAACTAGACTAGTTGCAGTGTGGGCTTAAAGGTGGAGTTGCCCACACTCAGAAGCCTGTCTCTTTAAAGAGTCCGCCAGGTTTCCTTGGTTTTGTTTTGGGGGAGTGTTGGTAGGGTGGCTAAAGGCAACAAGGACTGGGGGGGAGAGCGGGGGTGGGGGGGGGGTTGGTTCTTTTGCTGTACTCAAGTGAGGCTGTTAAATGTGTGGTGAGCCCTCACATTGAAGACAAAAGCTGTGCCGTCCTGAGAGGGAGGGAAGGGAAAGGAAGGAGAGAGGGAGCCCCGGCCAGGGCCTGGCCAGGTTTGGGAGCAGGGGCCCGCTTCTGAATCTTAGCGTTGTCACTTTTTGTTTACCTGAGCCAAGATGCTTCACCCTTCCCAGCCGGAGTTTCATCAGTGGGGTAGTTGTCAAGACCAAATAAATTAACTCAAGAGAAGATTGGTGGTGTTTGGCTTATTGTAAATGTTGAGTCCTATGGAGACTTCAGAGATTTCACCATACATATTTTTAGTAATAATATTTAAATGATATATGTAACAGTTGAAAGTCCCCTTTTGGTGTCAGTGTAGTTCTGGAAGTGTAGTGTCTGGATTACTTAAATTATAGTTTGCGAAACCTGGTTATAACTGACACCCCGTAAATGGAAATGAGTTGTAATTCAGAAATTATAACTGAGGTGCTCAAGGTGGCGCTGTTTCCCCATAAACTTGGTAATGCGCTCCATTTTATCCCTATCTGTTCCAACTCGGGCAAGTAACTGGATCTATATTTAGGACCATTTCTGCCTGCTGTAGTCCCCAGCCCTTCTTACTGAGGCCGCACTCCAATACCACATCCTAAAAATGCACACTTGTCCTATATTCACTGTAACATACATGAGAATTGTCAGTAATAAACTAGTTGACTGGTTATATATTTGAAGACATTTATGAAAACAATACTTGAGATTTTACAGCTTTCTTTTTATATTTTGGAGTCAGTTTGTGTTTAGGTCTCAAATATGTGCAAAGCTTGTAGACCAGTTCTTAATGGGATAAAGGACCTCATATAGTTCTTCCTCAAACTGATTATATAGTACGAGGGAAAATATCTACATTGAACTTCATTTTTGTGAATCTGTACCAGGAGCACCCTATTAATTGTTTCCCACTTGTCAGAAGCGACACACGTACTTCACAGGTGTGTCATTCTGGGCTTGATGTGCCTTGTTGTGTTTGTTTTTAGATACGAGGATTTCTGTCGCGGTTTGATAATGTCCTTCCTGTCAGCCTGGCATTTGACAAATGTACAGCTTGTTCTTCCAAAGTAAGTCGTTCTACATTCATGGGACTTGTTTAAAATGAGCTCTTCAGCCTTACTAGCCAGAGGCACTGAAACCAACTGAGGGCTTTCTGTGGAGGAGGGGAGGGCCTAAAAATGCCAAACCAGAAAGGATTGTGTTTTCATTTTATCTGTATTCATTCTCACGAGAAACCAGCCCGAGAAAGTGTGGTTTATAGTGTAGAGAGAGAGACTGAATTAGATTACTATAGTTCTGTATTAGTACTTGAATCATGATGGTAATTTGGACTCGAATTTGAACTTTACTCGTCTTTGTTCCTCCCCAGAGAGCTCCTCGCTTGTACCGACCCTCCCAGAGCAATTTTTAAGTGTTACTCAGGGGATGAGGGGTAGCAGGCGGTCCTGGTGGTGTGTCTTTCGGAGATCTACGTAATGACAAAGAAGGAATAAACAGAGATTAGGGCCCTGGATTGGGAGCCAATAAACGGGCCCATTCAGCTTTGATCTTTCCAGAGGCTCTAAAAATAGAGCTGGTATGTCCTCCATTGTAATGGGAAACGGCTGATGTATCTCAAAACTACAGTGATGGCATCTCATTTTTTAATAGGCTTTGAGATAGTCTGAGTTATTTTCACATGTACACTGTGTGTTATAGCTGATTTCCTTTTGGATACCTCTTTAAGCCTTCTAATGCCCAGTGATTTAACCTGGGCTTTTAAAACTCATGATTCTTGATAAGACTTTCATGTTCAAGTGTTATGCAAAATAGCGTTGGGGTCATTAATCCCAAACTCTGGCCTCTCGGTTATAATTTGGGACTTTGCTGTGTAGCCTACATCTGGCACTCTGAAAGGGATTGAATTCTAGGGATAGTCTCTCCACTCTGAGATGACACGCTTTCTTTGAAAACTTTACCTGGGTCTTGTCTTATGAGAAGCACAATCCTGACCAGTCAGTCTCTCTAAAAAGTTAACTCAGGGGGTTTCCCTGGTGGTCCAGCGGTTAAGACTCCGAGTTTCCAATGCAGGGGGCACGGGTTCGATCCCTGATCAGGAAACTAAGATCCCACATGCCGTGCGGCACGGCCAAAAAAAAAGTTAAAAACTCAGATTTGACAAACAATGTTGATAAATTTGGTTAATTTTAGGTGCTCAAAAACTTAGAGTAGCTCGTTCTCTCTTTTCTTCAAAAGTAAAGTAAGCTCCTGTTCTATCGTTATGCATCCCAAGTGTCTCTGTTGAGATTTAAAGCTGTTTGTTAGTAGTTATCCGTGAGCTCCTTTTTTCTGTAGGTTCTTTAAGGCATCTTCTATCTTCTCAAGTCAGGGCCTCAAGGAGGTCTGTGTGCACTTCTGTCTTCAGAAATGCAGGTTTTAGGATTACGTGCTCTTCAGTGGAGCACATTTTTTTCTTTGAATGGCTAAGCTAATTGGTCTCAAAATAACTTGGCAGTATTAATTTTCATATTGAAATTGTTTGGCACCGGTGCCAGAGGTTTTTCTGTGGCTTTATGTAAATCTGGTTAGTCAATGAAATAAGGATAATTGGGTTCTCTAAGTGAAATGCAAACACTCATTTTTTCTTGTTCTATTTCTAATTAAATTAGCCCTTGAGGTACTGTTTACAAAAGGATCACAAGCATACCAGCTAGCTGAGGTCCCTTATATTCTTTGAAAGAGAATAGCTTTGCATTTTCTTTCACACTTATTGTAAGCATTAAATTAATTATAGGTATTACTTTTTTGTTAGCAAAATTATTTCCCCTTGGTGGTCATTCTGAGAGTCCTGCTTTACATAAACATGCTGGACGATTTAATACAAACTGACTTGGATTTTAACAGCTGTGCTATTCCCATAGCGATCACTTTTCATGTGGTCTGGGTATTAAGTTTCTTTTGTGCTGAAAAGGTTGCTTCATTGGTGCATGTATTTCCTTACAGTAGAAACACAGCATTTACTTACTTGGCTAACTTATTTATTCGCTTAGGAGGATGTCATTCTCTATTATCTGCAAACCCAGCATTAATACTTTGAAATGACAAATCCAATTACATTTTCATCTCTGTGCATGTGAATTTTTCTTAATTCATACTTAGCATAACATTTTTTATACTGAGTCATATCATAGTTGTTATTGTTTCAAAAACATTCTTTGAGGCTAAAAATGACTCTTAAACGTTTCTCCTTTGACATCCATGAAGTGATTTTTCCCTTGGTAGTGCGCAGTAGTTCTGCTCCCCAGCTCTAAGGCCATGCTTGCGTCTTGGTTTAAGCATACGCACAGAAAGGTTGGGGAGGCAGGATAAACTGTGCTGAGTAAAACTGCCTTCACTACCTTACTTATATCAGTAAAATAGAGACCTTTTATAAGGCCTGCGGCGGGGAAGAGTACAGTTCTCTGCTTCTGTGGCAGGGAAGGCTAAATCATCTACACGCAAATTGTTCCTTATCCTATTTGATTTTAGCTTGGCATACAGCCAGGTGAATTGTTCCATCTTCCAGAAAAAATACTGAAGAATCTGGAGGGAGGAGGGTGGTGAGGAGTCGCTTTCATTCCAGTTTCTATTTATTGCCTTGTAAGACTTTCCAAAATGACAGTATCTGTCACTAGAATTTCAAAAAACCCTATTGGAAGGTATATGAGTCCTTTTTTAGGTTTCATAAAGGAATTCAGAGCCAAATAGTTGTGTGGAATTGCTGCCAAAGGGAAAAGTACAGATTTGAAACCGATATTCTTGAAAGAATTTCTTATAATACATGGAGTTAATTTGTTGTTTTTAGATTTTTCACCTAAGTAATTGGGAGGAAGTTAGGGTATTTGGAGGGGTACCTTTCTATTTTGATACAATTTTAAACTTACAGACAAGTTGCAGGAATAGTACAAGGAACTCCTTTACCCAGATCCCCCAAGTGTTTACATTTTTCCCCATTTGTGTGTATGTGCTCTTCTCCCTCCCTGCCTCTCCTCTTTTTGTTGAAACTGAGAGTGAATTGGAGACATGGTGATTGTTCGTAGCTAAGTACTTCAACATATGTTTCCTAAGAAAAAGGTTCTTATCTTACCTAAGCACAATGCACTTACCAAATTCAGGCAGTTTAATGTTTGTGTAACAATACTGTTATCTAATACACGGTCCATATTTCAGATGTTGTTATTTGTACCAGTAATGTTCTTCATAAGTTTTTTCTCCAGACCAGAATCCAGTTCAGGATCGGGCATTTAGTTGTCATGTCTCTTTGGCTTCCCTCAATCTGGAAAAGTTCCTTAGCCTTTCTTTGTCTTTCTTAACTTCACCACTTTGACATTTTGCCAGTTATTTTGTAGAATTTCCCTCAATTTGGATTAGTCTAATGTTTCCTTATGATTAGATTCAGGTTATGAATTTTTGGCAGGAATACCAAAGAAATGATGATGTATCCTCATGTCAGGAGGCACATGATATATTTTATCCCCTTTGGTAATGTTCACTTTCCCCCTTTCCATATTTGTAACTACCTTCCCCAACAGTGAGAAACCTGGCTCCCAGTATCCTGCATATATTCACTTAACTTGCTCAAGCCTGGAATACACAGAAAGTAGTTCCAAAATTGCCAGTCCATACTACTGCAGATAGTAAACCTATTACGTAGAGTTTGATCATTGTGCATGGTTCTTTTTTTCTAGGCAAAATTTACATACAGTGAAATGCGTGAATCTTAAGAGGACAATACTATAATTCTGACAAACACATACACCCAGGTAACCTACATTTCAGTCAAGACATAGAATGTTTCCATTACGCCAGAAAGTTCCCTTGTACCCCTTCCCAGTCAGTCTTGGGGGAGGGGAGCAGTATTTTGAGTATTGTGACGGTTCTCTTTCCCTAGAAGGAGTAAAACTAGGCCCCTTCTGGTGTTTTATGTAACAGTAGCCTTGTTCCTGGGACCCAGAAGTTGACTGGAAACTTCTCTCAGATGTGCAGAGTCAGGAGCAGGGCTGTGCCTGAGGAGACTGCAGGCAGACGATTCTTGATCTTGTCGCACGATTCTGTCACAACCTTGGCAATATTGCAGGAACAGCCTATTACGAAGAAGCAGGCCCCAAACTTGGTTTTTATACCGTCTGGGACTGCCTAGTGCACAGATGTAGCAAGATGTGCCCAGAAACCTGATCTTCAGATTTTAATTAGCCATTAGCAGCCCTAATATTACACTCATTCTGGTGTTTACTATTCGATGGGGTCTCCTGTTGACAGGTTATGACTGAACTTCCCGAAGTGACTTGTTATTAGCTTTTTGTGTGCACCTGTGTATGTGTGTCTTGCAGTGAGAGGGATAGGGTGGTGTAGAATATGTGTCAGCTGGTATCATCATATGGTCAACTGTGCTTGCTTTTTGCCTTTGTCATAGTCAGCCTGTCCATTTATCTTTTGATATTAATATAATCCTACCTTTCTTCTCTCATTTCTTTTCTCTTTGTTAAGAAAAGAGAAGCATGAAATGCCAAAAATTAAACTCAAGTATTTAAACTTTTTTTAAAGAAAAACCTCTATCCCAGAGCAACCTATTACCTAAAAGTTCTGCAGATGCACCGTTGAGGAGAGAAAGACAACTGGTAGATTTGGAAGGAGAGGTTAAACTCTTACCGTATGTCTGTTAGCAGACATACGTTTATTCAACTGACATTTGAGTCCCTGCCTTGTACCAGAGATAGGGAGGTGATTAAAATAGCCACTGCCTTCAAAGAACACTATCAAAAGAGTGAGGGAGACCTATAAACCAATGCTGATCTCCCTAACATTGTTATATGCTCTACAGTCAAGGTGTATCCTCTTCTTAAGGTGTCCTGGTACCAATTGGCTTTGTAAATGGGGAAGACCAGGGAAGGTCTTGCAAGGGACTTGTAAGTTGATCTTAAAGGATGAGTAGGAATTTGTAGAAATACATGGGAGAGAGGACAAGAGGAAGGTATTCCAGGCGTGGGGGGATCACATGTGTGCCAGCCAGAGGCAAGAAAACATGGCACGTTTATGAAGTTGTTCTGTGTAGCAGTTGTGACAGAGCCTGGGACACCTCATTCCCTTCACATTGTCCTCTTGGTGAGTGCCATTTTCATTTCAGCTCTTCTTGAGCTGGAATCTGGCTGTACTTTGTCTAGCACTTGAGGCTCTTTCTCACCTCGAATCAGGCTTAGGGGTTTCCTAGCCTAAGGAATCCAGCAACTGCAGCCCGTTGGGGGGCGGGGGGCGGGGTGCAGAGGAAAGGAAGGCAGGCGGGAGATTTCCAGGTCCTGGCTCTCCATCCCTTGCTGGCCAGCTGAGGGACCACAGGCAAGGTGCTCCCCGCTCTGCCGCCTCCCTTTCTTTTGTTAAATGAGTCAGTCGGATGAGATAAGCTCTGGCTGTCTATTGACACTTGAAGTTGCTAGCTTTTATATTTCCTTTACTTACTTTTATTTAATTCTTTATTCCCCAAGCAGTGCATTTTCGTTGCAGAAAAAATCAGAAAATATATTTAAGGAAGTAATCGACTGTATTCCAGCCACGCAGATCATTGTTAGGCATTGATGTCTACCCTTCTTGGCTTAAAAAAAAAAAAAATCCTATCTTTTATGGGTATGTGCAGATACTTTTTCTCTCTGAACATTGCTATTGTAAGTTTGAAATTAGCTTCACAGAGAGGGATTTATGGTGCTGCATCAAGCATACTCTCTGCTTCTCTGATTTGATAGGGTTTTAAATCTCAGTCATTTACAAGGACCGGCCAGAGCCCCATCGGAAGAGCTCTCCAAAGTTGTGCCAGGAATTTCTGCATACGGCTTCTCAGTGGCAAATATTACTCAAAACTGGGCTGCAGCCAGGTGTTCCTTCTTCTTTCCAAAAGGGACATAAATCTCTGATTTGGAAAATGATGAGTAACCCCCAGGTTCCCTTTTTCTATCTCATTTACCTAGTGAGGCCTCAAGTCTCCTGTTGTAATGTGCGATGGATTCCATATGGATAGTTGTGTGGTGTAAACTGTTATCTCGTATCTTGTCCTTAGCAACTAGAGTTCCCACAACTTCCACAACTGCTCGCTTCCCAAAAGGAGATGGAATATCCAGCCAGAGCCAGTGTGGAGTATTTAGCTGCAAGCCCTAACCTCAGAGCTCTTGGCTCTTCACCTCCTTGAAAAACCTTGGACGTTTCTCCCTTTGCTTCAATTTCCTCATCCATAGAGTGGGGAAAATATTTTCTGTTTCCCAGGGAAATTGCAATGGCTGACGTGTATCCAGTTCCCTGTGACCAAGTACCAAGGCCTTTGCCCACTCCTGGGACTGATGTTGACATCAGAAATAAGAGGAAAACAAAGACCCCTGTGATTTCATTAGGTCTTCCGGGGTGTGTGGCACCCTTTCTGGGGTCACTGTTCACAAGCAGGTACAGTGAAAGGCCTGATTGAAAGTCAAGTCTGCCTTGGCTTTGAAAGACTGCAGAAACCTTCCATCATGGTTCATGATGACTATTACTGCCAAAACCTTTTCTGTGATTCCAGAGAACTCAGTCTTGCTAGTTACTTCTAACCTGAGACCACCTAATCGGTAGTTAAAGTTTGTGCTGCTCACTCCTTTTCTGTGTCACCTGAGGTCACAAAGACATGCCTCGCCTGTCCTAACACACTTTTTTTTTGCCTTAGAGGATCTCTAACATCCAGACCAGAAAATTTAGGGCTGTGTTCTCCTTAGGTGGTTCCACAGGCTGCCTGGCCCAAGCATAGGCTTCAGGTTATTGAAAATCTGAGTTCCTTTTAGTTTGGAATTAATCTCATTCACTTTTAGCCTTTCCCTCAAGCCCAACCCTTGACATAGTGGTTCTTAAATTTTTTGAGTCATGGACCTCGTTCAGACTGATAAAAGCAGTAAACCTGCTCCCCTGAAAAATGGGAGCCACACAGTTTTGCAGGCAATTTCATTGGCTTTGTGAAGTCCCTGAAACGTGCCTGTGGATCCTAGGAAGGCATCCTTGCTCGGAGTTTTTCTTTGGTACCATCCCCACACTCTCCCAGACAAGACCCTGGGGGATGTGGGTGCAGCCAGCCACAGCCCCACCATGACTTCTCTGTGTGGCTTGGGAAAGTAGCCCTCTCTCTTTGGGGACTCATTTTCCTCAACTGTAGTAAAGGGAGATGCCTGGGCTGATGTACCACTGGGTTTTGTTACCTGACTCTGACATTGTTGTAGTCTCTTGATCAGCTACTTTGTTTCTTTAGGCCAAGCAGCATCCAGGTAGGGGAGGGGAGAGATAGCGAAGCGGCTCAGAGTTCTAAGGGTTATTTGTCCTTTCTCTAGTGGTGCATTGATTTGACTCCAGATGGGCAAAGAGCCCCAGCTGTCATCTGTTCATGTTCCTTCTTTTCTTCTTATTTATGCGATACGTTTGTCTTCTTCCCTCTTCTCTCCTCCTGTTTAGTACCTTTGTAAGGTAGGGAGGGAAGAACGTGGTAGTAACCGCTGGTTTTTTGAAATAAGGGTGCCATCAGCTTGAATTGGGAAACATTTTATGGATGTACATGCTTATACATACACAGGTTGCATATAATATATATATAACTGTTTAAATTGAGTACTTAAACTCATGTAAATATATGTGTGGTTGTTTACTTTAATGACTGTTGTCATAGCAATTCAACAAACATTGGAGCTTCTGTTTCATGATATATTTTTGGATGATACAGAGGTCAGTAAGACATTCTCAGAAGTTTCTGATGATATCCTTCTGGACAAGATAGGAAAATTATAATGCACGATTATATACCTCAAGCACGTCAACTTATTTAAACATCTTGACCCAAGAAATGTTCTTAAGCTTAGAAGGGATAATTAGTTCCTAGCAAAAGGTAGGAACTGGTTAAATATGTTTTGAATGGTGAGAAAAATTAATGAGTGTTTTTGTAGATGAATAAATGAACAGCACAACAGGAAGAATGGGAAGATAGGCTGTGCCCTCCAGGAACTCAGTCGGGTAGGAGTCTAAGGCTTGGTGGCAGACGCGCTTTGCCTACTCGTGCAGAGGCATGATTTATCATGGAGCCATAGGTGGCAGCTCTTACTGAATGTTACATTTCAGTGCTCTGAATATTTGTTCATCTGACCTTCTTTCCAGCTTTTACTATCTCATTTGCTTTAGTTGATGCTTTCGATGATTTGTTATTGTGTAGCAAAATCATTTCCAAAGTATATTAAAATAAGGAGCCTTTGGGATTCATCAGAGATGACTTAACATTTTATGAAAGGACACATTCTGGCAGTGAGCTTTTTGCAGGGTTTTGGTTGCTCTCCTGCAGGATTTTTAAAAGTCCATTTTATTTTTTCTAAAAGGTCTTCCAATATCCTGTCCAGGTATTTCTAAAAGTACTTATCACTACAGCCTTTCTTGCCATAGAAGATTGAAAGAACTGTTTGAGAACATCCTATTCCCAAAGTTACTGTTGTTATAACTTGTTTATATAACATCTTATGTGGTGATAGTGATAAATTCTAAAGTATCTGGCCTTCCCTGGTTTTAAGTAATTCTTCCAGCATACAAGTTTTATTAAACTTTTTTTCTTAACAAGGAAGAAAAAACTACGTATTTCTGTTTTCTGGTGTATCTAAGGGCTGGCTAAAGCACACACCAAAGTTAGATATCTTAAATTTATAACTATCCGACTAAAACTGGGAAACTAGCTGCTCTGTGGTCCTGACACGGCTGCAAGCGTGCCAAAGGTGAACAGTCAATGGGAGAACAGACATAGCAAATCTTGTAAATTAGAAGAACTATCTTGACACTAAGTAAGTGTACATCCAACAGAGTTTTAAGGAACGGCAGCATCACTGGGATGATTGCCCATCCCCATGAGGACTACTTTGAAGGGTGTGTTGAATGGTCACAAGGCCCACAGTCAGAACTCCAGACAGCCTAGGTGTCTTGGCAGTTGACTCGAGTTACTGAAGCATTTGGATATGTTTAAGACCTTTATCAGCACTCCAACTTGGAACAGAAATCTGTGCAAAAGTATATTTTTGTGTTGTTTGTAAAGGCGGGAGAGAAAACTTGGGTTTTTCCTAGTTCTCAGTTGAACTTCACATTTCCCTTTCCTTTTATGTCAACTTTTTCACGAAGATGATAACAAAAGTGGGATTGAAGGAAGTGGCAATGTTTCTCTGTTGCATTAAAACCCCTCACACATCCCGAGCACGGAACGTGAGCTCCACGTTGCTCTTTCTTAAAGAAGAAAGCCTGACTAGAAACCGTCCGTGGGATTGCTACTGTACCCATATCTAGATTTTCTCTTAGTTCGGTCTGACCTGACAAACTTGACTCAGTCACAGTGCAAGTGGATTTAAAAATAATAGTAATAACTGACAGCACAGTGACTTCCTGGTAGAATAACATGCATAAGTAAGAAAGCAAAAACACATACGCAGCACTTGGCCCTACTGGAGGAGTAAGAGTTTTATTTCACAACATCTGCTTTTCTTTGCCTAATCACTCACTGCTTCCTATTATTGAGAATGTTCCAGTGGGCACTTAATACCTGAAAAATGAGTCCTGCATCGCAATATCATGCTCTCTGCAAAAGGACTGCAAGTTCCAAGAAATGGGCCGTTTCAGTGACCCCTGGGGGCGGAGTGCGGTTGGGGGGGCATTGTACTTGTTTCAGTTCTGCTGTGGTAGCTCAAAACAGTTGACAAGTTCTTCTTGGGAAATTGCTTCAGATCTCACAATATTTTCCTCTTAGTAGCCTCAGCAGTGGTGAATTCTTGACCTTTGAGAGTGGGTTTGATTTTTTTGGAAAAGGCCAAGAGTAATTTGAAGCTGTGTGTTGAATAAAGGGAACGAGCCATTTGCAAGAAAAAGTTTTAAAATTTTTTAAAGAATTGCAGAGGCTTCAAATGGCTTGCAGGTCTGAACAAGTGAGAGCCCCAGTACCAGGAACTCCAAGTATACCAGCCTTTGACTACAAGCTGGCAGAAAGATAACAGGACACTTGGACATGGTTTGTACACTAGAAATGAGCACTGGCTTTTGAGACGATGCCACTTACTAACTACGTGACCTATGACAAGTTTCTTGAAGTTCCTGAGCTTCAGTTTCCTCAGGTAGAAAATAGTTAAAAATTCTTTTTTGGTGGCGATGAAGATTAAACAAGAGCTGGTATGCCGAGTGTCACGGGCGCGGCACTCTGTAAATGTTTTCGATCGCTCCTTTGTACAAGCAGAGATCCGGTGCCATTCCCCTGTGCTTTATAAATGCACTCATTTTGTAATTTACAGCCATAAAAAAACTTGCCATCTTTAGAAGTTGACAAAAAAGGAGGGGAATACAAAAGGATGAGCAATTCTTTTAAAAGGGGCATGGGCCTCAAGAGGTCAGCAAATATTAAATGTGCAGGCTATTAGATTCTTTGTCTTTTTCTTTCCTTTTCAAGCAAGCTGTTAATCTAGGGGTTTAATTATTAATCAAAATGAAATGAGATTTAATGTTCCCAGGAGTGTGAGCTCTGGGCAGGGGTGAATCCTCTTATTTCCTGAAGATCTGTGCAGGTAATCTGTGGCCAGTGTTGGGCCTATAACTTGAGAGGAGCTGACATGAACCTAGGGTAAAGACTTCTTGCCTGTGCTCCCTCTGAATTCTGAGTTTCTCTGTGCTCTTTGAGGCCAGGACGTGAGAGTGTGGGTGGCACTGCTGTGACAGCACCAGGCTGCTGCCTGTTCATGCGGTTGTTCTGGTCCCTGCCCCACGCTGCTGCCCACAGGCCTGTCTCTAGCCTCATTGATCTTGCCACCTCTTGCTGGAGCTGTACCGTGAGTGGGCCAGTGCAACACGAGCAGAGAGGATCAGCTGCCTTGGCTGCGACATTTCTGCCTTCCTTTGGCATCACTTGATGGGTGTTTTCCCAATCTCTCTTTCAAGCTTCCTGTGAAGGTGCTAGCAAGGGGGCTTACCAGTCTATCAGGTAGAGAGATCACTAGGTTCAGAGAAATTGCATGAGAGTCCAGGATTCCCAGCTCCCACTTCACTTACCTACCGTATTAAACACCTCTCAGACAATGAGGTGGTAGGATTAATTCACACTCAGAGAATTCCAGTGTACTCATTTGGGGTTGGAGGAAGATCCCACTTTCGATTTTTTAATTTTTTTTATTATTATTTTTTACATCTTTATTGGAGTATAATTGCTTTACAATGTTGTGTTAGTTTCTGCTGTATAACAAAGTGAATCGGCTATATATATACACATATCCCCATATCCCCTCCCTCTTGAGCCTCCCTCCCACCCTCCCTATCCCACCCCTCTAGGTGGTCACAGGTCATGCTACCATATGACCCAGCAATCCCACTACTGGGCGTATACCCTGAGAAAACCATAATTCAAAGAGAGTCATGTACCACAGTGTTCATTGCAGCTCAATTTACAATAGCCAGGACATGGAAGCAACCTAAGTGTCCATCGACAGATGAATGGAGAAAGAAGATGTGGCACATATGTACAATGGAATATTACTCAGCTACTTTAAATTTTTAGCAGGCTCAAGAACAGATTGGTTAAGCTCCTTGGTGAACCAGTTGGTTGACTACCCCTGGGGGACTTGTCTTTTTAAAGGGGAATCCTGATACCAAGAGGAATGTGTTTCTGAGAGTTGTCTTCAGACTGTACCATCAGGAACATTGTGTGGGCTGGAGCAACGTCTAGTGCCCCACCGATGCAGGGTGGGTGGTGAAAGTTTCCAAGGTTTTCCTCAAAAAACTGTTTATGACAAACGTAGTTCACTTTCCTATTTTGGTAAATTTTTAGCTTAAATTTTTTAAAACATTTGGAGTGTAGGGACATACAGCTGTTAAGAATCCAAGACAAGTGCTGTTTTGAAAGTACAAATGCTTCTGTTTTGCATTTACTGAAGCAAGTAGGATAGTTGCCTCTAATATATTCCTTTGAATACAGATACTGTTTAAGTGACATCATTTTGTGTAGAGTACTGAGTCCAGGTGGTTTGGGGGAAATCATTGGAGGCAAAAAAAAAAAAAAGAAAACGAAAAAGCTTGGGTATCATTGCATTCTAGGGGCCAAGAAACAGAATGATGGTATTTTTGGCAGGCTCCCAGCAAAACCCACACCCCAAGACTGTCTTCGTAGCTTCCTGTGGTTTTCCCACTAAAGAGAAACAGCCTTTCTCTTAGAGGGTCCAGGCTGGCAAGTTAGTACATCAGCTTGATCAGCGTGATGTTCCTGCTTTGAGGTTCTGTCCCAGCAGTATTCATTTGGGAAATTTGATGCACCACAGTTGTTGCAAACTGAACTGAGCCAGTCTCACTGCTCCCGACAGTGCACATCTTTTTGGTAGACATCGGTAGCTTCCAATAATTAGAGGTTGTTATGCTACCATGTGGTCTGCAACAATAAAATCAAGACTCAGACCACATTTTGCCACACATATGAATATTTATTAGCAAGCAGGCACAAAAGTTAGGCATTCAACCTGTTCTTACAGACAAAAGCCCCAACCTTTTTGCTTTGGCTGTGTAGCCCGCATCAGAAGTTCAGTAGAGACAGGTGTGGACATATTCTCATTACAGGATATATCTAACCTTTCCATTGGATCAGGTGATGAAATTCTCTGTTAAGTGTCCAGACCCAGGACCAGAGCCCTAGGCCCAGAGGGCCACTGAAGAGAGTGTTAGGTTGCCTGCTTTGCCAGATACTTACAACCCACATGTACACACAAGATTCAGTGCCCCTGTACAGTCATTCTAGCCAACCCATATATATATTGAACACTATTATTTTAATCAGAAAAATTCTTTCTACCCTCCTTTTCTCATTAGGGAACCCTCTAATATAGATTTAGATAGCCGTAGTTGATACACTTAAGATAGTCTGACTCTGAAGGTTGGACTTCCAGTCTTTCAAATGTGAAGCAACCATACCTGGAGTATGCATTTTTTTTTATTAAGGTACCTGAAATACTACCTACCTACCCCTAGTGGTTAAGAGTGTGTGTGTACATCATCTGTGAGCACACTATGTATACTGAAGTATTTAAAAACATAGATAGAAGTATAGTAATAGGTAGCTCTTGTTTGGCTCCTGGAATACTGTGTCTTGTGTAATGTTGCCAGCCAGTGATGAGTGACCTGAGTTACCAGCTGAGCACTAGCCTGCCGTGGTGAATTACCCAGAGCCATGGATGAGTGGTTCACCCATGGAGCAGAGAAAGGAGGGAAGAGAATTATAATTTTAGTTGATTTTATAGGCTTTTTCAAGTTCTTTTATGTTCCTTCACTTGATATTCTGGTAAGTGTGGAAGTATTATTTCCCTACCCAATTTTGCAGACAAATCTTTGTCCAGGGTCATAGAATGAATAAATTACAGGAACTATAACTTTGTTTTTAAAAGTATAGTTGATTTATAATATTATGCTAGGTTCAGGTGTATGTATTTCTTATAGGTTATTATAAGATATTGAATATAGTTCCCTGGGCTCTACAGTAAATCCTTGTTGTTTATCTATTTTATATGTGGTAGTGTGCATCTGTTAATCCTCTACTCCCAATTTATCCCTCCCCGCTTCCCCTTTGGTAACGACATTTGTCTTCTATGTCTGTGAGTCTGTTTTGTAAATAAGTTCATTTGTACTGGTTTTTAGATTCCACGTATAAGTGATATCATATGATATTTGTCTTTGTTTGAGTTTACTTAGTATGATAATCTCGAGGTCCAACCATGTTGCTATAAATGGCATGATTTCATTTTTTTATGGCTGAGTAATATTCCATTGTATACACAGACACATACACACCACATCTTCTTTATCCATTCATCTTTTGATGGAAGGGGAACTATAACTTGAAATCTCATCCTGTGTAGTTGCTCTGCACTACAGGGGTAAGTTGCTACCAAGAAGAACTGTCACTATTCTTCAAAGAATATCATAGGATTTTGTACTTTTCACCTTGCGGTAGGTGTTGTCAAGCTAAGGCCATGTACCAACGTTATAACATATAACAGAATGCTGGGAGGTTTCTACTTTAACTAGTGGTAAGTCATGTAATTCAAACAGCTCTCTTACTGAAGTCACTTAAAGAAACTAGATAAAAATTTGTTTAATCTTAAACATTTAAGAACTAATAAATTGTGAGGAGATGAGTTAAGATTTGGGAGAGAGTGTAAACACAGAGGAGTGAGCCTAGCACTGGCATCACTTTTGTCTTGTGGTCATTTGCTGACCAGGAAAAGGAAGTTGAAAGTCTGAGCTCACCTTTGGTGTCCTTTCAAAGTTAGGGAGATAAAAATTGTAGTCTGAGTCTTTGAAACCGGGGAAACCTGGTGAACTATTCCTTACTTTGGATTGGGACTCCCTGAAGAGAGATGTCTAGGAATAAGGGTGAACTAGTAGTAAACCAACTCTCACATTGGCTGCAGCTGAGTTTCACATTATCTGAGTGGCCCAGAAACCATAAGGGTTACTTGGAATTAGATGATTCCATTTAGCTAATGCCCATAGGTAACAGGTAAAAGCAATGAAATGTTCTCAGAGAAAGGTATAATGATTCTATTCTCAAATGATTTCTACAAATAAATTTTCAGTTACAGCATCTGGCCACAATTATAGATAACCAGGCACACAAAAAGAGAAGACAGCATACGTGAGAACCAGCCAAAGCAACAGACAACAGAAATAGACTCACAGAGATTCTAGATATTGGACTTACCAGATGCAGAGTATAAAATACTATGCTTACAGTATTAAAGGAAATAAACACCAAATTTTATTTTCAGCAAGGACTGAAAACTCTAAATTGTGGCTTTGCAGATTAAGAAACAAATTCCAGAACTGAAAATGTAAGAACAAAATGAAAAAGTTTATAGGCAGTTGGACACAGCTGAAAAGCAAATAGTGAACTGAAGAACTGGTTAGAAGAAGCTATTCAAAGTGAAGCACAGAGAGAGGGGGAAAAAGTGAAATATATAAAAGAGAAGGTAAGAAAAGAGAGTGAGGCCTATCATGTAGTTGGAGTCTTAGAAACGAGAGGAGAAAAAGAGTGCAGTATTGGAAGGATCATTGCTAAACATTTTTAAACAGATGAATGACCTCAAACTTAAGATCCAAGAAGCCCAACAAAGCCCAAACAGTATAAATAAAATGAAATCCACACCTAGACTCGTCACAATGAAACTTCTGAAAACAGAATACAAAGAGGAACCTTAAGGCAGTGAGCGGGGGAAATGTCATTAACTTTAGAAGAGTGATGGTCAGACCGACAGGTGACTTTTCTGTCACAGAGTATAAAGCAAAGGGCAGTGGAATAATGTTTTCAGTGTGCTGAAAGAAAGAGTTGCCAGCCCCAAATTTTAGACCCAGCAAAAAACAGTGTTCAAGAATGAAAAGAAAGAGGTAAAAGTGAAGGTTAAAGGTATTTTATGTAAACAAAACAGAGTCTACCACCAGTTGTTTGCACAAAAGGAATTCCTAATGGGTATTCTTCAAGTAGGAGAAAAGTAATCCAAATGGGAGGTCAGAAGTGTAGAAAAAAATGAAAACAAAGTGGTAAATATGTGGGTAACTCAAAGTGAACATTGACTGTGTAAGATAATACAGTGGTGGATTTTTTACAATACAGAGAGATTTAAAATACAGGGCAGGGCTTCCCTGGTGGCGCAGTGGTTGAGAGTCCGCCTGCCGATGCAGGGGACCCGGGTTCGTGCCCCGGTCCGGGAAGATCCCACGTGCCGCGGAGTTGCTGGGCCCGTGAGCCATGACGGCTGAGCCTGTGCATCCGGAGCCTGTGCTTCGCAACGGGAGAGGCCACAACAGTGAGAGGCCCACGTACTGCAAAAAAATAATAATAATAAAATAAATAAATAAATAAAAAAGAATAAAATACAGGGCAAACATAGCATAAAAGTTGGGAGGCGGTAAGTGGAATTAGTCTGTTCTTAGATTTGTGCATTGTTTTGGAGGAGGGTAAAGTTGTCGATTAACTTTTCACCTTGACAAATCAAGCATATATGTTGTAATACAGTAAACATTAAACAAATAGAAAAATTTTATAACTTCTAACTAACAAAAGGAATGCCCTAATGAGAAAGCAATTTAAAGGAAGAAAAAGGGAACATAGAACAAGTGAAATATATAAAACACAAGAAGAGGTGGTAGACTTAAACTCATACATCAGTAATTACATTAAACATAAATTGGCTAACTATTTTGGTTGGAAGACAAAGATTTTTCAGACTAGATTTTGTCAGTTTTATGCATTATACAAGCAGTATATCTTAAATCTATGGATACAGAATGATTGGAGATAAAGATGTAAAAATGTGTACAATATAAACGCTAATCACAAGAAAGCTGGTGTAGCTATGTTAGTAGCAGACAAAATAGACTTCAAGCCAAAAAGCATCACTATGTGTTACTATTACTTTTCAATGATCAGTTTTAATTCACCAGGAAGATAGAATTCTATATTTGTATGTACCTAATAACATGGCTGCAAAATATATAAAGCAAAATTTTACAGAACTGTAGGAGAAATAGGCAATATGTAATTACAGTGGAGAATTTTAACAGATCTTTCTCAGTAACTGATGATAGAAGCATATAAAAAAAATCTGTAAAGGTTATTGAAAATTTGGTCAACATGATTTATAAACATATTCTAGTGAACACACTACACCAAACTGAAGTGCATGTTCTTTTTAAGCAGGCACATAATATCTTACAAGAATTTATGATAGATTGGATTGTTAATCCTCAACAAATTTCAAAGATTGATATTATACCTAAAATATGTACTCTGATTCTAATGTAATTATGCTGGAAATCAGTAACAGATAAATAGAATATTGTCTCCATATGTTTGGAAACTGAAATATGTAACCCTAAATAACTAATGAGTTAAAGAAGATACAATGGAAATTAAGAAGTATTTTAAATAAATGATAAAAATATTTCATATAAAATTTATAACATATAGATAAACAGTACTTAATAGAAAAATGTATAGCCTTGAAAGAGAAAAGACCCCAAAGTAACTAGCAAATATTGTCTCAAGAAGTCAAAAGAGCAGCACAATAAAAAACAGGTAGAAGGTAGAAACTACTAAAGACAAGAGCAGAAAGAAGATCAACAAAGCTAGGAGTTGGCTCTTTGGAAGGACCTATAAAGTTGATAAATCTCTGGTGAGGCTGATCAAGAGGAAAAAGAAGGCACATGAACATGTATCTTAAAAACATAGAATTGAAATTTTAACTTCATTTACAAGAGACAACATTTATAAACTTGGCTTTTAGAAACAGGCAGAACTAAGTGATATTGTTAGGGAAGCAGGTTTAGGTGGAAAAATTATACAAGTCAGTGTTTACCTCGGAAAGGCAGGTAGGGTGTCGTGATTGGGAGGTGGCTTTGTAGGGACTTCTGATGTGCTGATGTTCTTGACTGGGTACTAGAGGTTTACTGTAGAGTGCTCTACAGTATTTTAAGCTATGTATTCCATTTTACTTTTCAGTGTTATTTCACAAGAAAAAAGGTTACAATAATAAATAGGCATTCTGCATGCAGGTTTTTGCAGGCACAGCCATCATTTACACTGTTCTCTTTGCCAGATGTGAAGGGTCTCAACCTGACACAACTGCTTTTCAGAGCATGGTCATCCACCTGAAAGTTTCTAATGTAAGAATTTCTAGAGAGCAGAGGTGGCCTACTGGTAGATCACACAACTCAACAACCTTAGGCCATAAGAGACGGAGTCCAAAGGAACTACCTACACCACACTGAATTTAAGCCAGTTTATATCTACTTTTTGAAATTGAGACTACTGTTTCCTCTTACGCCCAGCACTCAAATACACATGCCTGCAGAGGCTAGGCCAATAAACAGAGTGGAGAGGACTAGGTTGAAGACAACAGGAAATGAATGGGAACTGTGGCCAGCTAGAACTCGAATTCTCTATGAAGGGCAGCTGTGGCCCAACTCTGGCTGATTATTTATGTGCAAAATTGGGAATGACGTTGCCAGATTTTCTGATTTTTTTTTTTTTTAATTTTAAGGGTACGTGGAAATCTGAATTTTAATGTGAAAGCACCTGACTTTTAAGTGTTGGACCAAGCATAACTTCCCCCTCCCCCAAGTATTCCATGTATCAAACCAAATCTGTGTCTGGGCTATTTCCATCCAGTGGCTGTTAGTTTATGGCAGTAACCTCAAGGGCCATGCAGATGGAGATAGAGAATAATGTATAAAATAATTCAGTATAATCAAGTACCTAATTTTTCTCAATGGAGCTTGCTTGCCAAATATGTGCTAGTATAATTATCAGCCCCCAAATTAAAAGAAATTCGCTGAACCAAAATTCACACATTGCAAGACTCACTTGGGGTAATAAGTTTTTTTAATGAGACCTGGCTCTCAAGGGGTGCTGAAACTTTTTATCATAAAGAATTTATTAAAGGGATTGACTAAAACTGCTAAATAAACAGTAATATCACACGAAGTAATTTCTTTTAGGAGGAATAGCTAAAGATGAGTTTTTAACATTAATTTAAAGGGAATGTACATGCTTCTTCATAGGTTGAGTCTCAAGAGAATGTGCTCCTGTTTGGATATAGCAGGTGTTTTCAAACGGACCCACGGCATCTGTGTCATCTGAGAACTCACTAGAAATGCAAATTCGTAGATCCCACCCTAGACCTAATTAATCACAGACTCTGGGGGTGGAACCCATCTCTGTTTTAACAAGCTCTCCAGGGGATTCTGATGCGTGCTCCAGTTTGAGAATCACTGCTCTGTAGTTTTTGTGCTTTGTGACTTACTTTGAAAAATGAATTTAGAAAGTTTTACTTTGTTATGTTAAGGTTGCAGGTGTATTTTTTTAATTAACTTTTCTTACAGCTTGTTTTGGTTATTTACATACCATACAATTCACCCATTTATTTTTTTAATAAATTTATCTATATTTTATTTATTTATTTTTGGCTGCGTTGGGTCTTCGTAGCTGTGTGCGGGCTTTCTCTAGTTGTGGCGAGCGGGGGCTACTCTTCGTTGTGGTGTGCGGGCTTCTCACTGCGGTGGCTTCTCTGGTTGCGGAACATGGGCTCTAGGCATGCGGACTTCAGTAGTTGTGGCACGCTGGCTCAGTAGTTGTGGCTCACGGGCTCTAGAGCGCAGGCTCGGTAGCTGTGGCGCACGGGCTTAGCCGCTCCGCGGCATGTGGGATCTTCCCAGACCAGGGATCGAACCCATATCCCCTGCATTGGCAGGTGGATTCTTAACCACTGTGCCACCAGGGAAGTCCCTCAATTGTTCTGTTTTTTTTTTTAAGTCATGGAATCCTCCAAATGATCCTTCGAAGAATATCTCCAGGATGTTAGAGTCTTTTAAAAAGATGACTAAGAAAAGTTGCATCCCTAAAAATTCTGTTTTAAAGTGAGATTTGTATGACAGTAGATGCAATTATATCCTCTTTCCGCCTTTCTTGTCCGCTACTCATAGAGAGATGTATTTTTCAAGGGTATTTTTTTATTGTTAAGGGCATTAGGGGGAAGGAAGTAAGAGAGTTTTTTGGGTTTTGCTTTTTTAATTGTAGGCATTTCAGCTTGTTTGTGTTCAGATGAAAATGTTAAGAAGGGATACTTCTTGGGCTTCCCTGGTGGCGCAGTGGTTGAGAGTCCGCCTGCCGATGCAGGGGACATGGGTTCGTGCCCCGGTCCGGGAAGATCCCATATGCCGCGGAGCGGCTGGGCCCGTGGGCCATGGCCGCTGAGCCTGCGCGTCTGGAGCCTGTGCTCCACAACGGGAGAGGCCCGCGTACCGCAAAAAAAAAAAACAATGGTTAAGATGGTAAATTTATGTTATATACATTTTACCTCAGTAAAAACACTGGGGAAAAAAAGATGGTACCCCTTATACAGAAACACTGAATTTCCAGAAGAAAGCTGTAACCTAGAGCAGGCTCTTTGTAAATATTTGAATAAATGTATTGAGTGATTCGGGCTGTAATTATTCTTGGAGTGGCTTCTTTTGCATTTTTCCAATTTGCCTTCTTGTCGATTTCTATCAGTATTTAAAATAAGCCCTCCTCAAATTTATGACCTACAATAAGTTTTAGAAGAGTAGATTAATTGGTCAGAGCATCCATTTGTAAATATTTTGGTCATTATAATATCCTGTTCATTAACCAACTCAATTTTTTAATCAGTTCAATTTTGTAATGTCAGATTATTTGAGAAAACCTCATTTTGAGAATTAAAAAGAGTTAGTTTTATAGATTTGGATAAAGTTGCTCATGGCTTATTTTCTTTTTTTTCCTTTTTTTTTTTTTTTTGTCGGGGGTGGAGGATGCAGGTTAGATTTTCTACAAAGGATCTCCACTAGTTCTTTGATCCTCTTCTACTTCCCAAAACTTGAAGGTTATGAAACCTCCTCAAGAGAACTTACTCTTTCTTCTCTCCCTTTCTCTTCACCATATGTATTTCTTTATTTTCCCAAGAATCTTCAGAAGTATTGTTAATCTTTTAAAATGATAAACTAGACTTGGTGCTTATTTAGCTCGAAAAAGCTGTCATTGGAAATGACACATTGTTGAGTAAGCATTCCCTAGCAGTCCACAGATTGATGGGGGCAGGGTTAAGTTCATCTCTCTGACCCTCCCTCCCTGCAGCCAGGCTGCAGGCTGCTTTATAGACACCCTATGTTGAATCCTGATACTAACAGCTGATTGTATGTTTGTCTTTTTTTAAGTTAAGGTAAAATTCATATACCATAAAATTCACCATTTTAAAGTGTAAAATTCATTGGTTTTTTAATATATTCATGAGTTTGTGCAGCCATGATGCTATCTAATTCCAGAATAATTTCACCCCCAAAACAAAGCTGTATCCCGATTCACAACCTTCCCCTAGACCCTGGCAAGCACATTCTGTCTCTATGGATTTTCCTATTCTGGACACTTGGTATAAAGAAAATTATAGCATGGTCTTTTGTGAATGGCTTCTTTCACTTAGCATAATGCTTTCAAGGTTCGTTTATGTTGTAGCATGTGTCAGCACTTCATTCCTTTTCATGGGTGAATAGTACTCCATTGTACAGATACACCATATGTTTATCCATTCAACAATTGATGGATATTTGACTATTATGAGTTTTTTGGCTACTATGGATAATGCTACTATAAACATTTGTGTACAAGTTTTTGTGTGAACAAGTGTTCTCAGTTGTTCTGGCTATGTACCTAGGAGTATAATTATTGGGTCACATGGTAACTCTATGCTTAACATTTTGTGAAACTGCCAAAACTGTTTTCCACAACCTGTACCATTTTAACTTCCCATCAGCAGTGTAGGAGGGTTTCGATTCTCCTCTTCCTCGTTGACACTTGTTATTGTCTCCTTTTTATTATAACTATCCTACTGAGTACGAAGTGGTATCTCATAGTGGTTTTGATTTGCATTTCCCTAGAGACAAATGATGTTGAGCATCTTTTCATGTGCTTGTTGGCTATTGGTATAGCTTTTTTTTTTTTTTGAGAAGTGTCTGTTAAATTCCTTTGCCTATTTTTAAATTGAGTTGTTTGTCTTTTTATTGATACGTTTAAGGGGTTTTGATCTATTCTGGATACTGAACTCTTGTCAGGTACATAATTTATAAATATTTTCTCCGGTAGCTTGTCTTTTCACTTTGTTAACATATCCTTTGAGGCACAGTAGTTTTTAATTTTGATGAAGTCTTAATTTTTGTTTCCTTTGGTCATCTATGGTTTTGTTGTCATAGCTAAGAAACTTTGTCCCACCCAAGGTCATAAAGATTTACTATGATTTCTTCTAAGAGTGTAATTGTTTTAGCTCTTACATTTAGATCTGTAATCCATTTTCAGTTACTTTTTGTATAACGGTCTATGGTATGGGTCCAACTTCATTCTTCTGCATGTAGATACTCAGTTGTTCTAGCACTGTTTGTTAAAGAGACTGTTCTTTGCTTCATTAAATTATCTTGTCACTCTTGCTAAAAAAAAAAAAAAAGTAAGGGTTTATTTTTGGACTCTCAATTCTATTCCATTGATCTGTATGTCTGTCCTTATGCTAATGCCACGTAGTACTGATTATTGTATCTTTCTAGTAAGTTTTGAAATCATGAAGTGTGAGATCTCCAACTTTGTTCTTTTTCAAGATTATTTTGGCTGTTCTAGGTCCCTTACATTTCCATATGAATTTGAGGATCAGTTTGTCAATATCCATCATTCCTACTAAGAGCCAGCTGGGATTGCATTGAATAGTAGACCAGTTTGGTCATTGTTACCATTTTACTAGTATTAAGTTTTGCAAGCCATTGAACTTGGGATGTCTTTGTATTTATTTTGTTCTTTCATTTTTTTCAATGGAGTTTTGTAGTTTTTAGTGTACGTGTTATTACAATTATTTTGTTAAAGTTATTCTTAGATATTTTATTGTTTTTTGATGCTATTGAAAGTGGAGTTGTTTTCTTAATTTCTTCTTTGAATTGTTCATTGCTAGTGTGTAGAAATACAATTGATTTTTGTATATGGCTCTTGTATCCTGCAGCCCTGCTGTACTTATTTTGTTCTAAGGGGTTTTGTGTGTGTGGTTTCCTTTGGCTTTTCTATATACAAGATCATGTCATCTGCAAATAGAGATAGTTTTACTTCTCTTGAATCCAGTTTTTTTTTTTTTTTTTTTTTGGCTGCACTGTGTGTGGCTTGTGAGATCACTGGACTGCCAGGGAATTCCCCAGATTCAATCTAGGTAGATGCCTTTTATTTCTTTTTCTTGCCTGTTACCCAGAGTCAAAACGTCCAATACAGTGTTGAATAGCAGTGGTGAAAGTAGACATCCTTGTCTTGTTCCTGATATTAGTAGGAAAACTTTGAGTCTTTCACCATTAAGTATAATGATGATTATTGATGCTCTGCAACAGGTTGAGGAAATTCTCTTCTGTTTCTAGCTTGTTGAGTGTTTATTGTCATGAAAAGGTGTTGGAATTTATTGAATGCTTTTTCTGTCTCTGTTGAGATGATCATGTGGTTTTTGTTCTTTATTCTATCAATGTGGTGTAGTACATTGATTTATTTTCATATATTGAACTAACCTTGCTTTCCAGGGATAAATCCCACTTTCTCATGGTGTATAATTCTTTTTATATGTTGCTGGATCCAGTTTGCTAGTACTGTACTGAAGATTTTTACATTTATATTCATAAGGGACATTTCTTTGTGTTGTCTTTTCTGGTTCTAGTATCAGGATACTACTGGCCTCAGAGAGTGAGTTAAGACATGTTTCCTCTGTTTTTGTTTTTTGGGAGTTTGTGAAAGTTTGGTTAATTCTTCTTTAAATATCCAGTAGAAATCACCAACAAAGTCACTTGATCCTAGTTTTTTTGTGTGTGTGTGGGAAGTTTTTTGATTGCTTATTCGCTCTTTTTACTTTTCATAAGTCTATTCAGATTTTCTATTTCTTTCCTTTTTTTTTTTGCGGTACGCAGGCCTCTCACTGTTGTGGCCTCTCCTGTTAGAGAGCACAGGCTCCGGACGTGCAGGCTCAGCGGCCATGGCTCACAGGCCCAGCCGCTCCACAGCATGTGGTATCTTTCCCAGACCAAGGCACGAACCCGTGTCCCCTGCGTTGGCAGGCGGACTCTCAACCACTGCACCACCAGGGAAGCCCCTTTTTTTAAAATTTTTAAAATGTTTTTAAAAAAATCTATTTTTGGCTGCTTTGGGTCTTTGTTGCTGTGCGCGGGCTTTCTCTAGTTGTGGCGAGCAGGGGCTACTCTTTGTTGTGGTGTACAGGCTTCTCATCGCGGTGGCTTTTCTTGTTGTGGAGCATGGGCTCTAGGCATGCTGGCTTCAGTAGTTGTGGCGCAGGGGCCCTAGAGTACAGGCTCAGTAGTTGTGGCGCCCAGGCTTAGCTGCTCTGCGGCATGTGGGATCTTCCCCGACCAGGGCTCAAACCCATGTCCCCTGCATTGACAGGTGGATTCTTAACCACTGTGCCACCAGGGAAGTCCCTCTATTTCTTTTTAAGTCAGTTTCAATACTTTGTGTCTTTCTAGAAGTGTGTCCATTTCATCTAGGTTATCTAGTTTATTGGCATATGGTCGTCCATGGTATTATAATCAACTTTATTTCTCTGAGATAGATAGTATTGTCCCCTCTGTCACTCTTGATATTAGTGATTTGAGTCTTCTTTTATTTTTGGTCGGTCTAGATAAAGATTTGTCAATTTTGTCGATATTTTCAAGAAACCAGCATTTTATTTATGCTCAATTCTTTATATTTCCTTTCTTCTGCTTGCTTTGTATTTAGTTTGCTTTTTGCTTTGTTTTGTTGTTAGTGTGAAAGGTTAAGTTGTTGATTTAAAGTTGTTCTTTTTTTTTTAGAGATTTAAAAAAATTATTTATATATTTTTGGCTGCCTAGTTGGGGAGAGCAGGGGCTACTCCTCGTTGCGGTGCTCAGCCTTCTCATTGCGGTGGCTTCTCTTGTTGTGGAGCATGGGCTCTAGGCATGCGGGCTTCAGTAGTTGTGGCTCACGAGCTCTAGTGCGGAGGCTCAGTAGTTGTGGCGCACGGGCTTAGTTGCTCCACGGCATGTGGGACCTTCCCAGACCAGGGCTCAAACTTGTGTCTCCTGCATTTGCAGGCAGAACCTTAACCACTGTGCCATCAGGGAAGTCCCTAAAATTGTTCTTTATTATAGACATTTATAGTTATAAATTGCTCTCTAAGCAGTGCATTCATTGCATCTCATACATTTTGGTATGTTGTGTTTGTTTATTTTTTTCATCTCAAAGTGTTTTCTAATTTCCCTTGATTTTTCCTTTGATTCACTGCTTTTAAGAGTGTGTTTTTTAATATCCACATATTTGTGAGTTTCCCAGATTTCTTTCTGTTATTGATATCTACTTTCATTCCATTGTAGTTAGAGAACATATAGTGTATGACTTCATTTTTTTATGGCCTAACACATGGTGTATCCTGGAGAATGCTTCATGTGCCTTTGAGGAGAATATGTGTTCTGCTATCACTGGATATAGTGTTCTATAAATGTCTGTTAGATCTATAGTTTTGTTCAAGTACTCTATTTCCTTGCTGATCTTCTGTCTAGTTGTTATATCCATTATTGAACACGCAGTATTGATGTCTCCAACTATTATTGTTTACTTATATTTTTCCCTTCAGTTCTGTCAGTTTTTGCTTCATGTGTTTTGAGGCTGTTTGATAGGTACATGTATGATTATAATTATACATGTTTGATAGACTGACCCTTTTATCATTAGAAGATAATGTCCTTCTTTGTCTCTTAACAATGTTGAAGTCTATTTTGTCTGTTATTAGTATAGTCTCTCCACTCTCTTTTGGCTCCTATTTGCATGGAATATCTTTTTTTAAAAAGCAACTTGAGGGAATTCCCTGGTGGTCCAGTAGTTAGGACTTGGTGCTTTCACTGCTGGGGCTGGGTTCCATCCCCGGCTGGGGAACTACGATCCCACAAGCCGTGCTGCTCGGCCAAAAAAAGACTTCACTTAGATATCATTGATATATAAAAATTATATATATTTAAGGTATACAAATTAATGTTTTGATATATATATGTATATATATAGTGAAATAATCACCACAGTCAAGCTAATCAACATATCCATCACCTCCAGCACCAGTAGTTACCATTATGTGTGTGTGTGTGTTGAGAAGTTTAATTTCAGATCTATCCTATTAGCACATCTCAAGTATACAATATAGTATTGTTAACTGTCATCACCGTGCCATACATTAGATCTCTAGAGCTTACTCATCTTGCATAATTGAAAGTGCATGGAATATCTTTTTCTCTTCTTTTACTTTCAACTTATTTGTGTCTTTGAATCAAAAATGAATCTCAAGTAGACAGCATATAGTTGGATCACGCTTTTTTAATGCATTTTGCCATGTCTGCCTTTTAGTTGGAGTCTAATTCATTTACATTTAATGTAATTACTGATAAGATTTACATTTGCAATGTTGCTATTTGTTTTCTATGTGTCTCTTGTCTTTTTTCTTCCTGTATTTCTCAATTACCACCTTCTTTTGTGTTAAATAGATATTTTCTAATATACCATTTTAATTCCCTTGTATTTTTTTTATTTTTTAAGTTAATTTCTCAGTGGCTGCCCTGGAAATCACAGTTAACATCTTAATTTATAACAGTGTAATTTGGTTTATCATCAGCTTAATTTCATTAGTATACAGAAACTTTGCTGCTGTATTTTAAATCACACAGGAGAAAAAAATTACAACAGAAATATATTTAGTCTTTTTTTTTTTTTTTTGCGGTACAGGGGCCTCTTACTGTTGTGGCCTCTCCTGTTGCGGAGCACAGGCTCCGGACGCGCAGGCCCAGCGGCCATGGCTCACGGGCCCAGCCGCTCCACGGCATGCGGGATCCCCCCAGACCGGGGCATGAACCTGTGTCCCCTGCATCGGCAGGCAGACTCTCAACTACTGCGCCACCAGGGAAGCCCTATTTAGTCTTTTATATTTATCTATACCGTCACCTTTACCTGTGTTCTTTGCTAAATGTGGATTTGAGTTACTGTCTAGTATCCTTTCATTTCAGCCTGAAGGACTCCCTTTAGTGTTTCTGACAGGGCAGGTTTGCTAGTGATGAATTCTTTGTTTTCTGTTTATCTTGGCATGTGTTAATTTCTCCTTCATTTTTGAAGGTTAGTTTTGCTGGGCATGGAATCCTTGGTTGAGAGTTTCTTTTTCTCTCAGCACTTTGAGTATTTAATTACACTACTTTTGGCCCCTGTGGTTTCTTATGAGAAATTGGCTGTTAATGATTCCTTTTACATGATAGGCTCTTTCTTGTGTTTACAGGAGTCTCCCTTTGTCTTTTTACAGTTTGGTTATGTGGTATGGATCTTGTTGAGTTTATTCTACTTGGAGTTGAGCTTCTTGGATGTATAGATTAATGTTTTTCATCAAATTTGGGACGTTTTCTCCCATTATTTCCTCAAGTATTCTTTCTGCCCTTTTCTGTCTCTCCTATCTTCTGAAACTCCTATTATGCATATGTTGGTATGCTTGATGGATATTTGAAGCTGTATTCATTTTTCTTCATTCTTTTTTCTTTCTGTTCCTCAGACTGGATAGTGTCAATTGACCTATCTTCATGTTCCTCAGACTGGATAGTCTCAATTGACCTATCTTCATGTTCAATGATTCTTTCTTCAACTTGCCCAAATCTACTGTTGAGTGTCTCTCATGAATTTTTCAGTTGTACTTTTTAACTCCAGAATGCCTCTTGGGTTCTTTTTTATAATTTCTCTATTGGTATTCTGTATTTTGGTGAGGTATTGTTCTCATACTTTCTTTTAGTTATTTGTACATGTTTTTTTTAGTTCTTTGAACATACTTAAATAGTTATTTTAAAGTCTTTGTCTGGTAGGTTCCTCGGGGACAATTCTTATACACTGATTTTGTTTTTGTTTTGTGAGTAGGACATACTTTCTTGTTTCTTTGTAATTTTTTGTTGAGAACTGGACATTTTCAATAATATCATGCCACAATTCTGGGAATCAGATTCTCCCCCTTCTCTGTGGTTTATTGTTGTTATTCCTTGCTGCTCCTGTTACTTTTTATTTAGTGACTTCTCTAAACTAATTTCTTTACGTTTGTATTCTTTGTCCTGTGTGGCCATCAAGTTTCTCCTCAGTTAACTTACTGGTCATCTAATGATTGGATAGAGATTTTCTTAAATGCCTGGAACCAGTAAGTCCCCCAGTCTTTGCTGGGGGGCTCTGTGTGCATACTGGGGCATGCCTTCTGGGCTCAGATGGGCAGTTAAGAACCCTGCCTTACCCTTCATGTCCTACTTGCACACATCCTCGCGATCAGCTAGAGGTGAGAGCTTAAGGCCTTCTCAGATCTTTCCTGAGCATGTGCATGACTTTGGGCACGCACCTAGCTCTGTGCCTGTGCATAGTCTTCTAGATTCCTAAGATTATGGAATTCCCCCAGATTTTCCTTTTAAGCTTTTTAGTTAGCTCTTTGTTGCTTCAACTGTTATTTAACATCTCAGGAGATCACAGTGTTAAACAGTTGCTCCTGATACTTTTCAACAACTGGTCCCAGGAAAAAGGCTTTCACACGGGGTGAGTTCTGAGTTTGGTTGAATAAAGACAACAAGCAAGTAGGGCCTTCCTTCCAAACAAGTGACAGTTTTGTGAATATGGGGTCAGAGCTCCTTCAGAGCTCCAAATTGCCTCCTCCAGTGGCTGCCAGGCTTGTTTTCAGTGTGGTAGTGTGTTGGTTTTCAAGGCTACAGTCAAGCTAGAAGGGGAAAAGGGACAGAAATGGGGCAAGTTAAAATACCACAAACCTCATTGTTTTTACTGTGAATCAGCTGCTTTTCTTAATTTCGCCTCAGATTTTGTTAGTATTCTCTTTTCTTTTATGGAAGAGAGCATTTCCAGAGGTCCTTATTCCACTATTTTCACTGACATCACTTTGTGTCATCTTTTCTGTACTTATCAAGCCCTATTTAGTGATAATAATTGTATTCTGAGTAATAAATGCAAAAAAAGGTAATAAATGAATAGCATTTCTGTTGCTCTTTGTAAACCATTCTTTGTCAGTGATTCAAGTCATAATCTTTTTTTTAATCTAAGTGGGGAGGTAGGTATGGAGTTGGATCCCCATTGTAGAAATGAGCAGACTCAGAAAGATGAAGTGTTTTGCCCAGTGTTGGCCAAATTACTGTCCATTGCATTTTGACTCCCAGTTTTCAGTTCTTTCCTTCTACTCAGTTGGCCTCAGTAAATTTGTGATTTTGGTACATGAAGATACCAAGATGTAATATTATTTGGCTTTTTTTTAGTACAGTTGTATGTTGCACCATAAGAAGTTAAGTTAAAATACTAAAGTGTTGGAACTTTCATACCATTGTCAATTATCTCAATTTGAAAGCTATTCAGTGTTTTGATTTAAAATCTCCTGTATCCTTTAAATTACCATTGTGCCCATTTTACATTTGGATACCTAAGAAAAAGGTACACTATACAGTGACTTTAGGGGAAGGACAAGAGACTTATCTGTTTTATATTTTTGACATGCCAATAATTATCCTGATTAATGCTATAATTTTGACATGCTATTACATGTTTCTTTAACTTTGCTTGTGTTTTTATTTATATTATGAAATTAGATCAATTTACAGGAAAGAAGAACTAATCTTAAACATCTCGTATCTTTTCAGACTCACTTTTTAAAAATTTTTATACAATTCTTAAAGGTTACATTCCATTTACAATTATTGCAAAATATTGGCTATATTCCCTGTGTTGTACAATACATCCTTGTAACCTGTCTTACACCCAATACTTTGTACCTCCCACTCCAACCCTGTATTGCCCCTGCTATTAAATATCTTGAACTCAGAGCTGCCCTCCTTTTTTAAAGTTTGACCTTATAAGTCCTACCTGTGTCTAAATAGAGTAAGTTAACAGCAGCTGATTTAGTTAGGATGATAGCTACATGTTTCCATATGAAACCGTTTTCTCATCCATTATCTGCTTTATATCACTGACGTATATAGAAATAGGAACAAAGTTACTGAACATCCGGTTGATATTTGAAAATGCCATCGACTGCTGACTACCAGGGACAGTGAGGCAGAGTATTTCTTTCAATCCCTTTGGCAACTCAGTGTGCCATGGAGAGTAGTGGGGTCAGAGAAGACAAAAGGGAAAAATGATCACCGGGAGTGGAATTAATCAAGGAAGACTTCTTGCAGTTGATACTTGAGCTGAACTTTGAAGTGCAAGACCTCATTTGATAGGAAAGACAAGAGATTGTTCTAGGTAGGCCAGCACCAAGAGGTAATGGGAAGGGAGCTGAAGCTTTTCCAAGGTGATGGTCCCAGGAAGGAGCTGGGAGTAGTGAAGGTGGAACAGTCATGTTGTAAGGGCTGCTGAAATCAGGGCTTTTTTCCTCTTCTTTGATTCTTTTTTATGATGATGAGAGAAATCCCAGGGCACCAAGAGACAGAAACTGATCGAGGGGCTTCCTGGTGTTACTAGCCGTGCTTCCAGCTCATTATCCAAAGTGGGGGCCTCTCTACCCTGGCGCGGCTCCCTCAGCAAGAGTACTGGAGAACAGAGAGGTTTGCCCTCAACTTGAAGTAGAGTCTCTGCAGACGACTGGGTGACTGTCCCTCAGCAGGGAGTGTTTTGACTCTTCTGTCATGGATTCTCATAGGATGGGAACTAAGGGTCCTGGTGGCTTCTAGCCATACTCTTTTATTACCCTATCTGGGATATTGGGCAAGCTTTTCCTAAGTGTTTTTTTTAGAAATCATGACCCATGTATATTTTTAAATCATCAAGAGCAAATAAGTACAATTTCTAAACAACAAAGACTTTAAATAAGAGTTTTGCAGACACTGCGTGTTCCCATCCCCTTTTGAAAATATATTAGCTATTTTTTTAGGTGGGACACACAGTTCCTCTTGTCCTTGTTTAAGAATAACAGACAAGAGTTGCAAACTGTGAATCCATTCTGCTTCTCATGAACTGGAAGTCATTGCATGGTGTAGTCAGGAGATCTTAGACTCTATGAAAGGCATTCCACAGAGAGCCGTCCAACAATTGGAGGATTCTGGAGGGACTTAAATACCTAGCTGGACAGTATAGTTTTGATCTAGTAGCCACCAAAGAGTCTCAGCCAGAGAAGTGATATTCCTAAAATCATGTTTTAAGAAGAGATTCTACCATCTTTGTCCAGGGGTATGTGCTCATATACATCATGAATAAAGATAACCTAGCCTTACAGAATAGTTAAGTAAGGAAAATTGTGTCCGTTAGGAAAGGATCTGTATCTTTATACTGAAAGAGTCATTATTATTTCTCTACTTAGCAAAGTACCTTTAGAATACTTACAGCCTTCCAAAATGTAATGTGTACAAGACCACATATTATATAATTTACTTAAGAGGTGTTCTATGTTTTATGTTTTATGACAGGTTGTTGCAGTGCTCAAATTCATTGTGATACTATCTTTTATTTTTGGTAATTTAAAACACATTTTTCCCCTTTAAGAAGGTTAAGATGTGTGTAGAGGAAAAAAAACTCCTCCTACGTTTTATAAGCTGCTTATACTTGTAACACAGATTAACTTTCCTGCACATAAAGGGAATACTGGAAAACTCTTGCATGATTAAATATGCCCCTAAGGGATTAAATTTTTCCACATATTTTTCAAGCCAGAGCTATTAATAATGCTTCACCCTTAAACTTGCTGTACATCCTGATTATGGGGGAGGCCTTCACTCATTCTGCCCTTGCTGCTAGTTTTTTCACTGTCCAGGTTTGTAGCACTACACAGTTAGGTGTGGAAACGTAGGCTTGAAATCTGAGAATAAGTAAGGTCTGACAAAGTGCCATCTCTGGAGTTACTCCAAATTTTTTTTTCAAAGTTTTTGCCCGTTTTTCACTCCCATGTCTTCTTTTTTTTTTCTTTTAACCTTAATGGAAACCTAGCACAAAGTAGCTGTTTAATGAGTTTAGTAGTTCACCCAGGAATAAGTGATCACTGGATGGACCTAGAGATTACCATACTAAGTGAATTAAGACAGAAAGAGAAAGACAGATACCATATGATATCACTTTTGTGGGATCTAAAAAAAAAATACAAATGAACTTACTTACAAAATGGAAATAGACCCACAGGCAGAGAAAACTAACATATAGTTACCAAGGGGGAAAAGAGAGGAGGGATAAATTAGGAGTTTGACATCAACATATACATACTACTGTATATAAAATAGATAACCAACACGGACCAACTCTATAGCACAGGGAATTATACTCAGTATTCTGTAATAACCTGTATGGGGAAAGAATCTAAAAAGAATATATAGGGCTTCCCTGGTGGCCAGTGGTTGAGAGTCCGCCTGCCGATGCAGGGGACGTGGGTTCGTGCCCCGCTCCGGGAGGATCCCACATGCCGCGGAGCGGCTGGGCCCGTGAGCCATGGCCGCTGAGCCTGCGCGTCCAGAGCCTGTGCTCCGCAACAGGAGAGGCCACAACAGTGAGAGGCCCACCAAAAAAAAAAAAAAAAACTAAAAAAAAAAAAAAATATAAATATATATATATATATATATATATATATATATATATATATATATATATCTGAATCACTTTGCTGAATACCTGAAACTAACACAACATCATAAATGAACTATATGTCAATTAAAAAATAAATTGAAAAAATAAAAACAGCAATATTAATATCATGCCTCTTAAAAAGTGAGTTCACTAAACACACAGCATTTAGCATTTCAAAAAAGATCACTTACTTTCTATGCACATTTTTCCTGAGATAACATTCTGGTTTGTAAGGACTCCCATAATTACTGAGGCATTCAATTATTAAGTGCCTTTTTATCCAGGCATTGGATTGTCAGATTAATTTACTGTGGCTAATCAGCCAAAGACTGTGCTTCGTTAATGCCTCGGGGCAACAGTCATCCCCTGCCTCTCCAGCTCTCCACATTCCGTCTCTCTGTCCCTACAGCCTGCAGGTCTTTCCTCACCAGCCTCAGGTCCCTTCATCGCTGCTCACTAGCCCCTCAAATTCTTTGACCCTTTCTGGCCAGTCCTCAAGCTTATTAGATGGGTCCTTAACTACCTTTCTCCCCAAACTTATATTTTCTGTCCTGAGCAGGGGCTTTAGATTGCTTAGCACTCTTCATGCGCTGCTGATTAGCTGCCCTTCTCACATTCCCCACCCAGCTGCCCCAGACTGTCATCACCCCCCTCAAGCTCCATGTCCCACCCCATCCCCTTTTCTGGCAGCAGATGACCTTGCTGCCTGCTGTTCAGACCATAGAGTTCCTCGGCCCCCAGTTCCCTTCTCTCCTAACTTAACATTTCAACTGCTTCGCTGGTCCCTACCTACACACTTCTGTGCCCGGGGCAGAGACACCCCTCTAGCTCCAACTTCTTCATTAGGACTTTAGAGTTCTTCCTCTTCTTCTGAGAACTTTCTCCAGCACTGAAGAAAAAAATAAAAACTAAGTTGAGATTTTAATATTATTTGACGAAGTAATATGTGCACATGGTTTTAAAAATTCATGTAGTGTAGAAGAATGTACAGAGGCAACTACTTGATGTCAGGTGTGTGTGTATGTGTGTGTGTGTCTGTGTGTGTGTGTGTGTGTATTCTTCCAGAGATATTATATGCAAAAACAAGCCTATGCGTATGTGCATTTCCCTTTCTTCCTCTCTCCTTCTCCACCTTTATTTTAAAAATATTAATACTAGACCCATGGTCTGGACATTGCTTTTTAATATATCTCTGTCTTGGAAATCAGTTTATGTTAGTACTATAGAACCACCTCCTCCTTTTTTTTTTTAATCTTTATTGGATTATAATTACTTCGCAATACTGTGTTTCTGTTGCACAGAAGGTGAATCAGCCATATGCATACATGTATCCCCGTATCTCCTCCCTCTTGCATCTCCCTCCCACCCTCCCTATCCCACCTCTCTAGGTCATCACAAAGCACCTAGCTGATCTGCTTGTGCTATGCTGCTGCTTCCCGCTAGCTAACTATTTTACATTCGGTAGTGTATATATGTCGATGCTGCTCTCACTTCGCCCCAGCTTCCTGCTCCCCCCACTGTGTCCTCAAGTCCATTCTGTACGTCTACGTCTTTATTCCTGCCCTGCCACTAGGTTCATCAGTACAATTTTTTTTTTTTTAGATTCCATATATATGTGTTAGCACTACAATGAGGTATCACCTCACACCAGTCAGAATGGCCATCATCAAAAAATCTAGAAACAGTAAATGCTGGAAAGGGTGTGGTGAAAAGGGAACCCTCCTACACTGTTGGTGGGAATGTAAATTGATACAACCACTATGGAGAACAGTATGGAGGTTCCTTAAAAAACTAAAAATAGAACTGCCTCATTCTTTTAATGGATCCTGATTATGTCCTTGATTGTAAATATACCACAATTTAGTTAATTAGTCCCCTTTAAAAGGGTAGTTATTCTTAATCTTTTGTTGCTGCAAACGGTGTTGCAATGAGTGTCCTTACACATCAGTCTTTGTGCCCATGTAGGCAGGGTAAAAGCAGGAATGGTGTGGGCATGCTGCTTAAGAGTCAACATTCTCATCATCAGGTTTCCTTTAAAATGTCTACTATGTAAACTAAAAGATAATTGAATATTGAAGAATATTGGAAAAAAGGGAATCACAATTCCCCAACCCTCAACAACAACAAAAAGTCTTTGAAAAGTCTTTGAAGTGGAATTGCTGGATTGAAGGGCTTATACATTTTTATTTCTGAATGGAGAAAAAAATTTTCTAATTCTTTTTTCTATATCGTGTGTCATTGCTTCTCCAACCTTTCTGTTCATGTGTTGATTTCTTAGATTTATCTTCAATGTCTGCTGTCTTTTTGAAACTTTCATCTCTTTATTTATTGAGTTTTGAGAGAATTTCCAAGGCATAATGGTTCAGTGTTTGCTTTTTGCAGTTCACAGTTCTTATGATTGTTGAATTCCTAAACGTGATAGTCATTTTTTGCGTGTGTGTGTGGTTTGCTTTTAGGTAGTCATATGTTCTTACATTGTTCTCAGAAGACTAGTGGTCTCCTATCTTTTGATCTTTTTGTTGAAGGACAACATGTATATGAAAACATGCTTGATAGTTTTTCACAAAGTATACCTTTGTAACCAGAACCCAGATAAAAGAACAAATATTACCAACGTCTCAGGACCTCTCCTGTGCCCAATTCCAATTACAGTCCTTCAATGGATAACCGCTCTCCTGACTTTTACACCACAGGTTCATTTAAAAAAAAAAAAACTTTATGTAATTGTAATCCTGTAGCACATTATGTTTGTGAGAATTATGTATATTGTTGCGTGTAGTTGTCTGTTTATTTCTGTATGATATTCCATTGTATGAATAAACCACAGTTTGTTAATTCATTCTACTGTTGATGGACACTTGTGTAGTTTCTAGTTTGAGGCTATCATGAATAGTGCTTCTATGGATACTTTTGTTCAGGTCTTTTGATGCACATATGTACATATTTTTTGTTGGATGTATATATCTAGGAGTAGAATTTCATGATCGCAGGGCATATACATGTTAAACCTCTAAAGCAGTTATCTCATTTTGCCTTCTGATGAGAATACTGGTTGTTCCACCTCCTTGTCAGTACTTGGTATTTTCTGTCTTTTTCATTTTAGCCATTCTGGTAGGTATGAATTAGTAGTTCATTGTGGTTTTAGTTGTCATTTTCCTGATAACTTGTAATGTTGAGCAACTTTTCATATGTTTATTGACTATTTGGGCAACTTCTTTTGTGATATGCCTGGTGAAATTCATTTTTACATTAAAAAAAATTTTTTTAATACATTTTACTAGCAGGTAGGCCACATTTCCCACCCTTTTGTCCCCACCATTTCCCTTTATCCTTAAAAAATTTTTTTCTTGGCTCTTCTCTTGACTATTATTTTTCTCCTAAAAAGTGAACTTTAGAATCAGCAACCTCAACTCTTCTAGAAGTTTCAGTGAATTTGCATGTAACTTACTTTGTTGGAGAAATACCATCATCTAAATTGGAAGATGATGTTGTCATTCTTTCTAAGAAAGAGAAAATAATAAATCCTAAGCCCTCACAGTTGTTTGCCTACCATATTGATTTTTCCCATATTTAATTTTTAATTCTAGTTTTAATTCCATTTTTGACAAGTGATTATTAGAAGTGAAACTCTCTTAATATGCATTTAAAGCCTACAGCCCCCTTAAATACATCTATATGTATAAATATCTTACAGGTTCTTGATCAGTATGAACGAGAAGGATTTAATTTCCTGGTGAAGGTGTTTAATTCTTCACATTCCTTCTTAGAGGATTTGACTGGTCTTACGTTGCTGCATCAGGAGACCCAGGCTGCTGAGGTAAGACTAAAACAAGCATTTTGTTCAGAAGGCTGATGTGTTTCAAACCTGTTTGATAATTGGATTTATGGAAAAGGAAGGAAGCAGTTCATTACAGTTTTTCCTTAGGACAAAATCGCTAAATAAGTCTGCTACTTATCAGAAAATGAACCTTCTGCAGTTGCTGGATGACGCAGTGTGCAGGTATTGTGTGGTAGGTTCCAAATGCACAAAATTGCTGATAAAGGAAGTACAGGTTATTGATTTCCAAGCACCTCTGGTCCTTACTAAAGAACAGCATGCCTGTGGCCCTTGGAGGGTTGGCTGTGATGTCCATACATCAAAATGCAAGTCAGGGAAGACATTGGACTCTGGCCATGTCTTTTATTTCACAGCTGAACCCATCTTTGTAGGCCACTGAACCTCACCACGAAATGGCTTCCTCAGTTACAACCTAAGAGAGTTTTGTTTTGCTTGTCATTTAGAATATTTTGCAAATCGTAATTTCCTGGGTTGCTACCAGTGTGCGTGTGTGTGTGTGTGTGTGTGTGTTTTAAGACTGGGATTACAAACTAGATTATCATTTTGCTTTTCCAAATGCTCACTGTACTTAGAAAAGGGTATGCTGTGTATGTGTGGCACCGCTGGGTCACTTGGCCAAACAGACAGTTCCTCAAAATGGATGAATGAGATTAAATGAGATTAAACCAACATCTGCCCCCGCCATTCCCTACCCACCTCCAACCCCCACCCCACCCCACCCCCACCCAGTAGCCTAGGTAAAGAAGCTCTTAGGAAAAATGTGGCCTGTCATAGTGTTTCCGCAAGCTGCATAAGGAAAACCTGGAGTGCCTGTATCCTGTGGGAGTGGAATACTTGGAAAGTTACCATCAGTCCCATAGTAACTGATGTTGAGAGTAAGATAGTTCCTCTGTTGAGTAACAGATGTTGAGTAACATAGTTGATTGATTTCTGTCTGGGGTTTTGTATGCTCAACATTGGGGGAAGCCCCAGTGGTCAGTGAGTGATGGTCAAGCCCAATACTGCAGTAGCTGGTGGTGAAAAGGCTGGTGTTTGGAAGACTGGAACTAGCCCTGAGTATAGGAAAACGATGTAGAAATAGCAGAAGGAAATCTTGTGAAGGTTTCAGCAGCCACCCCAGAAAATCATGGTAGTGCTCTTCTAGTGCTAGACTCAGAGCTGAAACTGATTCTTCTTTGACTGGATTTGGTGTCCTCTGGGCATTCAGCAGGTGCAATCTTCCACGTATGACCAATAGTTAGACCCACATAGGGTATCTTAGCTTCATTTTCAGGAGATGAATGGCATCTCTACAGGACTTTAAGAGATGTTGAGATGTTTCTCAGAGCTGTGATTGGCTTCCCAGATGTGGTTCAGAGTATTATGTTGATCATGGCTGCCATTTTTTCTTTTGAGCAGCACTGATGGCAAGGGAAAAACAACTTACGGGTCTTTTCAACCACACAGTCATTTGACTAGTTGGCTGGGGGAATTTTTCCACCCAGCTAGAAATAATTCACATACTTCTCTTTAACTGCCTGGAAGAATTGCAACTTGAAATTGATCCCATGTTTCACTCTTTAAAAACAGAGCAGATGCTCGGATAATGGGCCGATTCCTTCATTAAACCTGGCTTGTTTTGCATTTTGGTTGGTCAAACATTCATAATCTTTTCAAAGGCCCAGAAGGAGAAGGGGAAGTTTGAGAGCAATAGCAGCTAGGTGGTAGGGCGGAAGGGGGTATGATTTCATCCACAAGTCTTATCTTTCTTCTTGAAGTTTTCCTCTATTAAATTACATTTATAGTTTTGGAATCATAAGTTACACATCAAATTTTAGATTAGAGGTGGTAAACTGGTTGGCCTATGAGCCAGATATGGCTTACAGGTGTGTTTTGTTTGGCCTACCCTATGTGTTAAATTCTGAATAAAGCCAACATTTAAAAATAATGAGTTTTACCTAAAAATATGAACATTCCCATTTCCAGCTTCTTTGAAAAATCAGATCTGGCAACCTCAGGCCTGCATTCCTTAATAGTGATGTTAGCTGGAGCCAAGAAGAAAATTTTATAGATAAATAATGCACTTGATACAAATTTTTAAAGGCATAAAAATATTCTGTGTGGAAAGGAAACCTTCCTTCTGCACCTGTCCCTTAACACCCAGTTCTCTTCCTGGAGACACACACTGCTGTTAGTTTCTTGCCCAAAGGTATTCTTTAGGTGAGGATGTTCTGTTTAGAAGATGTTCTTCACAGTATGGAGGTTCCTTAAAAAACTAAAAATAGAACTACCATACAACCCAACAATCCCACTACTGGGCATATACCCTGAGAAAACCATAATTCAAAAAGAGTCATGTACCACAGTGTTCACGGCAGCTCTATTTACAATAGCCAGGACACGGTAGCAACCTAAGTGTCCATCGACAGATGAATGGATAAAGAAGATGTGGCACATATATACAATGGAATATTACTCAGCCATAAAAAGAAATGAAATTGAGTTACTTGTAGTGAGGTGGATGGACCTAGAGTCTGTCATACAGAGTGAGGTAAGTCAGAAAGAGAAAAAGAAATACCGTATGCTAACACATATATAAGGAATTAGAAAAATAAAAAAAGGTTATGAAGAACCTAGGGGCAGGACCGGAATAAAGACGCAGACCTAATAGAGAATGGACTTGAGGACACGGGGAGGGGGAAGGGTAAGCTGGGACAAAGTGAGGAGTGGCATGGACATCTATACACTACCAAACGTAAAATAGATAGCTAGTGGGAAGTGGCCGCATGGCACAGAGAGTTCAGCTTGTGACCACCTAGAGGGGTGGGATAGGGCGGGTGGGAGGGAGATGCAAGAGGGAGGAGATATGGGGATATATGTATACGTATAGCTGATTCACTTTTTTATACAGCAGAAACTAACACATCATTGTGAAGCAATTATACTCCAATAAAGATGTTAAAAAAAAAAAAAAAGAGGTTCTTCAGTTGATGACCCTTATTGGTATTGGAATTTGCAACTCCTGTCTTAGGAAAGGATTATTCTTTTTCTTAAAAAGCTCTAAATAGGACTGTGTTTTAAAAAGATAATTCTCACCAGCAGACCTCAGAGCAACAAAAATCATTGTCTTGCCTATATTTTTTTACTTTACTGTGAAAAATGTGTGTGTAAATAAATAAGTATTAATATCAAAAAATATACACATATACACTGTGTAAAGCTAGTGTTTTGATTTGCGTACTTGATTCCCAGTGCATTTACAGATGTTCAGTAATAAAAATACAAACTTCTGTGTCCCATATAGAAAGGTCCCAACTTACTTATTTTAGCAGTGCAATCAGGAACGCCCAATTAATTCTCATCTTGGGCTGTTTTCACCCATCAGCACTGGAATATCAAAAGATATGTGACAGTATCATGTGATACATTGTTTACAAAATATGTATTTGTACAAATACTAGCTTAAAAAAAAAACCTTTACTGAACATCTTTTGAAAACTTGGTAGCAAGGCACTATGCTAGTGACTGAATACAGAAGTTAATGAAATGAGTTCACAGTCTAGTGTGCAAAGCAGAGACGTAAATAGTGAACTCTAGTATCATCAGAAATGTTGTAGTCATTTATATATTAGGTGCTGAGGGAGCAGAGGAAGTTACTCCCTGGGGGAGCAGGGATGTCAAGGAGAACTTCCCAGGGACCAAATATTCCATTTAGTTTTAAAGGATGAGTAGGCGCTCTCTAAAAATAAGAGTTGGATTTGGGCAGGGAAAGTGTACGGAAGGAGTCGGACAGGAAGGGAGGGCCAGGGCATCCTAGGGATAAAGGACCCAGAGGCCAGGAGTCTTCGGTGTGTCACTCAGATTGTGAGCATTTAGTTGGAGTTACCTGAAATCAGATAATATACTTTTTAGTAACAGTTTTATTGACCTATAACTCACATACCATGAAATTTACCCTTTAAGAGTATATAATCTGGTGGTTTTTAGTTCATTCACAGAGTTGTTAGGCTGCTGTTATTCCTAAGTTTAGTACCTTCTCATGCCCACGAAAAGGAGCTCCGTACCCATTGAGCCGTCACTCCTTGTTCCCACCTGCTCCTTGCAGTCCTGATAACTGCTCATCTCCCTGCTGTCTCGCGGGATTTGCCTATTCTGGACATGTCACATAAATGAAACCAAACAATGCATGGCCTTTGTGTCTGATGTCTGTAACTTAGCATGATGTTTTCTAGGTTCATCCATATTGTAGCAAGGTAATTCTTCTCAATTTAAAGAAGAAAAATGTTTTGATGTTATTAAACTTTCTCCTATCCCTTAATACCTGTGGTCTGTCTCCCTAAATATATCCCCTTTATGAAGGATGAATACAAAGCTGATCCCGCTAGAGACTACAAATTCCTTTATTTTCATAGAAAGGGGCACAGAGAGAATGGATTGAGAGAGAGATTCAAGACAGAATCATCCAGATTTAGTGAGATTGACCAGTGCAACCCAGTTTTTTGCACCCATCTCCCTTCCATCATCAAGTATACAAAAATGATTGCCATTATTTTAGTCCAGGTTACTAGTTTAATGATAGTGCTGTTGAGATTAACAAACAAACTGCCAGGTTGGTTTCTGTTGGAGGAGGGGTCGAGGGGCAAGGTGCAGAGTGGGGACTGGCAGTGGGGTGGAGGGGGCGCCAGACTCACAAAGGTAACTTTGTCTGGGGCTATGATATTTTGAGGTAGTGGAATAAATGAGTGAAAATGACTAGATGGTATTAGAGATAGGATGGAGATAGAGTTTGGAGAAAGAGAACAGAACTGGTAGATCGGTTTCGCAGATAAATTATTCTGTTTCATTTAGCACAATGAGGCGAAGCTGTAGAGCTAGGATGCAAGAAAACTTAGAAATGTGTGTGGTATGTTCATTTCATTTCAAGCTGTAGATTAAAAAATTTTAAATACCCACGTCAGAAATGTTTTTGGTAATGCTAACATTTCATAAGGAAAGGGTATTGGACAGAGATTCGTGTTCTTTGTAGCCCGTCTAGCTGCCAAATTGTAGGTGCATCTGCCCATGAGGTATTAAAAGGCCCCACTCAGCTTTTCACGCTCTTAAAATGTTGCTGGCTGAGTACGGAATTTTGCATGGAGTTCTGACCTTTCCTTTCAAGACCCTTACTGAGAATGGGTTTGGATATTTGGAGGTTGACCCCAGGTCCATATGGCTCCTAGATGGCTGTTTATCCCAGTTGGAACCAAAGGGAATGGCCTTAAAGTTGATGAAACACAAGATATCCAAGTCACAAAGCTGTTGAAGTGCTCACCAAATACTGTTTAAATTGCTGAATTTGTTGAAGAAAGGCTTAGTCTAAACCAAACATGTGAATGACTTAGCCATCTTTTCATAAAATGTGCTGTGACTTATCTTCTTAGGGTTATTTTTCATCAAGTATCAGTTCACATGTACTGATTTAGTTCCAACTGTGAGTTCAACATAGTGCTGTGGGAAACGCCAAATAATTTTCAAATTCTGTCTAACTAGAGAGAAAACACTGATTATAAGAGTTAATGAAACAAGCTATATTGGTATATCCTTGAGATACTCAAATTCCAAAATTCCATGACCCAACTTTCCTGAAATATTTCATTCTCATTCTTGAAAGTTTGCAAGTTTCATGATTCCAAGATTAATTTTAGGCTATGTTTTCTCCCCTTGACTGATGCTGTATCATACAGTTATGTTTTTAGGATTGCAGTTACAGCATTCTTTCAAAAGAATTGCACTTTTGCTAAGCAGAAGTTGCTTTCTGCATAATTGGGGGTTAATGAATGATCATTTATAAAGTAAGTTTAGCACACCAGCTATAACATAGGATGTAAGGTCATAAACAGACCAGAAATGAACAGGGCTGGGCCGATGGGTTGATTTTTTAATTAAAACTCAGATTTTGACTCATCCACTACAGAATTCAGAATTCTAGAAGATAAAATGCCCATTTCTCTCCTAGCAGGAAAGTCATATGAAAAACATTATAGTCATGTGATATGACTTCATTGGCATGACAGTTTACTGTTTAGCAAAGTAAACAGCACAATTAACAAGTGTTTCTGCTGGGACTTTTGCACTTACACTGAGTTTTTGGCCTCTCCCCCTTACAGCTGGTTTTGATTTGGTTCCTGTGGAATATTTTTGCTTTGTTTTGTTTTGTATTTAACAACAGTCAGATATTTATGTACAGCTTCATCAAGAGCCTCCGATGACAAATATGCCTTTGGAGGCCAGTAGAAGCTGTGGGAAACCCCCGTGTCAGCACTTAAACCTGTTGCCAATGGAGAGAAATCACTCTGGGGACTGACCTAGCCTGCTCGTGAATCCACTTCTCTTTTCCCAAGCCTTCTGCTAGCCCACTTCCAACCTGCACTGGCCCATCCTGAGACTGTATCCTGCCTTGATTTTTCCTTATGGAGCAGTCCCTCAAGACACAGCTTTGGCTTTCTTTCCTTAAGTGAGGGGGGAAAGGCAGAAACAGCAGGCAGAAAGCCATTTAATTCTTACATTGGAAACTAGAGCCTGGTTTTTGAAATAAGGCTTGGCAGTATCTCTTCAGAGCTCACTTTATAAAATGAGTCACTTCTATTTGCTGTCAGAGCTATCTACATGGATTTGAGAGGTTTAGATAAGTTGGTATTAGGGAAAGAGCCAGTTGGAGGAGGGACAGTGAAGCCTGGGCAGAGTTCCGCACCCTTTACAAGAGGAGTCTTGGATGGCACAGCCCACTTGGAGGTGTGTGGGAGAGAGAGGGGAAGAACCATAAATGCTGAGTTCAAACAGCTAATGTTAAGAAATAGAACATGGAAACTGCATCCTCCTTAAATTTTAGTCCCTATTCTGCTAGTGTTCTCATGAGTATTTGAGTCATGAGAACATTTTGTGCATCAGTTTACCAAATTAAAATAAGGAGATTGAAGCAAATGTGAAATCCTTTTTAGCTCTAGTAATTCAGTGATTTTGATTCAGTATACCTGGTATGACCAAGAAGTAAAGAGATGGGCTTCCGTGGTGGCGCAGTGGTTGAGAGTCGGCCTGCCGATGCAGGGGACACGGGGGACACGGGTTCGTGCCCCGGTCTGGGAAGATCCCACATGCCGCGGAGCGGCTGGGCCCGTGAGCCATGGCTGCTGAGCCTGCACGTCCGGAGCCTGTGCTCCGCAACGGGAGAGGCCACAACAGTGAGAGGCCTGCGTACCACAAAAAAAAAAAAAAAAAAAGTAAAGAGATGGCCAATTTTTATATCAAAATGTTTTCAAATGCATCAGAATGATTCCTTTTTATACATTATACAAATATTCTCTGGTATCTTTCATATCTGGCTGCCATTGCTTAGAAACAGTTCTGGTTGCATTCTTTTGAGACTTAGATATACCTGTACTTTGAACCTTTTAATCACTTCTCATACTTGGTACTGGTTGGTTTCTGTAGCAGTATGTACATCCAAAATGGTGCAATCTGGCCAAATAACTTATTCTCCAGACTTCGGTACCGAGGACTTTTGGCTTCTTCATAAACTCAAGTCTCCCCTCACTTTAATTAAATATGTTTATAAAACATGCCACTCACTACCTTTTCATACAGCTTCCAAAGACAGACTCCAAAATCCTGTAGTTTTAAGTAATAGCAGCATCCTTAGAATGTTAAATGTATAATATGTGAGGAGCTTGTTTAAAAATCGGCCATATTATACTACAACATACATAGAGTGTATGAGTGCCTGAACCCAGGCTTGGTCAGAAGGCCTGAGTTCGTAGCCCAGCTCCAACAAATGGCCAGGACTGTCTGTTCACCCTTATGGGTTGTGCAGGGCAGAACCACGTGCAGTGGCCCTGTGTGAGACCTTGGGTCATTTGCTTCATTGAGCTTCACGTTCCTTATTTGTAGACTGGGATCAGTAATTTCTGCTCCTCACAGTTACTGTGAGCATTAAATAAGAAAGTACCTAACAAAAAAGACAGATTAATTGGGCTCCATCAAAATTTAAAACTTTGTGCTTCAAAGGATGCTATCAAAGAAGTGAAAAGACAGCCTACAGAATTAGAGAAAAAAGTTTTTTGCAATTCATTTATCTGATGAGGAACCGGTATCCAGAATATATAGGCAACTCTTACAACTCAATAATAAAAAGACATCTAGCTCAATTTAAAAATGGGCAATGGATTTAAATAGCCGTTTCTTGGGACCTCCCTGGTGGCACAGTGGTTAAGAATCTGCCTGCCCGTGCAGGGGACACGGGTTTGAGCCCTGGTCCGGGAAGATCCCACATGCCGCGGAGCAACTAAGCCCGTGCGCCACAACTACTGAGCCTGTGCTCTAGAGCCATGAGCCACAACTCTTGAGCCCACGTGCCACAACTACTGAAGCCTACATGCCTAGAGCCCCTGCTCCGCAACAAGAGAAGCCACCACAATGAGAAGCCCATGCACCACGACGAAGGTAGCCCGTTTGCTGCAATTAGAGGAAGCCTGTGCGCAACAAAGACCCAATGCAGCCAAAATAAATAAATAAATGTATATTATTTTTAAAAATAAATAGCCGTTTCTTCAAAGATATACAGATGTCCAGTAAGTCCATGAAAAGATGCTCAGCACCATTAGCCATCAGAGAAAGGCAGATCAAAACCACTGTGAGATACCACTGCACACCCACTAAGACGGCTATAATCAAAAGGATGACAGTAATAAGTGTTGGCGAGATGTGGAGAAATTGGAACCCTCACACACTGTTAGTAGAAATGTAAAACAGTGCAGTCACTTTGGAAAACAGTCTGGCAGTTCCTCACAGAGTTAAATAGAGTTACCATATGGTTGTGCTCTTCCACTTCTAGGTATATAAGCAGGAGAAATGAAAACATATGTTCGCACAGAAACTTGTATGCAAATGTTTATAACAGCATTATTTATCATAATAGCTAAAAGGTAGAAACAACCCACAGGCCCATCAGCTGGTAAATGGATCAATAAAATGTGGATATTACTTTTGGAATCATAATGGAATGTTATTTGGTAATAAAAAGGAAAGACAGCTACAACGCGGATGAAGGTTGAAATTATGCTAAGTGAAGGAAGCCAGTCACAAAAGGCCACATATTATAGTATTTCATTTATATGAAACGTCCAGAATTTAAAAATCTGTAGAGTCAGAGAGCAGATTAGTGGTTGCCGAAGAGTGGGCGTGGGGACTTGGGGGGAAAATGAGGAGTGACCACTTATGGGTAAGGGTTTCTTTCTGAGGTGATGAAGTGTTCTAATCTTGGATTGTGATAACGGTTGCACACTGTGAATGCACTAAAACCAATGAATTATACACTTTAATGGGTGAATTGCATGGTAATGTGAATTACTTCTCCATAAAGATGTTTTAAAAAGAAAAGAAAACAAGCGCATAGCCCCACGGCACATAGCTGGGGCTCTCTGTGCTTCTGCCTCCTCTCGTCTCTCTGTCCAGCTCCTGGTGGTAGTGGTGATTTTCTGCTGGTGACAGTGTGCTCGCTGTTTGTAGAAATGAACTTGGTGTAGATGCAACAGTGATTTCTCATGTTCTTGTTGCGTCTTAGTTTTCAAAGCCTTAGTCTCTGTGCACCTCATTTAACCCTTTCCTGCAACACGGGTAGCCAGTAAATACTTTATTGGGGGTGGGATGCTAAAGGGGCCCACTGGCCAAGTGCCTCCCTTGTGGGCTTTCTGGGAGAAGATAGTCAAAATGTCAGCCCCTAATGGAAGGGTGAGAGGAAGAGGAGAGTGCTCTGTTGTTGTACGTTGAAGCAGGTGTTTGACAGATCCACATCCCAACCTGGCTCTGCATTTTTTTAACTTCCCTCTTTATCACAGGATTTTATTTTTTCCCAAGAGTTTTTATTTTGAAAATTCTCAAACATACAGAAAAGTTTAAAGAAAAGTAAAATGAATACCGCAATAACTTCCTCTTGGATTCCTCTGTTAGCGTCTTGCCACACCTAGTTTATCTCTTGCGCTCTCTTTGCACACACACACTACATAAATATTCACACAATGTCTCTTTTCCTGAACCATTTGGAAGCAAGTTCCATATACAGTGACACCTCCCCACTAAGTTATTTTGTTGTTGTTGTTTGTTTGTTTGCTTTTTTCGGTACGCGGGCCTCACTGTTGTGGCCTCTCCCGTTGCAGAGCACAGCCTCCAGACATGCAGGCTCAGCGGCCATGGCCCACGGGCCCAGCCGCTCCGCGGCATGTGGGATCTTCCCGGACCGGGGCACGAACCCGTGTCCCCTGCATCGGCAGGCGGACTCTCAACCACTGCACCACCAGGGAAGCCCCCTGCTAGGTTTTTATCATGAATCTGCTAGTCATACAGACACTCTTCTGTGTAAGTAGAATACTGTTATCGTCACAGAACAGTGAACGATAATTCCATAACACCACCTAAAATCCATCACATATTCAGAATTTCCTAATAGTCCACAGGATTTTAAAGCCACCCTTTAAGCCACTGTTTGCTTTCTCCTTAAGTTTGTAACTTTATACATAAACAGTTTCTAAAGAATAATTAAGCATCAGTCACTTGGTATATAAACTTGAGCACATCTGTTAAGCTCTCTTGGCACCCTCATCCCTACATGAGGAGACACAGTTCTTTTGTTAGGCAGGTGCCCCAGCCATCCTGCTGCCCCAGGCAGGCCTCTTCCAGGGGAGGTTATCTTCGGGTATTACCTGAGCATTCTGGTCTGACTGAAGCAGCCCTGATGGCCAATCCACCCTCCAGTGCTTGAGGCTTTGAGGAGGTAGGAATGGGACTGTGGAGCTTATTTTTGATGTTTGGAAAAGCCAAACAGAAATAAAACATTTATACCATGAGATTACATTGACCAACTAAACCATCAAGTTGTTCCCGCACCACCATCCCTGCCCCCTGAACTCTGTCGTCTCTGAGTAGAATAGAATACTGAACAGCTTGACCCATTCCGAAGCTCTGCTTGGCAGTTATGTGTGACTTTGAATAATTAAAAAAAAATAAGATGAAATAGTGCATTTTGTTGGGTAGGGGGGATTTTTCAGTCTGTGAAAGAGAAAGTGGAGATTAGGAAGTAGAGAGCTGCTGGCCCAGGGTGCGCCTGCGCGGACTTCCTGACTGCGTCTGCAGTGGAGGGTCCTGGGGAGGTGTTCTTGCAGTCTGCCCTGTGACCATGATTCTAGGGGCTATATTTTTACAGCTGACCCTTCTCACTTGCAAACATAACAGCTGCTATGTGTTGAATTTGGGGGATTTCCATGCTTTGATACTGTAAAATTAAATTGATTCTTGGTTCTGAAATCTTAGTTTTGATCTGTCTTGCTTCTCACTTAGCTGTGGGAGAGCAGGGAGGGAAGGGAGTATGAAATATTCTAAGGTGTATATTTTTTAAAATACTGTTCGTATTTAATCATGGCTTCTGTTGGTCAACAAATATTTATTGGACCCTTTCCAATTTCATGGTCGGGTGGGGATTCAAAGAGATACAAGCCAGGCCTTCACGAGACTGATAGTGGATAGCCCGGGGTGTGTGTGCAGGATGACTCGGGGCGCCGGGCATGCACAGGAGCTGAGCCCGTGGCACAGCAAGACCTGCAGGATTTCAGGGCATCAGATACAGAGAGAGGGCTCTGGGCAAGAGGTGGATTTTGAGCTGGGCCTCACAGATGGGACTTCGAGTGCAGGAAAGGAGAATGAGAGAAGCCATTCCAGAATGGCCCATGACCCAGGGTGCAGCCTGGATCTCTGACAGAAAGTACCACAAGAGGTATAGCAAGCACCATTGATTACATCAGCCATCATTTTCATGGCACTTTGGTACCTAGCCTTTTGGCGCTCAAAACAATCTTATCAGGCGGCTGTGACCCCATTTTGTGGATGTGGTGATCAAGGCTGAGAGAAGTGAATTGATTTGCTAACTTGACTGGACTAGTTAAACATAGCTATGCTCAGTGTTTACATCTTGAGGCTTACAGTACACTCACAAGCCTGGGAGCAGAGAGGGAGGTGGACAAGGAGTGACATGGATGTGCTCTGCTTTGTAGAGAGTACCACTACATCAACGCTGAGCAGTTTAT